>NC_087475.1:61780223-62083253 GCF_036417665.1 Passer domesticus | reverse complement strand
TAAAACTGCCCCCACACCTTCTCCTGGGAAAGGTCCTGAGGGTTTTCATCCCTCCTGATGGGGCATTCCTGGATCAAGTGCGCCAATGTGAGAGGGAGCTGTCATGTCTCAGAAGATGTCACAAACCATCAAAGAACCCCAAAGTGCCCCCAGACTAATTTCTGAGGTTTTCCACCAGAGGACTGAAAACTCATCCCCAGGGGAGGTGCCTGGGCCTTTCCACGGAGCCTGAGTGTATTTGAACCCATTGGACTTTGTGTTTCACGGGCTTTTATCCCCACCCCAACAGATCAAGACTGCGATCATCACTTTGACCCAGGGACGCTAAATGGCAACAATCAAGTCTTGCCGTGAAACCAATGGGTGGTGATATGTTTCTACTCTTACCGTTTCTTTGTTTCTTCTCCCTTGCACATTTTTGAGTGGTATTTTTATGCTTTCATATTGACATATTGCTGTAGATAACAGTAAGCAAAACGGCTGCATGCCTGCTTTCCATTGCGACCAAACTGTTCTAAAATAAGCCCTACGTGTATACATATCTTTACAGACACTGATCATCCAATGTCCTTTCACTCTAATCCACCCCAAGGGATCTGTTAACAAGAACCTAGGTTGACCTCACCTTTTGGGGCTGGGCGTGACAAACCCCTGCTGGATGGGACCCTGGGGCTGTGAGCCCAACTCCGGGGGGGATGGGATGGGATGGGATGGGATGGGATGGGATGGGATGGGATGGGATGGGATGGGATGGGATGGGATGGGATGGGATGGGATGGGATGGGATGGGAAGGGAAGGGAAGGGATGGGGAGCAGTTACCAGCAAAGAGGACGTTAGATGACATGGTACAGTGATGTGGAAAAAAGCACTGGGAAGAGAATTGATGGCTGGTCCCATAGGAAAAGAAAGCTACAAGAAAGTTGGAGAGGAATATTTTACAAGGATATGTAGTGATAGGACAAGGGGCAAAGGCTTCAAACTGAAAGAGGGTGGGTTTATTTTAGGTATTAGGAAGAAATAATCTTCTTTGAGGGTGGTGAGGCACTGACACAGGTTGCTCAGAGAAACTGTGGATGCCCCATCCCTGAAAGTGTTCAAGGCCAGGCTGTATGGAGCTCTGAGCAACCTGATCTGGTGAAAGGTGTCCCTGCCCATGGCAGGGAGTTTGGAAGGAGGTGATCTTTAAAAGCCCCTTCCAACCCCAACCACATTATCATTCTATGAAAATGGTTTGATGGGTAAAAGCCACGAGGTTCATGAATCTGTAGCAGCCAACCTGAGATGCATTGTGTGCTTTTCACCTTTGGTATTTAGAAAAGTCCCATAAGAACCATGCTAATATATAAAAGATACAGGCCTGTGCATATAAGCTCTGGGGTCACTTAGGGTTCAGCCTGGGAAGAAGTGAGCAGGAAGAGAATGGAAAGAGCTTTCAGTGGCATATACCAACAGAAACAAAAGCAAGCTGTTGCTCTGCTCTTGAAGGTGGCAGGTTAGTAGCAATGGCCTGAAGCTGAAGGAGGAGCAGGATGCAGGTTAAACTTTGGGATAAGGGCTGAGCATTGAGAAGTCACCCACTGGGATGAAGCTTCCTGGACTTACATAGATCTTGGCAAGTGATTCAGAAATGGCTTCTGCCAGCAGGAAATGTTTGCCTAAACACAGCTCCCCTGGCCATCTTATTAAAGTTGGAGTTTCCGAGAGACAGCACTAAACCTATGTCATTATCAGTGCTGTCTTTTCAAGTTGGGTCTCTAGATAATAACACTAATTCTGTTTCTTAGGCAAAATTTCCATGTGATTTGCTGGAGGCTGTGCACAAAAAATTAATGTCTCTCAGAGTTTGATACTACAAATGTTTCTGCTCAGAAATCAATCTGTTGATTGAGGAGGTCATTTCATGCTAGAAAAACTGTGTTGTCTCTGAAATCCAGCCATGAGCTTAGGGAGAGGAGGCTACCTAGTCAAGTGTGAGCTGTTTACTTGGTCTCCACCAGAACATGCTTGAGCTCCTGTGCTCACTGCTTCCTCCACTTCCTCCTCCTCCTCCTTGGCATCCCAGGTGCTCCAGGGCAGACTTTGTTTTCCTACAGGGCTGGTTCAGTGTGATGATAATGCAGGAAGAGAGCACAAGAGACAACTTTGTGCTGTCTGCCCAAGGATCCTTGAAATGGCTGGGCACCTCGTTGTGACAAGGAGCAATAGTTTGGAGTTAATGATAAATTAAGACATATATCTAAGAAGCTGTTTATAATTTGTTTGTAAATAATTTCCCTCTTAGCTAAAGGTCACAAGGTCAGAAAGCCACAGAAGTCCAAGTATGGCTGTTCTTAAGCACCAATTCCAGCTTGGCCAGACTTTGCTGAACCCTTGCATGGAGATAGCCTTACACAGTGATTTGTACTAGCACACTTGTGTAGAAACATGCTGGGATACATCCAGCGTGACCACTGGAACATGTAAAATATGCCTTTGAAAGCAATGCAAGGTTTGTGGAAGCTTGAGTGGGTTGGAAAGGCCTCTAGGTACCAGCAGAGCACAGCACAGCTCAGGGACCAGATGTTCCAGTCCCCTGTACCCCACATCCCTGCCTGAAAAGGTGGCCCATTTCATCCCTATTAGAAGTCTCTAACGAGCTTATAACCTAAAACTGTAAATACAGGAGCAGATTTTGTCACCAGGGCTCATCCAAAAGTCTTCCCTTGAGAGTGATTAAAGCTATTGCAGATGGCAGCAGTGACATTTGCTGCCCTCCCAACACCAGATAACAACCCTCAGGAGAACAGCCCACCAAACCCCTTGCACCACTGGCCAGGATCCCAAGTACCGAGCAAACTCCCACCAGCTTTCATGTCCAGACGTGTTTTCTGTCAAGACTTAGTAGCCATTAAATGTTGAACGATGAAAGTTTGGGAACGAAAGGTAGCAAATCAAACTTTATTGCTGTTTCCAGAGCTGCTTCCTAAGGCACAAACACAAGTTTCAGGGGGAACTATGCCAGGCTGGTGACTGCTTTCTATTTTCCTGCTTTCCCTCGATGCCCACCCTTTGGAAGCATGTTCCTACCTGATCTGCAGACAAAAAAAGCCAGAGAGAGCCAGCAGCTGGATCCTACAGGAGACTTCTCCCGTGGCTTCAAAAATATGGGTGGGGAGAGGGAAAAAAGGAGTTTTCGGTTGTTACTGCTTTGCTCTTTTGCTCTGCTAGCTCATGTAAAAACAGATGCAGAAAGACAAGATAAGGAACTCTGTGGTTTCATCTTGTAACCTCAAACAGCAAACACTCCTCAAAAACAGTTTACTATGTGGTCACATTGCTTCGAAGAAAGGATAAGAAGCTCAACTGAAAAAAACACAATATAATAATTGAAAAATAATATTTAATCACAGAGGAGCTATAAATAAAATAGAACATGCCCTGAGATTTGAAAGTCTCAACAACTCAATAGCATCTCTCTCTCAGAAGGTTTCTTCTTCTTTTTCTCTTGTAGAGATGCTTCAGTTGCTATTGATACAGGCACCTCCTCCCAAAAACTGGCTAAATGGTTTACCCACCCCCCCACCCCCCAAGTCCCATCAAAATAGATGCTTTTCAGCATGTGCCAGGAATAGCCTTATGTGAAATGTGCTAAGACATTGCAACTTCTATTGGGTTTATTTTCTATTGGGTTTATTTTGAGTGAGTACGATGAAGCAGCATAAGGCAGGGCTCTGAGGCTGGGGACAAATGTGGAAAGGAGAAGTTCATTAATTTATAGTAATTTTGAACTGCTGAGTTTCGTTTTTATGTGTACTGCTAGCATGGCACTACAGAACAGGTTGAAGATTTAAAAGAAAAAAAACAAACCAAAAACCATTAAATAGCAATATGTTAACTACAGCACTTGCAGCTTCACAGAAAAAAACAGATGTTCTCTAAATGCAGATGTTGCCAGTTCTGAAATAACAGCTGGCATATACTGATAATTACTAATTGGACTCATCCAGTCAGTAGAGCTTAACAGTGACAGAGTAAAGGCAAAGTAACAGACTGACTCCTTCCCCCAGCTCCAGAGAGTATCTGAATTTCTACTTTGGCTTCCCTTTCTTCTTCCTTTTCCTTGCCATTTTTAATTTAGCCTTCCAACAGCCTCTGTTTCCTGCCCCCCCATGCTGGGTACCCATCCCACGGATCCTGCGGCAGGTCCCTGCTGGCAGTTGCCAAAGCCACCCTGTCCCCAAGGCAGCTGCTGAGCAAGGAAGGAGGTTGAGAGCAATCAGCCTGAGGGGTGTCACCCACACTGGGCCCCCTCCCACTGAGGGCAACGCGTCTGTCTGATGCCAAGCATGGAAACTGAGCTTCAAACACAATCTTGATGCAGGGAGTGTAAAGTCCCACTAACCTGCACAAGGCAACTCAGCAGGAACATCACCTTAACCCCAAGGGGTGAGACTGGAGCTGCGTGGGGCTCTGGGCAGAGGAGACACGGGGGCAGCAATGGAGAATCCCAGCTGTTTATGCTGTGAGTGGTAGCTCCTGCTGTTAGTCGTGGGCACTTTGAGCTAAAATGCTGCCTCACACATCAACGAGCAGCAGAAGTGAAAGAGAAAAACAGACTGACTTGATTTAAAGTAAACATGAGAAAAACAAATCCACCCAAACCCTCACGCCGTGTTATCAGAAAGGTACCAGGCTGCAGGAATGCTGTGGGTTAAATTAGCTTGTAATAGCTGATTTTGAGTTGCATTTTTTTGCAAGAAAAGCAAATAAACAAATTTTTCCTAAGGACTGGAAAATGCCAAGAGCTGTAACGTACTTCTTTTAAACTTTGTCTTCAGAGATGTGAGGACAATTCAACAGTAAAGCTGAATTGTGGCCAAACATATCTGAGGAAGAGTCCCACATGGTGTAGTGGTCATTCTGCCTGGCCACACAAAAATTCTGGCTGTGGATCTCCCTCTACCCCCTTGGAACACCAGAAAATCTCCTTCCTGCCTTCCTGGGGAAAATTTCACCGCTGGGATGCAGGGAAGGGAAAGGAGCACATCTGTGCACTTTCCACCTCTCTCCTTTTCTTGGTGGGTTTAGACCAAGGAAGAACAGCAAATTAGTTTTGAGTCGAGGCTGGAATTAAAAGCTGGAATTAAAAGCCCTCCTTCACAAGCCAGGTTTTGGCTATTGCCAGCTTTGGCAGCCTGAGTGCCGGTGAGCTGGCGGGCCTTTGTGGCTGGATGGGCTCTCAGCCCAAGGAGCAGGGCCAGATCTGAGCCTGGGCACAGCTGCCACAGCCACAGGGGAGATTTTGGATCCCTTGGGCCACAAAGCCTTCCTTCTCCTGAGCCATCTGTGTATAGAGACTGACTTACACATTCACACGGGTTTGTTTTTCTTGCAGGGTGTGGCTTGACACTTCCTCTACTGGTTTCACTGGGTCAGAGATACGCTTTGCAATGAACAGGCAGGAGGTTTTCCTCCCTTTTGAAGAGGAAATCTGGGAAAAAGAAGCCCTGCCTTCTCCAGGCCCCAGGGGAGCATACTTGAGTGACCCTCAGAGAGCCCCCCTAATGCCCCCCACCACCCCCACACCCCCTCAGCATCGTCTTACCCGGGCTGGGCTGCCTTTCCTCCCTGGTGGGTGGGGGTTTCACTCTGCTTCACACTTGCCTTCCAGATCCATGGTTTGGCCACCATTGCTCTCTTATTTCATATCTACATTAATTAATTGTAAGTACATATACACAAATACATACATATATTTGTGTTAGCTCTGTGTTTTGGGTATAATTCTGTCATACCACCTTTTCCATGGAGGGCTGGTGCAGGAGGGATTGCTGGTGCTCATTTCTCTAGCCTTTGAAGTGTGCACATCTCCGTGAGTCCCCTTGCCCACCACAGGCTGTGGCACTGGGACACATGGGAGGCTCCATGGGAGGTGAGGATACTTGCCTAGAGAAGCCTTGCTGGTCCCCTCAATGCCCAGTGTGTCCCCACTCTGTGACCCCCATTCCTCCTGCCACCTGTGTCATGCTGTGCCTGGACCCCAAATCACTACATCTCCCCCAAGTTTCCACATGCTCTCCCATGCATCTCACTACTTCTCCACATGTCCTGCTCTCTTTCCACACCTGTCCTTCCATGTTTGCCTACATGCCTTGCCAGGATCCCCCCGTGCCCCACCACACACCCATGGGTCTCCTGTGCCCCACATGCACCTCCCCTGCATCCCACCTGTCCCTTTGCACCTTCTTAAGTGTCTCTGTGTGCCACACATGCTTCCCACACCCTTCCCACATCCCACCAAACCCCCTGCACGTCCCCAGTGGTCCCCAAAGCTTGTCCCACTATGTCTCCATGCCTGTCCCTTGCACCCTCCTTGTGTGTTCCCTACCAGCTCTCCCTGGGCAGTGGAGTCTGCTGACATCTTGGCACACTGTGCTACCAAACCCTGAGGTGTCAGTTTCTGATTTTGGGAGAAGCAAGGTTACCATCTAAGATGAAAGCCAAAACCCCTTTCCTCTCACGAAAAGCACTACTTGTTTCAAGCCCATGTGAGCACAATCTTGAGTGTTTTGGTGTAAATTGCCTGCTTGTGACACACAAACCAGTTCCTGAAAGAGTGCAGCGGGCTCTCTGGCTGCTTTGGTCTGGGGCTGTCTCAGCTTTCAGGATATAACACGTCCCCAGGAATTATTTCAAGCTGTAGCAAGAAAACACTTGGCAAACTCTGTCCAGCTGCTTGCAGTAGCCCTGAAACAAGATCTGTGTTGTGAAAGTATGACTAAAGATGGCAGGAGAGAGAGGGTGCCCCATGGCATAGCTCCATGGCCAGGTGACTTCTACTGTAAATAATGTAGATTGTTATTGACAACCGAAAAGCAATAAACCTATTGCAACATGCTTTTTAGGCCAGCTTTTGGCTGGCAAACAAGGAATGTGATGGACCTTCCCAAGGCTGGTATTCTGGTGTTTGCTTAGGGTATTGACATTTTATATCCCATTGTTAAAGGCTGGGAAAAAAAGTCAGTTATTGATTGGGACAGAGCTATCTTTGTGGAAAGGCGTAGAGGCCTCCTTTTCATATTGTTTGCATGCTTTCTCATTTACTGGGCGTGGAGAGAGAAAGGCTGTGTCCATGATGCTGTGTGGTGCACAGACCTCCCACCCTGCGTGGGCACTGAGGTCACAGCATGGCTGATGGAGAGGGCCATGTTGTGTGGGTTAGACTGCTTTCACATCCAGCCCAGCATCCATCTCCAGATGTGGCCAGTTGTTTTGGGAGGAGGGAGGACAGGGTTTGTAATTCTTGCCCTGCCAGGCTCTGAGATCTTTGTTCACTTCCTGCAAGTTCCTAGTGCTTGACCTGCTTTCTTGACTGCTGCCGAGGGCTGAGCTCGTGCTTTGGTGGACACTAAACACAGAACTCGGCTCTGGACCAGCAGTGGTCTGTGCAGAGTCCCTGTGAGCCCAGGACCCCTTTTTCCCCCCCTCAAAATATCTAGTTTTGCAGTTGTATGTGTTGGATTTGTTCTGCCCTTTGACCCCTCACCGTCTGCAGTTCTCACAGCCTGTCCTTGTCCTCAGACAGCTCCTTATCAGTGGCCAGCCCTCTCTCCTCCCTCCTCACCCCTTTTCCAGGCCGTTTATGAAGGACTGAGCAGCCGAGGTCACTGCACAGAGCCAGACCCCAGTGGAAGGTCACTGCTATCACACTGCCATATGAGAACTGGCTGTCTTCTCCTGACCTCCATTTCCTGTTTTTCAGCCCGTTATTTGTAGATAGCAGGACCCGCTTTCTTATGCCTGAGTGGCTGCATTTCCTGAGGAGATTTCTCTGCAGCCTCATTTAATCCTCAGCAGCTTCCTGGGTTAATGGAGCTGTTGTGCCCACAGGGGTGGTGAGCTGGTCCCAGCTTGCCTGAGCCTTGGGATGGTGGTATATGTGCCAGCAGGTCCAGAGCCACCCCACTGCCTTGGTGTCTTTGGTAGAAACATGAGTGTTTTGGGTCCCCCCTGCAGTCACTGCAGGGCAACAACTCCAGACTCTCCAAGAGGCTGGTCTCTTCCCATCATCCAGGGCAGATGCCATCTTCAGGGGGCCCTGCAGCCACCAGCCCAGGGCTGAACAGCAACCAGCAATAGTCTCAGCTCAGCAGAAGTCTGTAAGACCATGTGGCTAATTTGGTGTATGTATACGTGCTACCAAAACCATTGTGGTTTCTGAACAAGCCCAGGTGATTTTGCAGCTGGGATGGGGCTCAGGGCACATGTTATTAACACTGCTGTTTAGCTCACGTGGTGGTGAGTCAGGTCTCTGTTAACTCTGCTCTTTCCATTTCTCCTCGTTGCCATCAAGCACTCAAGGTTTATCACCAGCATTGGGATGTCCTTCCCCAGCAGCACTTGAGGAGTCTGTGCAGTAGCTGCAGCACCAGGGTAGAACATACTGGATAGGCACGGCTTGCTTCTCTTTCCACAGCTCCAGATGACAAAAATAGCACAAATTGGTCACAATTCTCCTATTGTTTTATTTCATGATCATTTTATTTCTCCCTCCTTTCTCTGCCCCACTGAGGGACATTTTGGCAGTTTGCAAACACCCCCCTGTTCACATTCACTGAATGTTACTACAGGCATTTCTTTCATGTGACAGCTTGAAAAAGGGATGTGAAAGCTTTCCTTCTTGTCTTCCTGGCCTTTCCCTCCATCATCTGACCCTCATGAATGCTCTCCAGCAAACAGTTTGCCTTTCTTGCATGGTAGAATCTGGAAATAATTGCCTGCCACAGCACTTACTTCTATCAGTGAATAAGCTTGTGTAATTTGCTCCACAGTTCATTTTCTTAGCTCAGAAATGTGCTTTTATTTTTTTTAACCATTTCATATAGTCTGTTTATCCCCACAATTCATTGTTGCCAATAAAGTAGGAAAATAAGGGATAATCACCACTTAAATGCTTTAAAACTAATGCCATGTGTGGGGAAAAAAAGCCCCAACCAAACAAGGAAAACATCCTACCATCCTCAAAGGAATGTGCATCAAATGTGCTCTAGCCAAAGCACTGGCTTTTTCTGATGGATCTTACAAAAACTCAAGGTCCTGATAATCTGACAAGCCACAGTTTGATTCTTTGAATCCCAACCACAGCTAAAAAATTGGCTGACTTGTATCAGAGGCTCTGTAGTTATGGTTATTGCTGATCATTTGTTTGTAATTGGTATAGCAAGCTCTGGGAACAGCAAATGTCATAATCCTGTCACTGTATAGCTCCAAGGAGATTGCTGATAAATAACAATAATATACACAAACATAATGGATACAGGCAGCAGCCAAACAGGACAGTAATTGCTGTCTTGGTGGAGCTTATTAACTTAAATCAGGCAGAAAGAGATTTTGTGAATGGATGCCACCTTTGTAATTTCCTGGAAAAAAAAAAAGGCCAATATACAGCTTTCAAAAGATGTGTCCTGAGAGATGTGCTTCATGTGACCAAGATATATGTGTGTCTTTTTGTTTTGTTTTGTTTTGGGTTTGGTTTTTTTTTTTTTTTTTTTGATGGTGTCTAGTATTTGCCCCAGAACTGGCCACAGAGACTAAACTGGCCCTGTTTGATCTGATTGTCACTATGTCCCAGCCCCTATCAGAGCATGTTTCATCACTTAGCAGTGGATCTGCACTCAACCCCCTGATGTGACCCAAACCCAGCTGACCTGAAAGTCCTCCCTAAATCTGAGAGATATTTCAGTGTCTTGGGATGGATCCCTCATTTTTCAAAGCCCAGGCACATCTGCTCTGCATGCCCTGGTGCAGCTGTCTGACTTTCACACCTCTGAGCAGGACTACTTCAGGTTTTGCTAAAAATTAAGGATGTCCACAATACAATTCTCTATCTCCAGTGTTAGCCAAAAGTCCAGCTGCTTGCTTGCCCATCCATGGTCTGTCTATATAGGAACATATATATTCCAACAGGAAATTCCAGACAACCTTTGGCCAGACTCAACTACACTTCCAAGCTGCTTTTTGCTATTTCATTTATGCAAAGTAGCAGGAAACACAAGTAAAGCAGCTACTTGTTCAACACATTTATCTCTATTTTACAGCTTGGGATTGATCTAAAGCAGTAGCATATCATACCTATCCTGTGTCCATACATTTTAAGACATAAAGGGGAAATCTTGGTTACAGGAAAATTTATGAGCATTTGTATTCACTACCCTGCGAGTCCTGTCTGAGATTCACCATCAAGCCAACATCTTTAAGTTCATCTCTACAGATGAACCTCACAGCTGAAGTTCACTGAGCTGACAGCTCCCAAGGAGGAGTCCCCACAAGGAGGATTTTCACCTCTGTTGGCTGGCATTAGTGTGAAGTCAGAGCAGTAATCCTCAGTACATATTGGTTTAATTAAAATTAGTCGTATCCTCAGTCAGTGGAAATTATCAAAGAGGGAAATGTTAGGGAATTCTCTGCTGCTGAACTGTGGAGAAATGTATACAGAAATAGGATTCCCAGGTCCCTCGCTCAGCTAATGAGGTGCACGGCATGGGCTGGGTCCCCTTGGTGCAAATGTGGGATAATCAGTGCAGTCTGGAATTGCACTCTCGGGAGAACCAGTCCATCATGCTCCCGCACCGCAGCTCGAGTCTTCTTCCATTCTGAGTTAATAATAAACACAACCCAGCTAAGTGATATACGTGACACGTTTATTACCATGTCCTTTAGAAGCAATTTCCTTTCTGCTCTGTTTTCTCACAGACAGTGTAATTACCAAGTTAAAGAGAACAGAGGGGAAAAAAAGTTTCCAGACTTGATCTTTCCCAGATGAAATGACAGAATTACTGAACCAGTGCATACTCTTCAGATCTGTAAGGAGATATACCTTAGGGTTAACAGCTGCATTTCAGCAAGTCTTCAAGTGAAGGGACACAGTGAAATCAACTCTATATAGGTACAGCTTAGCAACAGGGGATTTTTGCATGATTATACTGAAGCTGTTTGTGCCTACATGGAAGGCAGGCGTTGTGACATTCCTAGCTATGTTTTGCAAAATGAACCCAGCCACCATTCCTGGCATAACAGATTGCTCAGTTCCAAACAGGAAAAAAAAAAAAAGAAAAAAAAAGGAGGGAAAATCCTAATGTGGTAGGAGAAGGTAACCATTGACTTTGTCAGAGTTAGGATTTCCCTCGTGTGTTGCCTCATCTTGGGTTGCACAGGGTGAATGCCATGAGTTTTGCATTTACTATTCTTCCTGTTCGCTCTGTAGCCCCATCACAGGGAACCTGTTCAACTGGGGACCAGAAAATAATCCCTCAACTGCAAATTGCTCAGCAGCAGGTGCCCTAAGATGTCCTATGTATAATAGTTGCATATTGAGCACAGTGATGCTGGTTAATGGTTGGATTTGATGATCTCAGACATCTTCTCCAACCTTAATGATTGATAAACCAGAAGGCTGTGAGGAGTGGGGGTGTGCAGGCTGAGAAGCACAGGAAAAAAAGGTCTTTGGATTTCTCTGCACCAGTGTGCCCAGTGAGAAATAATTTCCATACATGCTTTCAGCTCCTTCTGCTTGGAAAGAAAGGACACAGCCCCAAGGCATGATCATTACAATGGCTTCTATGTAAGCTGCTCCTTAGAAGCATTTGTCAAACTGCAGTGAGCACAGGACAGTGTGGCAATGTGTCCTCATTCAGCAGTGGTTCCCATGGGCCATGGATCATGCTGGGAACCAGGCAGACTGCTGCTGGGTTCTGGCACAGCAAGGCAAGCTAAGGTGCTTGTATTTTAACCTCTCAAATCCCAAATTATTTGGCTTCTGATATCCTCAGAGGGTCGGCAGTGAGTGTCTTGGTCAAAGCTGCAGGGACACTGTCTGGGTGGCAGGACCTGGGTGCTAAATTGTCCTCTGCAAAGTGCTCTCTGCTTCCCTGTTGGTCAGAGATTTTGAAACTTTCAGAGCATACTGCAAAGCTAGCAGTTGTGTGAGTCTGCCCACCCCATATTAGCTTTCAAGGAGGGTGATTTAGCAGTAGAAAAACAAGGAGGCAGAGTCAGCCAGCAGGAGGGTGATGTGATGAAGTGCCACAACACGTGCCGTGCTGTGAGGCAGACAAGGACCCCACACTCACCTTTCTCCAGCACCACCAGACCAAGAACACATCCAGACCAGCATGAGGAGGATCCCTTGGAAGGATCAAACCCCTCTTCCTTGTGGAGAAAGTCTCAGAAGATGGGTTTCAGGGGCTGCTGTCCTGTAGGGCTGGCCTTGAAAGCCTCTGTCAGGACAGGAATTGGGACCCCCACGGAGCCCTCCCATCTCTGAAAAACCTGTTGTGTGACCCCTCATCCCAACCAGTCAGTGGGCCTGGTGCCCCAGCAGAGTTTCTGCTTCTTGCCAGGCAGCTGTCATGGTGTTGGTTTAAATGGGGATTTTTACTACAGCCGAGGGCAGAGATGGACACCCTCGGTCTGTGATGCTGGGATATCCCCATGCTGTGGGTCAAACATAAAGAACTAATTAAGTTTATTCCTTCCGAGGCAGAAATCATGGGCCAGATTTCAGCTGGTGCAAATCAGCATGGCTCTGCTGGGGTCAATGGAACAAACCCAGCTTGTGCCAGTACAGCCTCTGGATTGGTGCCTGCCATTGTGCGCAGTCACAAACACTGCTGAGTGCCATGAAATTAGAATGAAAGATTAATAAAATCATATTTTGCATTGTCCTCAGCACAGACAGGCCATTTGAAATAGCACAGCAGCCACGTATTATTGGTGGCTCTGAACCATGTTGCTTTCAAAATACACTGTTGTGTATAGAAATTAATATGGCTACATGGTGAAAAGTATTATCCTCTGCATTATTTGTTAATTTAGGCTTATGGCTAAACAATTAATTTCATTTAGCCTTATAGTTTTTATTATAAATTGCACACAGCACTTCCAAGTACTTTATAAGCTCAGCTGTTCTCTAGACTGTTTTTCTGGGAATTTAGGAGGTGGTGCCCCTCAGGGTTTTGCTTATAGAGTGTCCTCAATACCAGTTAGAACCAGGTGTGCCAGAGGAAACATTCATTTTTTGTTCTCCTCCTGCAGCTTTTGCAGAATTCCTCTTTACTTGCAAACTCCCTGAGAGAAAGTTTCATTGAAATTTATGATGGTCATGGTCATCTAGCAAATTGAAGTCCACTCCTTTCCCTTCAAATATATGCATGATACTGAGTGAAAGACTTAATATGCGGATTTTTTGTTTTGAAGCAGCATCTTAGGACTATGTACTAGCCTAACACCCAGACCCCTTTTCCCTAAATAAGAAAGTTTTTCTAAAGTCAAGCCATTTGCTCCCTATGGCTTAGACTCTGTTCCAGAAATTGTAATTGAATTTTGCAGCCTCTATCTCAAGCTTACTTGCTTAGGCTATTAAAAGTTAGTATTGCCTTAAAAGCAGTAATAGTAGATTTGCTGTTCAATCATATCACACTTCTGATTTGCAACAGAAATAATTTTGTGGGCCAGCTGAAGACTGGAGCTGAAAAAAAAAGCAGATCAAATTTCATTTCTTGGAGATGTAATAGCCTTTATTCTTGCAATTATTCACCTATGTCTTGTCAGATTAGAGTTAATTACTGGGAAAGATAAGCTGCTCTTTCTTTCATTGTTATAGCTGGGGTGATACTGGATCAGAATGACTTGGTACATGCTCATTGCACTTTGAAAGACATATTCTTCAGTGAGAATTGACAGAACAATTTCAGCAGACATAAAACCTCCTGAATTTGCACAAGGCCCGCTGATGCTCCTGCCACAGAGTAAGTTTCCCTACAGACAGATCAGGAGAACAGTGATGTTCTCTTAGAGGTTATGAGTCCTCAAATGTGTTACTGCTTTGATTTCATGTCCCTGGCACACCCAGGATGGTTTGCTGTGCATTTCCTCATGGAGAAGGAGCCTTACTAGGCCAGCTGGATGACAACCAAACCTTAACAGGCATCTTTTGGACATGCTAAAGGACTGTCAAGCATCCTTAGATACCTGTTTGATGTTCTCTAAATTAGAAAAGATTTCCCACAGGAAGCAGTTTCCAAACAGCTGTTGCTGGGATAGCCTTGGTTCCTGGGTTCAGATTTTGTCCCTGCATTTCAGAAAATATCTTCATAGCTCCAACTGGCAAAGCTTGGGATCTTGTGGTGCAGTCTCACCTATGGTATCTGTATCAGACATATCTCAAAGGTAGCTCTGATTTCACCTGGAGCTCCTGTTCCATGCCTGGCCTGTTAAGACAGGGGTTTTGGGCCACCAGATCTGTATTGTATGAATTGCCATGGCAGATGTGTGAAGGTAAAACATTAATTCCTTTGGTAGCACTAATGCCTGGAGTTCAAGGTGGTATTCCCTTAAGGATCCCAATGTATCTCTATTGACCCAAGGGCAGTGGAAGGAAAAAGGGATTGTCTAAAGAGGAGTCAGAGTTGCTGCTGCTCTAATCCATCCCTCTTCCCTTTCTCTGTTTTTTGAATGCTAAGAAAGCACTGTTGGTATTGGCCTGATCCATTAACAGGCTGTTTCTACTCCTCACAGCCTCCCAACTCAGCTCTGTGTCTGTTACCTCTCCAATTTTGCACATCATTACCTGCTGGTCATCACCCATTCAGCTTCATTTTCTCATTACCTCTGGGAAATCTGACATCTTCGCTGTCAGAGGGGTTCCATTCCCTGCTGCAGCTCCAGTTTTAGCTGTGAGCTGACAGGACTCAAAGCCAGCATTGCTCAGCCTGTGTATGCCAGCAGGGCACTGGGCTGGGCAAGGGAGGCAGGCAGCCTGAACTCCCTCTCCACTGTGGCCTTGCTGCCTAAGCTGGGGGTAATTTCCTCTTAGCATTCCCTGTTTCAGGCCAGTTTGGTGAATTCCTTTGTTATTATGAGTGGGCTGCACTTTCCAAACATTTCTAACTATTCATGCACCATCATGCTTGACTTCCCACCTGTCTTCATTCAAATCCCCCTCGAACACTCAGTCCTTCCAAGAGGCCTATAAATGCTAACCTAAGTCAAGATAATGTCATTATCACTGCCATCGATGAAGTAACTCATCAAGTGCTGAGATAAATCATTTTCCCTAGGGATTACTGCCTGAAAGCCAAATGTAATCAGTAAAGCTTGGGTTTGACAAGGCTGTCACAGATAGAATTCATTTACTAATGAGTTCCAGCCTAAAAGTCCACATTGGTAATGTGTCTGTGGTTTTAATGAAACATTACAGAGACCTTTTTCTCAGTATCTTTTGCTTGTTAGATATGCAGTTTGTCAGATAAGTCTTCCCACTTGATCTGCAAGTTTTTTTCTCCCTCTCCCCCCAGCTGAACAATAGGTCTCTAAACATTGTGTTGCCAAATGCTGTTTTCTAAAAATCTTATTTGATCCTTTGGAATAAGGATCAAATTGGCCAAAAGCAACACGCCAGCTGTTGCCTGTCCATGGAGGGATACTGCCTTTTGCAGAGGTTTTTACAAAATTGTTCCCCCTGACAACCGCTGAGCGAAAAAGAAAAGTGCTATCTGTTCACCACGCTATCAGGAGAAAACTTGAATCATCGATAAGGATGGTTTCTAAGCAACCAAATGCAGTCTACAACCATAATAACAGCACTTTGAAAGTAAATCACTTAGTCTGGTACATGCCCCACTCTCCAATTAATGGCAAATCCTTATCAGCTGTATTGTCTGGCAGACACACATTTAAAGGGCTGAAGTAGTTCTAAAACAACACTTCAAGTGGTAGAACAAAACTCAGAGTCATTCAGATCTCCCAAGGACTAATAGCTTTATAGAGTTTTTACAGAAAATACCTTAAAGATTTTAATGGAAAATAACAATTCTTACTATTTCTACCCTGTAGGATATTCCAGTGAATTGTGTCTCTGTTCAAGGCTGACTCCCCAAAACTACAGAAAAGATATTGCCATAGGTTTTTGAATATTTTTCCTGATTTTCCATATAGAAAAGTGACCCAAGTACCATCAATGTAGTGTTTATTACAGTGCAGAAAATCACTCTTTGTAAGAGAATCATATACTGCATCATTGTCTGCTCTACTGAAGTGTAAAAACCAGTTAAAGTAGGAGCAAAATTATCTTTTTCAGTAGGTAATATTGCAGGAGGTAATACAGAAATCTGTAAAAAGTACCTTTCCCTGCCACAGTCCACTTCCCAAGTGCATTACTCATCAGCTTGGCTCCCTGTCATGCCATTCCTTTCTTGTCTGCTCCTCTTTGCCATCTTACTGCAGAGAGAGGGTGATGCTCCCCAGTGAGCTGCTCCTTCAAAAAGTCTTCTTGCCTGTCCCTGGCAGCCCTCCTCCTCTTCCCATGGGCTGAGAAGCAGGGGAGCAGCAACCCCCAGTTTCTCTTAGCTGAGAAGCTAGCCAAGAGGACTCAGGTATTCATCTCCATCCTCCTGCTACATTTTAACAAGGAGGGATGGATTTAGGGGACCTGATGTGCCATGAAAAGGGATGTTTTAAATGTTTTAAAATGCACTGCAGGAGAGAGCAGGCAGCAGTGGCTGTTGTGAGGAGGGAAAGGGTTTCTCAGGAGGCCCCATCAAGGACCTTGTTGGGAGCTGCTGACACAGAGCATTGGAAATGGGAGCCTGGGGAAGCAGGCATCCTTCCTGGTTAGGGACCAGCTGAGAGGGGTGGCGGGGAGTCTGGGGATGCCTGCTTCTTCATGTGCTGAAAGGGCCACAAACCCTGCGGTTCATGTGGGAACAAGGACCAGAACTTCAAAAAACAGATGTTTGCTGGGGGAAACAGAGGCGCTGTGGCCACCCAGGATCCTGAGCAGCTTACAAAGAACTTTCCATACTGCAGTCTGGGTCCTTTTAAGTGGCATGCTAAGATCTCCCCATAATGTCTCTTGACCTAGGTATAAAATGGGAGGTAGAAATTGTATGTCTGCCCTTGCTTTATCTGATTTGTCTAGTTTGACAGTGTCTGTCTGGCACAATGATAGTGCTGAACACATCTGAAATACAAGCAATACCAAATAACTTCCCAGAGGAGTTGTAGAAGCTCAAAGGTGCAGCAAACAAGGGTGGGAGTCTGGGTCTAGGACATGGGGCAGGGAAATACTGTGACTGCCTTAGCTGCAGACCTCTATGTAACATACATTTGACAAATATTTAAAAAAAATTTTGATGGCATCATAGAATCTGTCCACCTGTTAAATGCTCCTGACAAGCTTGATATATTTAGTTTTGGGAATGTAACCTCCATTTCTTTAAATGCATGCAAGAACCAATCTCCTCTTCAACTGATTTCATGGAATGACATTTGATCAGAAGCCTCAACACAGGGCAGCCTTTGGGGAACAAAAGGTCCTTGAGTCCACAGCGAGCCACCACATGAGAATGATGTGTCTGCTCAGTGGAGGATGCACAATGAAATTTAGGAAACTGTGGGAGAGGAGGCATGAAGGGAGGAACCCCTTTTACAGCAAGTATGAGGATGTCTTAGGCTGAGTCAGATTTGGAGATGTGGTAAATAAGCCAGATGTTTCAAAAGTAGAGTTCTGGATACTTGAAGGGATGCTCATCTAATGCCAAAGTGCTCTCCAGGGCGATGAGAAAAGCACAACAAAGAAATGTAATGATGTAGGTTTGTTCCCCCCCAACCCCCAGATCTTTGTATTTCTCAAGCTACCTGATTAAAGATCATATTTTTGCTTAGACACCAAAGTGAATCTTGGGAGTGTTTCAATGTCTGAAAGGAAGAAGTCCAAGGAATGTTTGTTCTAGTGGAGAGATTATGCCATTAAGAAAAATTTAAGATACATTTCACAGGTTTATATGAAAAGGGGCAGCTATTGAATGTTGCAGTGAGAAGCAGAGTGTTACGACACTGCAAAAGACAAGGGTAACCAGGTTCTTGTTAAATCCTTAGGGTGGATTAGAGTGTAACAACACTGGATGATCAGTATTTGTAAATACATACATGTAGGGGTTATTACAGAACAGTGGTTGCAAAAGAAAACAGGTACATAACCACCTTGGTTATTATTGTTTATTGCAGTATAAAACCACAAAATGTTTGCAATATGAATGCGCAACATCACCCAAGGACATGCAGGAGGAAAAAGAAAGAGAAAGGACAAGAGTGTGAAGGTCCCACTACCTGCAGGCCCTGCGATGAGACTGGGCTGCCACGCAGTCTCCATTGAAGTGGTGGTTGCAGACCTGATCCACCAGGTACTGGGGGATATCCAAAGCAGTGATGGGGAAAAGCCTTGGGAAAACCCACAGCACACAACACCTATTGGTTTATAGTCACTCAGGTTCAGATCAGAGCCCACGTACCGCCCCTGAGGCACGAGCATCACACTGGATGATGCAATGTTGTGGATCACGGTACACTTCGAGGGTACTTGACACCTTCTAAATCACACAGCTGCCCATGACACCAGCGCAGCTGAGCCCACTATGGCCCATTATGGCCCATCAGCCACGTGCCAATGTCCTGGTATGTTCTCGGTGGGAGGAGGGGGATCCCCACAACCCAGATTTTTGTGCAACCGGGTTCATGGGAGGGCAACTCAGCTTGAGGAGAGGTACCACAATGTCTCCACAGGACCTGCCTCTTGTCTCACTCACAACCCATCACTTACCCTCTGAAATCTTACCAGATCAGAGGCTGGCCATTACACACCCAAAAGCTCACCTCCTCCATTTCAACAAAGCACCCTGGCATCTCCTCAAAAGGGGGAATGTTTTGAGTCGTTATCCCTTAACAGTTCTGCCGCTCGCATGGGAGCAAGGGACACAGGCAAACCCATCCACGTGAATCTACAGGAAGTGAATTTGTCAGCTGAAATGAAGAAGGAGCTTGTGAGCATGGCTTCCTTGCTGACAGGAGGGCACTGCCATGCCTCTTCTGTGGCTGAAAACACAGTCTGGAGAGGGCTTTGGTTCTGGCTGACCTGGTGGTGTGTGCTAGGAAGAACTCTAGAGGTGAGAGTAAATTTGTGTATTACGCAGTGCTGGATACCCTAGACTCAGGACAGTGGAGGGCCAGTAGGAGAGGCTGGGATAGGACGTCCATTGCAGACCTACCTCTGCTCTGAGACCCATCACAGCCATCCAAACGTGGGCAAAGTAGTGGGCTACCATTACTAAAACAGCCCCTGCCTGTGCCGTGTCAGCCATAGATGTGTTCTCACGGCACAGAACCAAAACACTCAATAGCAGCTGTGCTGTGGAGAGGGCATAAAGAGTGAAAAGTTCTCACCCCTACACCCACATCACAGTTACCTGTGTTATTAATTACCTGCAAGGAGGGAATTAGAAAGTACAGAGGTAAGAGATCTCTGGGGTCTTTACAGCTCTTGGAAAAGCAGAGTTCAGAAGGCCTGAACTTCCTTCTCAGGGCAGTTTCAGATATTTGTCTCCTTTTAAAAAAATTTCCATGTCAGCTTCTCAGCTGTACTTGCATATGGGGTACATATGGAAGAGAGAAAAAAAAGCAGAGCCTGGCGCCAAACGGGGCCTGCTGCAGCCTTTAACAGTCCTCTCCTCTTACTATTAAAATGCAGCTTTGCCCAGTGAAAATGCTGCTTTATTGCTGCAAAAATACTTCCCAAAGACATGTCCCTTGGAGCACAGCAGGGAAACATGACGTGAAGCAGGCAGCTTTGGAATGGCAGGCACAGGGGCTGAGCACAGCAGCCAGGTCAAGGCTGTCCCAGACACTCCCAGCCCTGCTGACCTGGATGCCAGGGGCTCTGCAGCATGGGAGCTCCTTGTAGGTGGGCTGAGCAGTACATGGGCCAGGTTCTTGTGGGGAAAAGCACCAATGATGCGTGGTTCAGGCTGCCCTGGATCACAGCTCAGGGGATGGGACCATGCTGAGCCTCCATCCATCCATCCATCCATCCATCCATCCATCCATCCATCCATCCATCCATCCATCCTGTTTTGCAGATGGGCAGCTCTCCTCCATCCTGCCTGGACATTAGTGGGGACATGTCTCCAGCTCCAAGAGACTGCTTTCACATGGGACCTGGCTCTCTCCTCTTCACATCCCCGCAGTCCTAGCCTCATTTCCATGCTCCCCAGCCTGTGTGCATCAAAGAGCAATGGCACATAGGAAGATGCCTTCTCCACCCCACCACCATGTCCCAGTCTGGGGCCAGCTGCTTCTGCTGCTGTCCTGTATTTTGCATGACATTGCCCAGAACAATAAACCCTGGTGGGGGGCAGGAAGAGAAGCCAGGACCTGGAGGAGGACGCACCGCTGAGGCCAGGGAAGCCCATCGGTTTTTGATGCTTGTGGGGGGCTGTGGCTGTGCTGCGGTACCCAGGAAGTGGCTGGCAGCTCCTTTGAAGCCTCCTGCCCTGTCTGCCTGCCTGCTCTCCATGCTGCAGCTGCCCACACAGGCAGCGTGGGCGGGAGGCGGAACGGGAGCGATGCTGAGGCTCAGGTTTGGTGGGATGGTGAGCTGCCCGCAGTGGGGACAGGTGATGTGCCACCCATGCAGCATTTTGCGGATTTTTGGAGTCATGCCTGTGAGCTATGGTCCTTGGGGTCTTCCTCCCCTCTTCCACAGCACCTGGTAGTCTCCGAGCAGCAAGCCAAAATCTATTTCTGATCAAGGCAAATAGCACTTCAGTGGGATGCCTAATACTTTTGTAGGCATTTGGCTTGAAGCTGTAGGAGGACAGTGCTGTTTACAGCATGAATCTGCAACAGGACAATGCTGGTGACCGCCTAAACCTAAGTCACTCTTTCAGAGATGCCCAAAAGATGGAAGAAAGTTTGTTCTTACCGAGGTCAGTGTGGTCTTCACCCTTTCTGGGGGTTCTTGCCAAAGCCTCTAGGAAAAAGAACTTGTTTGTCAAGAGTTGTTTTCTTGCCTGCACTATCTCTGCCTGTTCTCATGCACTGT
This sequence comes from Passer domesticus, assembly GCF_036417665.1. Taxonomy (NCBI): domain Eukaryota; kingdom Metazoa; phylum Chordata; class Aves; order Passeriformes; family Passeridae; genus Passer; species Passer domesticus. Next base: position 62,062,341 of record NC_087475.1, on the reverse strand, counting down.
ATGCATCTCACCCACCTGGCTTCATCCTCAGCAATCTGTGAGGGCTGCACACCCTTTTTAAATGCAAGAACAGGCTGTGAAATACTTTATTATCAAAGCTCTGTCTTTTGGCAGAGCTGTATTGCACCTGTCATCAGCACCCATTTTAAGGCTTCTTGCATGACACTGCAGAGTCTTCTTCACCAAACAGGAGCCAGAGTGGAGAGGAAATTGGTGCATTGTTTTGGTTTTTTCATCCTTTAGTTCCAGTGTGTACAGCCAAAAGATGTGGTTAGGGGCATGGTTTAGTGGTGGGTCTGGCAGTGCTAGGTTAATGTTGGACTTGATGATCTTGGAGGTCTTTTCCAAGGTGAATGAGTCTATGATTCTCTACTTTTGCTTTCCCTGTTTTTATATCAAATACAAAAACAAATACACACTCACACTTACATTCTCTCCTAATTACAAAGTAGGATTTGTATCCAACTCTTCCTGTAGCAGCCCATTGCTGAGGAGCTGAACATTTTAGCAGTTATAATCAGCTAAGACCAATTTTGATGTTAATTCAGAAATGGAAAGTGAAATTACACGTTAGATTTCATTGGAAAAGAACTGGTTGCATTAAGAGGTGGTGGAATTAGTAAAGAAATATGGAATAAAAATTATAAACAATAATGAGCTTCAGGTATTGTTGGTTTTTTTTGGTTTTTTTTTTTGTTTTTTTCCCCAAGCATTGGTAAGTTTTCAGAATACTTTGCCCACACCCAAAGTTACCCTTCTGTGAAAAAGAAAAGGATCCCATTTTTTCAGAATAGTCTCTGGGAAGCTGTGATAAATCACGTTTATTGTTGTCACCTCACCTCAACCATTCTGAAATTTCTGTGGCGACCACGGCCAGAGACAGAGGTGAAAAATATTGGGTTGAAATGGAAAGAAATGAGTGGTTGCTCTTGGGCTATAAGAAAATAACACAGGTGTTAAAGTGTCCTCCAGTGCCAACCCAAACAAAGGGTGGTCTGTGCTTAATTTTCCTTGGGGCAACAAGGGTATAGTTTCCAAATACAACAAGATTTCTTTCCATAAAATTTAGCTTATGAATCAAGATTAGGTTTTCAAACTGAAAAATTAACAAGTCCATGGATTTCTGGATTCATATGCTTTGACAAATGAGGTCGATTTTAATGACGTTAGCACTGAGTGGACAAATGGGGCTAATTTGCAGGAGAGCAGATTCCAGATATAAAAAAATTGTTGGTGATAGAGATTTATGAATATCGTGTTCACACTGATGAAGTGCTTGGTTGTTGCTACTTAAGATTTAATACTGGTTCCCCTAGGATTTTTTTTTTCTTTTGTTTTCATCCTGTGGCCTTTTTGAGGGCAGGAAAAGAAGAAGACAGCAAAAGGATTTAGAGGATGTGAATGGGGTCAGGCTCCGCACGCGCTAAAGAAACAACAAATCGTCTGAGGTCATAGACATTGTTAAATTGCAGTCAAAATGTCCAGTGCTTTTGTTCCAGCTGATATCCTAAAGCAGATGTCTGGTTGTTTATTCAGTATGGAGATAAAGCTGAGCTGGCTGTGGTGGGTACTGTCACTGGCCTACGCAGCCTGCCTGGGGCACTGTGCCAGCAGGAGATGCTTCAGACCCTGGCACTTTGCTTTCCTCCCCAGCAAGAGGAATGATGCCTGCAGAAGGGCTCAGGAAAAGGTGCCTGAGACCGAGAGGGTGGTGGGAACATCCTGGCTCAGCTCCCTCCTGCTGCTTTGCAGGGAAAGAAGAGAAAAAGGTGTGGGGATTTCTAAAGCAAGGCATAACTTCTGCTGATAGATCTTTGGTGGCATTTCCAGGCTGTCCCAGGAGGGAAACAGGTGGAAAGGGAACAGCCGTTGTTGCCTCCTTGAACTATCCATACCTCTGTAGGACATGTGGGTTTTCCCTCTCCCATGTAGGAGGAGGGCAGAGCAGTTCTTGGGCAGCCTTGGGCAGTGTTGAGCTCCTCATAAAGGCCACTGATTTCAGAGGCAGTTTTGCATCAAAATGTTTTTAAGAGCTTGAGGGTTTTTTGCATACTGTAGTGGAAGTACTCTGGGAAAGCTCTGGTGGGCTCTCAGCTCCTCTAAACACATTTCCATCAACAGCTGATGCCATGGAACAGCATCAGGCTCTGTGTTGCTTCAAGCAGCATCATAAACCTGGTCAAAATGCTTTTCTTGGCCATTCTGCCTCCAGGGCCTCTTGTGATGCACTGTTGGACAGGATGCTGAGTAGTTTAGGCAGAATTCCTGTAACTAATGAATATTCTGACCTTTAAAGTGACCTTGTTCTTCTATCAATGACTAATATGAGTGATTAACAATCTTTCTTTTCTGACTCATCTTTTTTAAAAACAATAATTATTGGAGTGTGGTGTAAGGTAGCAATTGCAAATAGACAACATTTGTTTTGACTTATCAAAATACACAGACAAAAACAATCCTAAGAAATGTCAGAAGAAGGACTAACTGGGCAAGTAAACTTCTATTGCTTTATATAATATTCTCTTTGCAATGTGGGTTTGCAGTTTTATATTATACCATAAAGAGCAGATAGCTCATGTGCCCTTCTGAAGGGCAAATGAGCCCTTCTAATTCACTCCCATAACTGATGCATGCCTTCTGTTCAGCTATTATTAAAAAAACCCAAACATTAAAATGTTATCTGAATAATTTTCTGCTTCTGAATTTCTTAGTTTTCTTTTCACTTGTTTTTGCCCTAAGATATTCTTGGCGTTGCTTTTTCTTGGGGATGTTACATAAAAGACTTTAACCTGTAGCAGTTGTTTAAAATTAACTCTGGCAAAATGAATGTAATATCGTCATATTATTTTAATAGGAGGTGATTTCCCTGCTTCAGACACCAGAATATCCATGCAAAGCATCTGGTGAATTAAAGTCCAGGAGAGAAGAAGCTGGCAAAGAAGGCAGGGACAGAGATGAAGACAGAGAGCCAGTGTCTTTTTCCTTTTAACTGTTGGCACCTTCTACCAGCACACCTGCTCCACGTCCCCAACATCTGATGAGCTGATTTGATGAACCTGTTCTGTTAGGTTTGTTCTCCTATTTTGAGGTTACATTTCTGAGGTCTAGGGCTGCATTCATCCTACACCTGGAGCATCAGAAGTAGAGATGCATCTGGCTGATCTCCCATGTTTTTCAAAATTGGGCATCTCTAGAGAGCGGTTCACAGGTTGGGTGGGACATATCAACATCTTTTTTAAATAGACTAAGGCCAGTTCTGCAAAATATTGTTCCAAAATCATCTGTCTGTATTGACAATTCAGGCAGTTCAGGAAGTCTTGCCAAGGAAATGGACCTCCAAGTCACTACAGCTAAAGAAACCAGGCAGTGAAAACATTTCTGCCCTTTTCCCAGCAAATAATATTTGAAGACAGTTAGAAAAGCATCTTTCAATGACTTTGCAGGGGTGTTTTATACCAATGAAGATGAAGGTGGATGCTCAGTGGCATTGTCAGATGCCAGCCAGTAATGCATTTCTGTCAAGATCAATAGGAGTTGGCAAGGTAACACTTCACATTCTGTGAAGTAGAAGCTTCTCTTTCTAAGCTGGCCATTAAATGCTGAAGAATCTAAATCTCCCTGAAAACCCCATTTCTTGGGAGTTGTTTTTCAAAATGGTGTATTTGGGACCCTAAGTCATTTTTCAGAATGCCTTTTTGAAAAGTGGGATTGTAAATCCTCTTAGATGATGCTTGTGACCACAGTATATTGGGGAGGGCTTGTGAGAGCCAAGAAAATTTGATTACCTATTTGCTGAGCATGTTCTTAGGCAGAACAAGTGCAAAGAGTAATTTTATTTAGCTTGAAGTTTCTGGTAAACATAAAGAGAAAAAGAGCTCTGCAGTTGGACAGGTCTTATCTCAGTATCTTTATTTACATATTCAAAGAACACTGACGCAATCAAGCTACCAAAAGAACTGCTTTCCATCAGCCTGGGAACAGAAACAAATTAGTCTTTAATAGTGTTGTGTGAAAACTCTGGTGAATGTTATGTAAAACTGTGCAAACAGAATGTTTGTGTTCTAGTTCCAGGTCATTTAGTGGGCAAAAAGAGAGACATTTTGTGTGAAATAGCCATGAAGTGGTTTGCTATTATATAAGGATAGGAACTGCTAGATCAAACTAATGGTGACATGCTGAGAACCAGATGCTTCAAAGCAAAATGCAAGACATCCCAGTGTGGATAATTATGAAATAGTCTGACCATAGGGGAAATTTCTGCATAAATGACTTTAGACCTAAAAGGCTACATGTTTGTATTGCTTCTGAAAAGGTTTAGTCTCATTTCCCACAGACACAGGGCTTATGCAACCAGTGAGCTGCCTGGCTGTGCAAATCTCCGACTCCCTCCCTCTCTGTCTACTCCCCCATCTCCAGCAACCTCTGAACACGTCCAAACTCTGCCACACGGAGCAGAGAGGAGCAAGTCTCACAAACAGTTAATTTCCTGCAGGTTTCATGAATATAACCTGCTCCCTAGTGAGGAGAGACAGGTAATCGTCCCAGCTCAAGGTGAGCTTACACCTCATTAGAAACCAGACAAAGCACACAGGAGAGCATCTTGTAAGTGTTCCATCACTGGGAAAAGTTTCAACCATGGCTCTCCATCAACATGAGATGCAAATCCTAGGTAGCCACTGGCACTAATGGTGCTATCTCTTTCTCCTTTTGATTATAACTAGAGACATCCCCAGGATTTAATACAAATGCTTAACTCTTTGTGACTGAACATTTTGTCAGCTTTTACAGCCTCCAGGAGCAATGAGTGCTAGTTGAGTAAATTGCAGATAGGACATTTATTTTAGGCACCCGAAATCTACAGATTTCCTTGTAGCTCTTCCCATAAAGCAGCTGGGCTTAATTAGTGCATGATGCTCTTTATGGGCCAGCAGGCTAATTAGTAAATTAATTAGAAGTAAGTTGAAGGCAGTCTCCTGCCCCTTGGGAATGCTACAATTAATTGCTTCAAGGTGTTGAAACCTTGTCTCTGCCACACTGGGCTGGTTGACTCCTCTCTGGAGTCAAAACCATGTTAGAAAATTTATGTTCTCTCTCTACTCAGACCAGGACAGGGCCAGTCCATGGCATCAATCTTTTTCACACTGGGATTCTATGGAGTACTCAGGATGAAGATACAGTGTCTTCAAAGCTCATCTTCTCAAGGACCTGGGACAGAGTGAGCTGCCCCATGACAATCTTGCAGTGCCCCTTGCACTGTCAAATGCCGCATCTGGTACGTCCTTTTCATCACCTTAACAGCAGCATGAACTAAATGAAGCCTCTGGGGAGAAAATATGTGGTCCTTGCCATCGTGCTCACATTGTCCCTGGTGATGTTTAATAGTGAACAAAAGTCACAATGGGATGTTCAAAGGTGGGAAAGTGAGTGCTCTAAGCTAGAAGGACATACATATATGTGTTTCCCACAAAATTCACCAGCTAGTATAACATTGCTAATGGGGATGATGCATTCATAGATATTTTAACAGCTTCTCAAGGCATTCTGATTTCAATTGCAATTGCACAACTCGCCTTTTACTTTCCACTAATGTTTGTGCAAGGACTTTATTGCTCCTAGGAGCAGTATTGCGAAGGAACTTTGACACACCCACCTCTGGGCTACTTGCTCCGAAAATGAAGTAAGCAAAATAAAATCAATCTATATTTCATTTGGAAGCCCCAAATGATTTATAAGATGAACCAACTTGTCAGGGACAGTCAGAACTGGCAAGTAATATGTCATGTCTGAGATGGTGGATTACACGATTCAGCTGCTTGACTGAAACCCTCAAATATGCAGGAAAACATAGCTCTGGAGCCTGTTTAGGCAAGACATTAATTGAATAAGTCCAGAAATTCACACTGTATATACTTTGCCTCACAGTGAGCTGAGCCATGTGTTCATTCACTTTTCTTGGAGATGTGGCTTTGATTCACACAGAGGCACTGAAATAACCCAGCGGCCTGAGAGAGGAGCAGCAAAGCCCTGCAGGTCAGAAGGGACACAGACCCTGCTAAGTCCAAGGGACTGATGGCAGTTCTTATCAGTTTCTTTCTGAAACAAGGCTCTGAAGAATTGTGCTTGGTCTTTTTGTGAACTGGCTGAGTGTCATATGTTCTTGACAAGATGACCTATTTGATGTAACACTGTGCTTCTCTGGAAAGCCATATCAGAGTGTATTTCCATACCTTCTCTTTGGCCCATGTACATTTGCGTCCATGCGTGCAATGCACTTTGTGTTCCAGTCTTCTCTTGCACATCTACCACAGATCCTTGTTTCTACACTCTCACATAATCTATTTAAAGGGTGATATTTTTGGCTTTTAAGAGCAGTGTTAACAAGGATCAGATGCTGCCATCACTTAGGAAGGAGCGAGGTTTCCTTTGCCAGTTGTACTGTGCACCGGTAAAAAAAAAAAAAACACCAAAATCCATCAGTGTGGACATTACAGTGAAGTTCTTGTATTTAGCAGGTGAAAAGCCAATACTCGACCTGTAGTGAGATTTGCTCATGGAAAACCCCTGGAAGCTGTTTTTAGCAGCAAGGCATTAGTCACCCTTGGAAGGCTGCTGGCTGCTCCTTGCCTCTGGCTCGCGCTGTGCCACGCCACGCCGCGTGCGAGGAGCGCTTTGGATGCTGCACAGCGTTAACAGCCACTCCCGCCTTGCCGCAGGTGTTGGGCTTAAGTGCACAGCTCCTGCTTATTTTAGGAAAGCATGAGCTCACGTTCCAGACTGCCTTCTCGGCAGCCAGGAGGTGTGGGCTGTGGTCCTTCCCTGCTCTGGGGGGCCAGGAGGGGTAAGGCTCCACATGTGCAAGGAGCGCATGGTGGGATTTCTGTCGAACAGGTCTGGGGACAGGGGGTGGTCAGGAGACAAGGCAAGGCTGAGGAAGGGCTGAGAAAGGGATGTTTTCCACATCAGATGGAGATCAGGCAAAGAGGAGAGAGCAGAGCAGTGAAATCACTGAGAGAAGTCTGAGGATTGGAATCTATTAGATCATCAAAAGTGGTGGATTAAGTCATGCTGCATGAAGGTTAAGGCAACTCCTAAAAAAACTTAGGGAAAATACAGGTGATGAAGGAAGTAGTCAGTTTAATAGACTGGAAATCTGGCTTGCCTGCAGGGATGCCACCTCAGAGCAACGGCTCTTCCTGGGATAAAGAAAGGCAGCTGCTGCCTGCTCGATGGTTACTCATCCTCTCCAATCTCCAGTTCCCCCTGATTTCCAGCACAGCTGGGCCAGCCAGGGAGGGGACGATGGCTCAGTGCCCCAAGGGGAGTGCCAGATTTGTCTGAGTAGTGGAGGAGCGGGAGGAAAGCCCCAGTGAGGATGGCACTGTGCTGGCTGTGCAGGCATGGGGATGTGCTTTGGCACAAGTTAGCTGAGGCTCAGCCAGGCCCCTTCTCCCGGACCAGCCAGCCCTTTCCTTCCTCTGCAGCTGAGACAGGGATTTGCAGAGAATAAAGGCTGCTAATACACAGTGTCATTGCTTTATAAGGAAATGTCTTGAAATAATACAGCTTTTGTTGATGTCTTTATTTTATGACAGCCTAAGAGTGTGTGGACCTTGAACTGGATAAACAGTGTTGGGAACGCTTTTTGTGATGGAGGGTGTTAAACAAATATGAAAGTGTTAGAAAAGATACAGCATTTCATTTAGACACGTTGAAACACTTTGATGTTTTATTTGGTGAATTTTCAGGGCCTGGATACCCTTCATTCAAAACACCTAGAAAGTAAAACATGAAAAGCAGAACAGAAAAAACGGGCTGAACTGAGGGTCTTGTTTGAAACATGGTTGTTGGGAGAGAAACACTGGCTGTCTCAGCTGCTAAATTATCCCTTCAGCTTTTCTGCTGAGGCTCTCCTGGAGCAATGGAACAGTGGGCTCTTAAATCTTGACAGGCGATCCTCCTGGTGCTGGGAAAGCTCCTGGATGGCCCCAAGATGAGCAGGTTGCTTAAGAGAGGCTTTAGTTGTGTTTTAACCAGGCAGATCTCTCTGTATAGGGCCAAAAGCATGTAGGAAGGCACAAAGCAGCTGAGAAACTCTCCTCTGTTTCCATTTTGTGGCTTCTGCAATAACCTCTCCAAGGAACCTTATAAACCTCTAAGTACTGGGGTTTTTAAAACACTGCTCTTGTGGTAATAGTTTAGTTCTGCCTCCTTTGTTATGTGTTAATGGTGCCCTTCTTTAGGTCTACTAATAAAAGGAAGTTAAACCTCAATGTGAAAGTCCTTGTAAAGTTACAAGTCAAACACATTTGTGCTGGTTCTCCCTGATATACAAGACACTGGGTGGCTGCTGCATCGCGGGTAGGTGTCAGACCTTAGCCAGGGAGCTTGGCAGGTCAGCTCTGCATTCGGGATCACCGCCTCTACCTACAGGGCAGAGCTGTAAAGGAGTGTTTTACACACCAAAAGGTCTCTTAAATGAGAGGGGAAGGGGTGGGGAAACTTCAGACAAATTAGAGATAATGAAGAATATGACATCTAGAATCTAGATAGAATGATTAATAATCTGTATCTCACTTTGATCATATTTTTTAATATAACTTTTGAATCAACCTAGTGGAATAAATTAATGTAGAATTTATCTCCCTGCAAGTGAATTATACAGGTTTTTCCACAGGTCTATGGAAAACTCTCAGTTACAGCCTTTAATTCTCGATACTGCCATTTTAAAAAGTAGGAAAAGAGGGGTGTATCTGATTTCCCCAAACTGTCCAGGGCATCACCTACACACTGTGCAGACAGCCTGGTCCTCAAGGCACTGGAGTCCTGTTGCCTTTGTATGGAGGTGATGAGTGCACATAGATTGGTAGAGTCTGGGCATTTTTGGAGAAAGCTACGGTTCACACGACATCTTGAGAAGTCTCCTAGCTTTATATTTCCTATAGTTTATGTGAGCAACTGCCTACTGGGAAAATTAATGAAAGAAAAATCTATAGGTGAGTGGGAAGTGTGGGCTGATTTGTGGAGAAAAGTACAGTGGAAAAAAGAGTAAGGCTGAATTTATACAGATCTAGAAAATATAAAAGTGATGCCAACTCTTTCTTTCCTATTGCCAAGGCAGTGTGATTTTATAAATAGAAAGAGTGAAGTTTTCTGTAAGTCATTAAGAGGTGGTAGTTTGGCTCACCTAATCTTGTCTTTATGTGCTTTTGTGCAAAAGCAAGGACTGTGCCCTGTGAACGCCATGAAGGTCAGCTCTGCTTGTCACTAAGTGCCCTCAGAAAAGATGAAGATATCTCAAGATAACTTTTTAAGACAGACAGGATCTTGCTGTGGAGATCCTTGGAGCTTCTGAGAGCTGACAGGTTTCCACATGGTGTCCCCTTGGGAGCAGGTAAAGTGAGGGTGGTCTCAGTTTTTGTATTCATGGATGAGAGATCAGTTTTGACCCCAATAATGTTTCAAACCCTCAGGAAATGTTAAAATAGAGGTGCTCATGCTGGCGTTCTGGGATGACAGCACTTGAGTCTGGTATGAAGCCCTTCTTTGTGCATCACACAGTGTGGGGACCTGCTGTTTTATGTGTTTCGGTATGATGAGTTATCTGTTCCCAAGGACCAGCCAGGCAAAAGCAGCTGGCCACTTGGAACTGGCTTTAGGGCCAAGTCCAACCAATCAGTCCTCATTTGAGCCATGCTGGTGAAGCTGCTCTGAGGCCATAGACCTGGTTTCTCTCTGAGATGGAAAGGATGTGCCCACCTGGACCATGAAATGAGCTACTGGAGGCAGAACCCAGTTCCCACATATGCTGTGCTTTTCTTAGGGTGGCAGAAGGAATTAAAACTTCCAAAAATGGGACAGAAAGATAAAAAAAAGAGAAATTATTTTTGTAGTTGGGAAAAGGCAGAGAAAGTAAGAGAGAGACCTTGAATGGATCTTTATTTTTGCTGCCAGTGGTCCCAGGATGAAGGCAGGATCCTTATTTATGCACCCATCTGGTTTCTACCACAGGATCCAGCAGCTGACAGGTTTCCACCAGGAGGGTTAGATTCTGTTAAAGCAGCGTTTTCTCATGGAAAATGCATTCTGCCGGAATATTTTTGGCTAACTTTCGGCATGAACACGAAAGGCTCTGACAGCCGTGCTACGGCTACTTCATCCATTAACAGCACAGAGGCTCTGGAGGGGCAGGAGGGGGCTGAAGACACAGCCCTGCCCCTCCGTGGTGATGCTGAACACGGGCTGCCCTGTCTGCAGCTCTGGCCACCCCAAATCGCTGCGGTGAGGAAAGCCCTGGGCACCTGGGGCAGATGGGGCTCGGCTGAGCGGTGGTGGCTGCACTGCCCACGCAGGGCTGCTCCCCGTGGGCCAGCCGCTCATATTCTGACTTTCAGCCCTGTTCTAATCCGATTGATGGGGTGGCCAGAGATGCTGACGGGATTAGAGCTCAGCAGAATGACGAAGCACTTGGGATTTGCCTTTGTGCAGATCCCTGCAGCGCAGCAAAGGGAAATGGCTGCTTCTGATTTACAAGCTGCAAGAAGGTTGCACTGAGGTGGAGTGTTTTCTCCACAGTGTGCAGCCACAGCTTGGCCTGACATGTTTTTGATGGTGTCTAATGTGTTGTGCGTGGTCTCAGGCATTGGGATTGGAGCCGGAGGGTGTTGGGCTCTGCTTCCCATGTGACCGGGCAGGTGCCAGTTCTGTGGGCACCTCTCTTCTCTCCCCCAACCCGATGAGAGCTGACAGAATTGCTCTTGGGGTGCCCAGCTCTGAGGGGATGATGGTCTGGGCTCCTTGGCAGGTGTAAATCACCCAGTGCTCACTGGCTGCAAGGTGGATTTGCACCACTTATGAATTTCATTCATTGCACTTAAAAAGACTCCTTTTATTTTCCCCACGTGGAAAAAAAAAAAAAAAAAAAAAAAAGGAAAATTAAAGCAAAGCATTTCTACACATCCTGACTGCTTTGTTTACAGGGACTGTGTCTCTAAATGCTCCGGGCTGAAACACCGGTGCCGCTAATAGAGTAAATTGCGAGTACATCACAGCAATCATCCCTGCTGCTTTCACAGGAACCGAGCACTCCCTCTTGAGTGAGCCTCCAATTTTAAGCCCTGAAAGAGCAGCTTGACACCCTGTGACCTGCCTGGTAATGTTGCTAATCCAGCTCTTTCTAAATACCCGATCCCGAGGGGGGCCGTGGGGCAGGATGGCGAGCGCGGCGGGCAGGATCTGCAGCCTCGCCTTGTGCTGTGCTTGCGGGAAGCTGATGGAGGTGGTCACAGGCTAAGTGGATTAAACGCGGGGGACGTCAGCTCAAAAATAGGAGCTGCAGCCTGACATAAAGATCTTGAGAAGTGAGAGGATTTGCTGGTGACCGGCTCCAGGCCCACAGAGGAAGCGAGGGAGGGAGGGTCTCACCGGAATTTCCTCTGTTGGCTGTGGACATGGTCTGGAGATGCCCGGGGGATTCTCGGGGTATGGCTCTGCCCAGCTCCAAGCCCTGCAGCTTCCACGCATCCCTGCAGGACGAAGCTGGTGAAGGGAGCTCAGAACAAGGCGCTCCGGGGGACTGGCTGCCAGGATCCAGCACTCCCTCCTCCTGCCCTCTCCTGCTTTGAGCCCACCACGTATCTGGGCTCAAAGTGGTGTCAGTGCCTGACACCTAACCCTCTTCCAGAGGGATAACAATACCTGGAGTTAAAAATAAGATGGAGACACATTAATTAAAAAAAACCCACCAAAAACCAAAAAAGCCAAACACCAAAAAAGCACCCATTACAATAAGGAAGAGCTAAAAGTAGGACTTAGAAATACAAATAAAGTAATAAAAATTAGCCTCCCCTACTTCTGCTTCCCCAAACTTTTTACTCCTTCTTTTCTTCATGCAGAGAATGATGTTCTTCATGGTAGTGGCTGATTTTACTTTCTGTCTTGTGCAGTAAGAGTGCACCTCCAAGCTTTGCTGATCATTGCAGCAGCCAAACTAATGACAGTTCTTGCTCCTCTATAGAATCAGTCATTTTTTGGCTGCTTCTTTTGCATGTCATCCCATTTATTTGCTTTGCATAGAGTGGTGTTAAACCTGTCTTTAAAAAGTAGTTGCCCTTGTAATCTGAAATGTGTGTGGACTGACTGTTGGATAACTCAAATGCAGCTCCATGGTGTGTTGATCAAATAGTAAAAAAATGAAACTATTTTAAAAAAACAAACAACTCTTTGACTCAATATAATCATATTAATGATTTTAAGTTTGAAACTACTAAGTAGGGAAGATGGACAAATTAAAGCATGATGTGAAGGGCTCTTTCAAGCTCAATATTATTACGATAACAAGCATATCTTGCTTTATATAATTTCCCTAGATATAAGTATCCAAAGGAAGCCCTGCTGGGTTTCACACTCAGAGCTAAAAAACAGTGGCTCTGATCCCCCATCTGTCATTCAGCCCTTTGGAAAGGTTAGTTTTGTCTCTTTGTCCTAATACTGCAGGAGTTAACAGCTTAGGGATGGAAACATGTCTGAAAGTCTCCAGGAAGATAATACTTGGGAAGACAGGTTTAAGCTAAATAAGAAAGCAGATTTCATCGGCCTTCTTGGAAACAACCTGTCCAGAGACTTGTGATCCGTTTCTAAATTTGGCCTTTGCATTTTCCACGCACAGGAAGTGATGAAAACAGCAGCAGTAATCCCTGGTGAGTTTGGACACGCACATCAGAGAGTGAATGCCTTTGTTTGTTTAGGACTGCTGTAAGTTGGGTGTTGTAAACATGACTCATGACAAGTTTAATTAAGACAAAAAAACATGGGAAATGTAGAGGAAGGTCACGCATCTCTCTTCACTGTTTTGGCAGCTGAAGATTTTTCTGAGAGATTTGAATGTCCTGCACCAGCACAAATATAAATACAGGTTTTATACTGATTTTCATTCCCAAAATTATTTTTACCCTTGTTTTTTGGATGGTGCTGAAACAGTCTGAATAGAAGAAACCTGACCTAATGCATAGGCACATTAACTTGTGGCAAGCCAAACTGCAGCTGATGAAAATAAAAGATGTGGAGAACATATGATAAAACTCCTAGTCAATTTGGTCCTGCCCCAACAATGAAAAATTTCCTCCTGGATGAATCTGACTAAATGTATTAGACCCTTAAATACACACATGTCAATGCAGAACCTGCCCATTTCTCAGACTTTCAAATATACATTTGGTGTTCAGATGAGCACACTTGCTGATGGAGCGAGAATTTGTTCCAGACTAAGATTCACATCTCTGCAGATGTTGTGTGGAGCCTCAGATTTTGGTTCAGACAAGTTTCTTCCTGAAACAGCTTATATGGAGAACAAAATAGTCCTTATGAGTTGGGAGCTACAGGCACAGTGTTCTTGAAAAGATGGTGAAGATACTCTTTTTTGCAGAGTGGATAAAAAATTCAGATGATGGGCGTTGACCTGAAGTTTTGTTCATGGAGGCACTTCTGGGAACTTCTCACCTATTCGAAAATCTCAGTGATGCCTAGTGTTTAATGCCTTACAAATAACAACATATGTTGGGATTATCTGCCTTAACATTGGCTACTTGAAAGCTGAGCATCCAGTTAAGTTTCGCAGTTGCATGCTTCCTATTAATAAAGTGAGAAAAAGAGGCAGGTAGGAATATATGAAAGGAATTGTACATGCCTATTTCTAACCAGTGAAGCCAGACAAGGGAGCCCTGGTGATTAGCTGAGACTGCCAACCTAACTAACTTCATTAAATTAAATTAATCCCAACCTCAGAGACAGGAGTACTTCTGCCAAAACTCTCCTTCACATGCAGGACTTGTAAAAGCATGCTTCTTCAGGACTTTAGACAAGTTTATAACAAATTTCAAAGGTCTATTATCAAATAAAATTCTCTTGAGGGTTCTGAGGTCCAAGAAGAGCAGATTCATACTGGTGTGGGCAAAACCCTCTAGGCATGTGAAATATATTAGCTGGGAAAGATTTAAAAGTGTAAGATTTTTAGGTAACATAACCTCTCAATTTTCTCTAGAACCTGTGCTCTTAGATCCTCCAGAAGCATTTGAAAACTCCCTGGCCAAATTAAAAAGATTAAATTTATGAAACTGGGAAAGTGAAGTTTGAAGAAAGTTTAAGTCACAGGACTTGCAGAGTCTATGCCAGGATTCAGAAGTATTTTAAAATGTATCTAGATGAAAATTTCCAAGTAATTGCACAAATAATGTCAATATGTCTTTGAAAATCTACCCCCTAATATCTGCCTTCTCATTCCCTTTAATACAAGCAGCAAAAAAACAAGTAATTTCAGATTGTCTGCTTGCTTCTGTCATTAAAACATCCCATTCACATAAAGCAAATATTTACATTTGAGTGAAGGTTTTGCATAGCTTACTGTCCAAAATGCATGTTTTAGATCATTATGGTTATGTGTATGCATGGATTTTTCAAAGGTGTCTCAATTAAATCCCTTTCCTTTCCTTTCCTTTCCTTTCCTTTCCTTTCCTTTCCTTTCCTTTCCTTTCCTTTCCTTTCCTTTCCTTTCCTTTCCTTTCCTTTCCTTTCCTTTCCTTTCCTTTCCTTTCCTTTCCTTTCCTTTCCTTTCCTTTCCTTTCCTTTCCTTTCCTTTCCTTTCCTTTCCTTTCCTTTCCTTTCCTTTCCTTTCCTTTCCTTTCCTTTCCTTTTTTCCTTGAAGATATTTTGCATTCATATTAAGAATATTTGCAGACCAGAAATGGTCTGAATTTCTGGAGAAACTAAAGGTGGGCAATTTTACCATCATTTCGAAATCCTGAGTGCTGTATTTTTCGGGGACAAGCCTGGAAAGGCCATTTATTTACAAGGACAGAAAAACATTGCAGACATAGAAAATAAGCCCCACTCCGTGGTGCAAAATTCCTGTAAATGCATAAAGGCTCTGGAAGTCAGTGATGGAGAAAGGCCCTTCCTCCGGGAGCAACACAAGCAGCAAGAGTGAATGCTCCCAGCCATTGCAAAATGAGGGTACATGTCAATAATATCCTCCAGTCACCCCTGTTGCAAGCTGTTGCACTGGGAACACTGCAGTGGGATTAAACAATTCTCTGGAATGGATTAGCCAAGGCATGGCTGCAGCCCTGTGCAGATCCCTCGGCGGAGTTGGTGTCCTGCCCTTTGTGCCCCACGGCTGCACAGCAGCTCTTGCCAGCCACGCTTTGCTCCCTGGGCACAGCATTTTAGCACCAATGAACATTTGTGAGCCGGGGTGGTTTTGTTGAAGTCCTGTGTCCCTGTCTGGCTTGGGATGTGCAGCAGGAAGCTCAGCATCCTGCAGGGTCCTACCCCGAGAGCCTGGCTGCAGCGAGTGAGCTGAACAGCACTGACTCATTAGCCTAATCAATTTGAGTGTCCTATGCATTCCCCTCAAAGCTCCTTCAAAACACAGAGTTAAAGGACAGATGAGCCCTGTAATGAAAGGGGAAGTATCGTATTTTACAACCAGATTTGAGAAAAATCCTATTCATAGCTCTTCTGGGACCATAACGGCTTCTGAAACATATTTTGTCTTGAAAACTGAACCAAGGATGCATGTCAGAATGACACGACTTCTGTGGAATCTCCATTTGCAAGAGGCAGAAGGGAGAAATATGTATAATCAAAAAAAGGAAAAAAAAAAAGGGTTCAAATACCAAGGCAAGAATGTAGAAGTAGATTTGGGTTCACTTCTTAATTTTTTTTTTCTTTCTTTTTTTCTTTTTTCCTTTTTTCTTCTTTTTCAGTAGGATAGGCCATTTAAGGATAAGAAGAAATTCTGGATGATCAAAAGAAGCAGTTCTCA
The DNA here is from genome assembly GCF_036417665.1 of Passer domesticus. Taxonomy (NCBI): domain Eukaryota; kingdom Metazoa; phylum Chordata; class Aves; order Passeriformes; family Passeridae; genus Passer; species Passer domesticus. The sequence goes on along the minus strand of NC_087475.1, from coordinate 62,046,524 downwards.
GATCGGAATGGTACCACCAGTGGCTCTGGTCAGGTTGGTGTGCATTTCATCCTCCCGTGCATTTCATTCAAGTGGAATGGTAATAATTAATGAAGAAAGGACTCTGAGGCTCCTGCTGAGTCAGCTGAGGCAAAACTCCACTTTCAGGTAAGGAAATTTTACCTGAGTAAGAGTTCAATGTAGACTATAAAATCTGGTCATGAAATCCCCAGCTAAGCTGGTAAGAAACCAAAATCCTTCAGACAGACAAGTAAAATAGGATTTCCAACCTCCATAGTTATTCACATCCTACTAATGAGCTCTGGCATCTGTGGCAGAATTGTTAGAGGGGTATTGATCTCCTGCAAAGTTTGGTGTGTAACAGTAATTTGCAGACATGTAGAGAATATTGCATCCTTCTCCCTTGTTATATCCCAGTGGGCTGATCAGTTGGGCAGTACTGGAAAGGCAGATGGCATTTCCATTTCTCCTTTTCATCCATCAAGTGGTTATTTGATGGTCTATCCAATCAGTATGACTGGTTTTTTTCCTTCCTTTTCGCAAAAAATGTTATTGGATATTGGTATTTGACACAGTCATATATTATAAAGCAAAGGTTTAATGAAGGGAACTGGTTATAAACAGGCCCTTGATCCTGAGTAGAATGAAAGCAATTTCTTTTTTGGTAGTTTTAAAAATAGCCAGTGCTGTTAAACATATTTGTATTTCAATACATATTTTCCCTGCTCTTTTAAATGTCACTGCCTCCTCTTCTGAGAGTGTTACAACCTGCATCTGCAGGCAGGACTGTGCGGCAGTTTTCCAAGAAGAACAGTCCTGAGCACACCTGTACCACATTTCCCAGTGGGAGTTAGATGCGATCTTACCAGCTGATGGCACGTTCAGCCAGAGCAGGGAGCAAACCCCAGGGTACCATTGCAGATCCAGAATTTCTGCCTGACCCATCAGGGTCAGATCCTCCCACACATCTTAGAAGAAATGTAAGTTGTGTTGTCCTCGGGGAAAAGCCTGCTGTCTTTTCCTGAGGACTGCTTGTGCCATTACAATCTGGAGCAGGGAACTGGATTCAGTGAGCTTGTGTTGTGTGCCTGACCTCTTCCCATTCTTTGGAAATGCTACCCAAATTTGGCTGAGCACTAAATGTCTATTAAAAAAATATCCACCCCTACATGATTCATGGAGACTTCTGACTCCGGAGCAGGGTTTCAGCAGTAAAGATGAAGCACAAGACCATGTGCTGGAGAAGAAAACAAGATATTGAATAGCTGCTCATTAATCAAGTGCTGGGAACAGAGCGAGAGGGGTATGGTGGTAAAACGTAGCAGGCAATTCTTACAATTAAAGGCTGTTTCAGGATGCAAATGTAGAGAGGGAGGTGGGGGAGTGAAGACATATTACACAAGCAACCTTAATTTACACATGCCTTACTTCTGGAGTCCTCAATTTGGCAATTCTGCTGCTGCTCTATGGGCACAGGAATATTTTTTTTTTCTATTGTACAGAGTGTTTTGCTGCCTTTCAGTTCCCTGTACTTCTGTGGCTTTAAAAGATGTGGAATATTTGTGACTGCCTTGTGCTGTGATGATGTGATTGCAGAGTTCTTTTCAGCTCAGTGGAAGAAATGAAAGGTTGGGCTCACTGTGAGCAGTTGCTAAGAAAGCAAGCAAGCAAGCCTATTTTAAGCTGTTCTACAGAAGCACATACTGCCTTGATTGGTTATTGATTCCAGTTTCATTATGGAGAAAGCACATTTTTAGCCACAAACATGGGCAGCCACATGTTGAGCTGCGAGTATGAAAACTATAAGGCTCTGCTGCAGGCTGCACTGAGCCAAAGCATCCAAAAAGCTGAGGACCCACATTTCCCACTCTAGCAAATGGCACCAGTCTCTTGAGAAAAGTTTTCTTGGCTCCTTCAGCTATATTGAGCCTTGGATTCAATTCAGTTAGGAGTCAGTTGTGACTTGGATCTTGCAGGCTGTCCCTAGACTGGCAGATGAAACAAAGCCTCTGACTGTTTTGAGCATTGGAGCGTGACTGTCTATTCTGCAAAACTCTTGGACTGGTCCAGGGAGTGCTGGAGTCTGCATGAATTACTGCCCTCCCCAAGAGTGCTGAGACATGCGAGCCTTTGAGAAGGTGCTACAGGCCCTCCTGTGCAGGATGGCTTTGGGGTCAGACAACGTGCATGGGCACGTTCAATGTTCTCAGAAGTGGTAGGTACACTCAAATGAAGAAAGGACTCTGTGCATGTATATAAATATGGCAGCCTTACTTCCCAGAAATACACAGCGAGGTAATGCCTTAAAAATCTGTGTGGATTTCAGTCAGTGCATGAAGGGAGCAAACTTGTACAAGCTGCCTCGGAGTGCGTGGAAAGAAGAGGTGTTGGGGCTGCTTTTACCCCAGCTAAGCCAAAATGGAGGTTTGTGGCAATTCAGCATTAGCCAAGGGCAGGAAGAATTCGGGCGAGGAACAGGAACAAGCCTGCGGACACTGGGCTTTTGATATACCCTTTCTTCAGAGCTGTGCCAGTTCAGTCATTAGTTGAGAATAAATAACAACAAAGTACCTCCCTGAATCAATGTTTGTAAGAACAGAGCCCAAGGTCAGGCACATTTAAAAAGGACACTTTTTCCCCTGAAGAAAGCCAGAGTCTGTGAAAATGAAACACTTGGAAACTGTTAGCTAGTTCCTGAAGGCTTTTCTCATTCCTTCTCATGCAAGTTAACGTGTGCTTTGCCAGGATGGAAGTGGGTATTTTGGTTTTTTTCAGAAGTATTGGAGATATCTTATTTTCCTTTTGAAGGAAGGTTCCAGACCCTGCAAAGTTTCTCAGTTTCATGGCCTGAAGGAACTGAAATGTGGTCACTTGTGTGGGCTGCCAGTCACCTGTTTGGGACTTTTTTCAGAGGATGTTTGAGACAGACACCCCACAACAATGAGAGAAGTGAAAGGAGTCCTCTCAGTGCCTGTTGGCAAGGGACTGCTATTGAGACAGTTGTTTCTGAAATTCCTGTACTGACCTATAGATCTAAACGATTATCCATCCAAATTCTCATAATCCATTTGTCGTCAGCAGGACTCTGCAGTGACAGATGTCTGGCCTGAAGACCCAGGTTTTCCTTTTAAGGTTGGCAGGAGAAAGGGCAGGTAACTGCTAGAAATTTTTCCTATTTAGGACTGGGTTATGGTCTAAATGCACGTCTTTATTCATACTTCACCAGTGTAAACCAGCCCCATCTCTCATTAATGTTTCCTTAAAATTTGACCAGTCCTCTTTGGTTCAATGAATATTTAATCATGTATATAAAATCAAACTACTTCAAAATGAGGGATTTGGAGCCATCCTCCCCAGCCACAGTGCACAGCTCTGTAATGACCAATGCAGACTTCAGAGTCAAGCCTCTGCTCTGACTCAACTCAAAAGTTTGAGCCTGGACTTCTCCCACACTCTGTAGTGTCCCAAGCAAAGGAAGATTTTTCTTGGTCTAGCCTTGTGGTTTCAGTCCAACCAGCTGCATTTTGATGACTGTCTCTGTGTTTCTCAGTCAGGACTGGAACCTGAACTCCCAGGTGACAGGCTAGTTTGGGGCCCTGTTGTTCAGTGCTGTTCCCCAGGACAGGAGATTTGGTTTGGAGAGAGTTGCTTGAAGTGACTGAAGCAGAGCTAGGAGCTGAGGAGTACTGATGGATTCCAGAACCTCTGCTCTTTCCTAGTCCTTGGAAACATAAGGAATGTGCCTGGCATGCTCAGCTCCCCTCAGGCCTTGTATAGGGGTAGCCTGATTTCTGGTCTGAGGACTGACAATTCTCTAGGCAGCAGTGGGACGAGGAAGAGCAGGGGATTGCAGTGCTAGCATGGGTGTGGGGGCTTGTTTCTTGGTGCCTGGCCTTGCTACTGTGTTAGTTAATTCTACACTCAAACACGTCTGTGTTCTAGGGTCCTCTTTCCCACGAGGAAGTGAGAGGATAGATTTTATATCAGGAAAATGATGCCATTTAGTAATGAGATGGAACAACTTGCTTGCACCATGCCGATCACCATAAATAAAGGAATTCAGACTATTGTTTTTGTTTTGAATGTACCATAACTCTGACTTCTAGAAGTGTTTCATTTATGAGGAAAACAGGATCAAATTTAACATCTCATGTTTCTCAATACTTCTCTAGCAGAAAATAAATTTCCGAAAGGAAGCCAAGACCACATCAAAATCATATCAAACTGTGTCCATTTCTGCTTTATGATGTATCTTTGTATAGATCAGTTAGCACAAACACTTTTTCATTCATCCTTTCTCTAACCACTCAACCAGAAAAATATAACTGACATTTAAATGGTGCAGGAGGAGAGACAGGCAGGTTAGCCAGGCTGGAGATAGGGCCAGTAATTTCACAGTGTAACAGGAAGGCTCTCAAACACCCTATGAATTAATTGAGGATGAGCTAGAAGACATAGATTTTGCTAAGGTTAACAGCAGCTGACAGCTTTGACCTATTCTTGCAGTTTACTGTACCAGCATCAGTCCCAGGCTCTGCTTGTCTCCTCTCTGTGTCTAAGGATGGTGATGAGAGAGTTGAGTGCCCATGGGTAAGAATCAGCGGGGGAATGCCAACAACACAGGTGTCCTGGTGGGAGTATCTTACAGACCAGCTGACAAGGGTGATGAGGCAGGTGAAATATTCTGTAAGCAGGGGGGAGAAGTCTCACAATCTTTGGCCCTTGTTCTTGTGGAGGAGTTCAACTTATGAGACATCTGCTGGAAATACAGCAGAGCAGACAGAAAACAGTCCAGGAGGTTCCTGGAGTATGTGGAAGATAACTTGGTGACAGAGCTGGTGGGGGAGCCAGCAAGGAGAGGTGTCCCACTGGATCTGGTGTTTGTGAACCAAGAAGGGCTAGTGGGTGATGTGATGGTCACTGTGAGGCAACCTGGGAAACAGTGACCTTGAAATGACACAGGTTTTGGTTCTTGGAAAAGTAAGGAAGGTGGTCAGCAGAGCTGCAGCCCTGGACTTCTAGAGGGCTGACTTAGGCCTGTTTAGGACACTGGTTGAGAGACTCCCTTGAGAAGCAATCCTGAAGGGAAAAGGGGTCCAGGAAGACTGGACATTCTTCAAGACGGAAATCTTAAAAGTGCAGGAACAGGTTGTCCCCGTTTGCTGAAAGATGAGTCAGTGCGGAAGAAGAAGCTTGGATGAAAAGAGAGCTTTGGCTGAAACTCAGGAAAAACTGGGGAGTTTATGACCTTTGGCAGAAGGGGCAGGCAATTCAGGAGGCATACAAGGCTGTTGTGAGGTTATGCAGTGAGAAAATCAGAAGGGCTAAAGCCAAGCTAGAACTTGATCTGGCTATTGACATAAAAGCAATAAAAATGTTTCTATCAATTCATCAGCAACACAAGGAGAGCTGAGGAGAATATCCATCCTCATGGAGATTGGACAGGTGCACTACTTGCTAGGTAAAAAACTGGTCGGGTGACTGGATCCAGAGAGTGGTGGATAGAGTTAAATCCAGCTGGTGGCTGGTCACAAGTGGTGTCCCCAGGGCTCAGTTTTGGAGCCAGTCCTGTTTAATTTCTTTATCAACAACCTCAGTGAGGGGGTTGATTGCCCCCTCAGTCAATTTGCACAGGACACCAAGTTGTGTGAGAGTGTTGATTTTCTGAAGGGCAGGAAGGCTCTGCAGAGGGATCTGGGTGAGCTGGATCAATGGGCCAAGACCATTTGTATGAAGTACAACAAGATGAAGTGCCAGGTCCTGCCCTTGGGTCACAACAACCCCAGGCAGAGCTACAGGCTGGGGGCAGAGTGACTGGAAAGCTGCCCTTTGGAAAAGGACCTGGGGGTGCTGGTCAGCAGCAGCTGAACATGAGCCAGCTGTGCCTAGGGGGCCAAAAATGTCAATGGCCAAAAATGTCAATGGCATCCTGGCCTGTGTCAGCAATAGTGTGGCTAGCAGGACCAGGGCAGGGATTGTCCTCTGTACCTGGCACTGGTGGGACCTCAACCCTGTGTCCAGTGCTGGGCCCCTCACTACAAGAAGGACACTGAGGTCTTGGGGCAAGTCCAGAGAAGGGTTGGAGCACACGTCTCATGAGAAGCAGTTGTGGAAGCTAGGATTGTTTAGCCTGGAGAAAAGGAAGCTTATGGGGGACCTTATCACTCTCTATGACTATCTGAGGTTGTAGAAAAGGAGAGGTTTTATCTCTTCCCTCAAGTAACAAGCGGTAGAAGAGGTAACAGCCTCAAGGTGTGTCAGGCACGATTTAGATTGGATATTAGGAAAAATGATTCACTGAAAGGGTTATTGGAAAAGCTGTGCAAGGAAGTGGTAGAGTCCCCATCCCTGGATGTATTTAAAGGACATGTAAGATGTGGCACTTAGGGACATGGTTATTGGTGGTTTTGGGATTGTTGGGTTAATGGTTGAGCTTGAAGGTACTTTCCAACCTAAATGATTCTATAATTCTGAATATCCAGTGCTGGATTTAGCCTCTGTAGAGAGTTGGGAAGTACCATAATTTGTATGTTGCTGCCCAGCCCTGGGCCCCACTGCTGGGTGTACCCAGGCACATGGCTGGGACATCTCCACCTGGCTCCCCAGGGTCCCTCACCCATGCTGTAGGAAGCACAGGGCTCATGCTGATGGTGGAGCTAATGGGGCGTGAGTGAATATTGAGGTTTGTCATGTGGATATTATAGCTTGTGAGTATGTTTGCCAGCTGCTTCTATGACCTGGAGTTAGACTCTGTCTACAGGGGTCCATTAGGAGACTTTTCATGCTGTATTTATTCTTGGAGAAAAGACATTGAAACAACATGACCCGAAACAGACTAGCAAATCTGAAAACTATAGAGTAAATTACCACAGGGAAAAAGCACTCTCTGCTCGGTGCCTGCCTGGTAATGATGCTTTCTTGCTCTTCTGTTTGTTCTGGCCTAGTGTTTCTTTGCAGGCAGCATAAGGCCAGTGGCAAAAGTACATCTCACAAGAACCAACCGGCTTCAGGTGTGGATCTCACTGTTGTTATCATTGTCTGTTATCACCCTGCAGCTTAGTGAGGCACGAGCCAGAGCAGCTTGAAGTCTCAGGTGATTTGTGTTTGCAATGCATTTTGAAGGCGTATCTTGAGCTCTGGGTGAGGCTTGAAGGCACACACCAACCCTGCCAGGTGGAAGCTGAAAAGTGATCCTTACAATTGCTGTCTCTATAGGAGTCACTGGACTGTCAGAATGGAGAGGAAAGGATAGGAAGGTACAGGCTGAGGGCAACACTCCTATGGACACCATTCCTCTTCAATGCCAGGGTTTGGTCTATTTATCTAGGACAGTGCATGTACTAGGATAGCCATGCAGAAGAGTCAGACCTCCAAAGCTGAGGCAGAAATAAGGATTTTGTCATGAAACACACCTAAGCATAGTCGTGTGTGGCTGGTAATATGTGGAAGATGCTGATGCTGGGAGTCTCGTCTGTCTGGGTTGTAGTTTCTGAAACACAATTGCAGTTAAAATGTTCAGCAGTGGTGTTGCAAAGGTGTGGAAGGCTTAGGTACTATGTGTAGGATTCATTGTGCCACTCATTGACAAGCCAATGAATCTGAGGTTCTCCTTACTATCCATGGAAAGCAAGGTAAGCTGAGCTTACTTTAGGAGGTAGTGGCTTTCTCTATGGAAGTACCTCTTTTGTCTTCTCAATTAGAAAAAAATCCTGGAAATTACTTGCTCTGACCTGTACATGTTTCCTATAAATGTCTAAGTGGGACCAGATGGTTCCTACCACCCATGTAGAAAGGAGACCACCAATTTCAGCTACAAATAGGAGCAATGGATGCTGGTCCTTGGCTTGTTCTTTTGATCCTGCCATGGAGCTGTCTTGGCTTTCCAAATTGTAGCAGAAGTGCAACTGGCAACAACTCAGTGATTTTTCTTTATTACTTTACACCAGGTTGTGCTAAGCAAAAACTGCTGATGTTAAGGGATATTCTGGGTGCCTTGTACAGGTATTTTTCACTCTTGAAGACTGATAGGCAGAAGTTTAATCCCTCTCCTAGAATTACTTGCTTCCTCTGTTGTACACAAAATTGAGTTGGCTTGCTTCTGTTTGAGTCTGCACAATGTTAGAATACAAGGGCAGCAGTGCAGATCTCTGTGCTTTTGCTGTCCTGCCTCCTTTCCTATTAGTTTCCTATTATATTTCAGCACCCTGTTTGTGCCTGCATGCTCACTCTGATCTGGGATCTCTGCCAGCTGCTACAGCCATATCCCAATGCCAGCTGGGATATGTAGGTGCGGTGATAGGATGATGCTCATAGTACTGGGCATTTATTTTTTGGCATTTTGCAGAAAGCAGCTTCTCTGTGAGCTCTCAGCCTTTTCAGGAACATGCTGTTAATGGGCTTACTCCCAATGGCAAAGATCTTTCCCATCTCCCATTTTCTTGGATTTTGGGATCTCATGGATTTTCATGAGATGTGTGGGCATTTGGCACTTCAGATTAACAAGCTCTGTTCTTGCCAAAGCAGATATTTGCTGGCACATGCTGTGCCCACATGGGAAGAGCTGCTTCCAGAAATCATGCTCTTAGAAGCCTCAACCCTGTGCTGGGAGTTCTGTGACTGGATCGGGCTTTGCATTTATTTATGGGCCAGAAGAATAGTTGATTTTAGTCAGACCCTCTATGAGCATGAAGAAAAGCAAAGCTGAACATCTCCTCCCAATGTTACCAACTGGTCCTATTGTACTGTGGTTTTGTCAGCAAGTTGTTTAAGATCTTAATCCCTTTCAGCTATTAGGGGGAACTCTGAGGTAGAGTGAAACTGGAAAGAGAAGTGATTTTCATTTGGATTTTTTTTTCTCTCTCGTGCTGTAACCTGATGAAGAGGCAATGGCATTTCACAATGTGTACTCCATTCACAGCTACCTGCTTAAAATGTGGAAGGTGGAGGAGTAAGAAGAAAAGACTCCTTTAAATCTGTAGAGGAACTCTGGTGCCTGTAAGGGCTATTTAAAGAACTTTATCTTGTTAATCTATTTCTGCATTGTAACTTATGCTGCCATTCACACAGTGTCAGAAAGCTATTGTAAACCCTTTTATAAACCCACCCTGTAGACTTGAGGGGCTTGAGTCCATGGCTCTGCCAGCCCTACAATATTGGTGATAGGATAATAGCAATACTTTTGCTCTTAAAAGTTTTTTTTTGGAGGGGTTAATACAGAAGAGGAAGAATGTTAATGATTCCCAACAGACCACCTACTTAGCTGCTAGAAGTAGGCAATCTCCAGCGTGTGCATCCTGGTAGAGACAGGTTGAAAAAGGCTTTTATGGGTTCAAATTGGATAGGCATATGGTCTCTGAGCTTGTTGCCCTGGCTAAGGTCACCCAAACATTTGTTTTTGGTTGTTCTACAGGTAAATCTGGTAGAGATGAGTTCTGAAAAGAGATCTGAAATATAAGCTAGGAGCTTTTGCAAATGATTTTTGCAAGGCACTCCATGAAATGCTACACCAGTGAGATATCTGAGAAGAAAGCCCAGGCTGAGAAATTGCTTCAGAGCAGCAGCTGGAGGAAAATTGCCATTTCTTTCGGCATTGCCACTCACGAGCAGGAAAGCCAGTTGGACAGCTCAGGAGGGTTAATGTGCTGGGAGCAACACAGGAATAGACAGAATAATGACATAAAGGAAAGATGCTTGAGGACAGGCTTTGTCTCAGCTAACACTAAACATTTAGTCATCTGGGCTCTCTTTGTGGTCAGCAGAGCATGGCACTTTGAAGCCATGATTCATCTGACCTATTTTGGGCACTACCCTACCTAGGATGAGGTGAATTGCACTTTATCCATGCCCGTTTCTTCCTCTTGGTACTGAGAGAGCTTCAGGCACATAGCCTAGATACAGACATCTGTATTTTAGACATGTCAGGGGAGGTGAGACAGATCCTCCTTTGCACATGGAGTGGGACTGTGAGAGGGGACATGGATGGCCACATGGCACCCTGTGAATCTGGGACAGCATCCAGCCACCCTCTGCCCTTGTCTTCAGGAGAGATGAAGAACCAGAATGAGAGAGGATGGAAAGCAAAAAAGCAAGAAAAAGGAAAGAGAACGGGGAGCTGCATTTCATCCATGTTGTTTCAGCTCTCATTTAATGCTCCTGCAAGGAATATGAGAGATGTGGGCTGAGGAGAATAACACAATAAATTAGAAATGGGAAAATGTGTGTTACAAGTTTTGCTAAGATGTGATCTTCTTCACAAACAACCAACATTATTATAACTATCAACTAAAAAAGGAACAGTGACATTTTATTATTGTAATTTTGATCTAAAATTGCATTCCAAAATATTTATGGACTATCTTGCTGAAATGTATATTTTGCATTGAAAAGCAGGTTTTGCATGAGCAGAAAAAAAGAAAGCTTTTGTGATGACTGCAGCACAAATTTCTGTGAATGGCTCTTTAAGCTGCATTGCCAGAAATGTCATGAATCTGCTCAGAACTCCAAGGAAGGGAAGTGGTTTGAAATTCCTAACACTGCTCTTTCAGCCAGAATAGCCATTTTGGGTGTACTTCACATGAAGCATGGCTTCAGGGCTTGATATATCTTCATGCTGGGCCCTGTATTGTGCCAAGGAACTTCTCAGTGTTTAACAAATAATAATAGATATAAGCTGTGTAAGCATATGTGAATCCTCATGTTATAGTTTCACGTGTAGAAAAATGATCTCATAGGCATATAGGAAACAGAGCAGATGGTAAAATGTGTGTTGGACTACACTCAGGCTGGAGACTGAGTCTCCTAGACAATAAAAGCACAAATGCTGGATGGTCCCCTCCAGCCATGCACACGAAGTACTGCCTCGTGAACTGAGATGGGGGAGCACAGATCAAAACAGATTAAGAGGCCACCTTTGATCTGTTGTTTTCTCCTATTACTGCAAGTTGCAGCGCTGTGGTCTGTCATTCCCTGTGTGGATATTCAAAGGTGTGTGTGCATGGACAGCCCTCAGCTGGGTTACTGGGAGATGAGTACCCAGCTGCATTATTCCAGTTTTGAATGTGTGCAATTCCACCCATTTCAGTATTTCACCTGCAGTGAAACTGTCTCACTAAGGTGGTTCTTGATGAAGTCTTATAGCTTAACCCTGCTTTTTTCCTCCAGAGATCATCCTTGGTGGAGATAGATGAATCCTAGTCCACACTCCTGTTTCAAGGCATGAGTTTCTCTCAGAGACTAGGGCCAAGCTGCAGCTCTGAGCAGTAACAAGGGAAGCTGGAAAAATTGGGAACTGGCTGAGTTCAAAATTTTTGCTGGAAGAGGAAAACTGAGAAATGGGACCATGCCAGATTGCAAGGAAGTTTTCCTCTGTATGCTAGCAAAACAGATACCAGCAGAGCACTGTAAAAGCAAACCACAGCAAACAAAGCCTCTTCCCAACATATTTCTCTCCAGAAAGTTTGTAGGTAAACAAAAGCTGCACATGCCAGGTCTGTAATAGGAGTAAGCTGAGTTGGAAGATTTTTTCAATTATATCTGTGTAAACACTCTGTGTGCAGATCTGGCCAGTTAGTAACCCCTGATTGATGTACAATATTAGATTCCTGCCTGCATCATGAGCAAAATTATCTTTTGCTGTCATGTCCGGTTTTTTTTCTCCTTTCCCTTTGCTTCAGAATGCCTGATGGGCTATTCTGGAGGGTTAAATACAAATCATCACAGTGTTCTATTGGATAAGCTTCTCTATGTTGGGCAGCGCTTCAGAGACCAAATCAGCTCACATCTATCCACTGGCAACTTCCATTCAATGGCAGTGGCTTTGGCACAGCTGTCCAGGATTTCATGGCAGAATTCGGGAAAATTTTGCCACAAAGCTGGAGGAAATATGATTTGAAAATGGATGGACAGGCAGTGAAAATTTTGTATTGGAATGCTGAGATATCAATGCTGAGATGCCTTGGAGTAACAAGATCTATGATTGGGGTTCAGGGGTTTTTTGTTTGTGTGTGTTTGCTGGGTTTTGTTTGTTTTTGGGTTTGGTGTTTGGTTTTTTTTTTTTGTTGTTTGTGGGGATTTTTTTTGGGGAGGGGATTTGTTTTGTTTTGTTTTTTTTTGTTTGTTCGTTTTTGTTTTTTATGAACAAGTAATCTGTTAGTAAGCTAATAAGTTAGTTCAAAACACTGAAGCCTGGAAAACAATGTCTAGATCCTATCTTTTTCATTCACCTTAGTGTATATCTTGGGGAAATGCCTTTGCACCTCTCTTCTCAAAAGTAATCCAGAGCTAGTTGTGCTGCTTATGTGATTATTTATTCATTCAGACCACAACTGACACCCAGAGTTCATGGAGGAGCACTGGAGTTAGAAATTTCAACCTGCTCTGTAGTAAGCCACCCAGAGGTTTTAACTGGTGGAGGTCAGTGGGAGATAGGGACAGAGGGAGGAGGTGGGAGGTGCTGTCTTGAGAAGAAACTGTGTTTGTGATCTCTCTAACTCGCCTTCTTGACAACTGGAGGGGGATTTTCCTAATAGAAAACCTGTGAGCTATATGAGGAGGGTAATCCACTTGACCCTTGTCCTCTCCTAAGCCTTTAAGTCATCATAACATTTCATTTCTTACCAGCTGCAGGGCCACTTCTTGGGATTCATTTTGACTGCAGTGCAAAACCAGCATTGTTTAGCCAGGAGGGAGACCAGAGTAGGGGTGTTGGGACAGGGTACATGAGTGGGGACATAGCAATCGTATTTGAAGAGGGTGAGAGCTGGTGGCAGCGAGGAAGATAAACAGGGTGTGTTTGTGCAAGTGACCTTATTTATTTCAGCATCCTGAGGAGGGACCAAATGTACTGCATTGAAGGAAGTCAGTCCACACACATATGGGAGCGGGTCCAGCGCTACGTGGCTGGCACAAGCCCAGGCACTGCTTTGCAGGGTGACAGCCTGGGGTTCTCAGGGCAGCTGCTGTCCTCAGCACTGGCTTTTGAGAGCTCTGTGCATTGCAGGCTGTGCTGAAATGGGCAGGGTGGCTATTCAGAGCTGGCGGGAAGGGCGTTCTGCTCTGGCACCCCAACCCTGCTGCAGGCTCCAGCGGTGGGGGAGGACCCACAGCCCCATGGCACTGAGCAGAACCCCCCAGCAACTGATTCAGAATCGTAATTTGTTACTGCAGCATTTGGCTGCTGAATGGCTCACAGACCAGTCCTGACATGATCTCTTTTTAATACTGTATTTGTTATCCTCTGAATATTTTGGGTGGGTAATTATCCAGTGTGTACTGTGTATTGCAGAGCCCAGGAATATTTGCTTTGGCTTTTCTTCCTGGTTAGTTAGGGTGTGCGGTTTCTGGCCTAGATCTCACGGCATTGTTTCTGACTACGTAAATGAAATTTTTATACAAGAGAATAATGAATACAGACCAGAGAATAAGGCACATCCTGTGGCAATTTCACAAAGGCAATTTTTCTTGCTAAAACCCATAAGGGGCTCAGCAATTGTGATTATTTACACATGTACATAATGGCTGTTCACATATGACTGATACAGGATAACAGACACCTAGTAACCAGAGACAGCTGTGTTTGGTGGGTGCCTTGAATCATCCCTGGTTTGGTCTGTTTTCTTTCCCTCTCCTCTTTCCTGTTTGACTGTGGAGGCGCTTCTAAGGATGAGGAAGAAAACCTTCATTTACAACCCCATGAAACCAAAGGCTGGGTGTGACCAGCTTCAAATCCAGACAAGAGTCAGCATGCAACTTCATGTGTAAATGTTTTCATCGTCCAGCATATCATATGGATAGGGTGGCACTCTAAAACACACAGAGGATTGCTGCCACACATGCAATAATGTGTGCACACACACACACACACCCCTTGGTGTACACAGACTTCACACTGCAGCCAGTTTGGCTGTGGTGCCAGCAGCAGCCCAGCTGTGGTGAAGAAAGCTCAGCCTGAATGTTCCCTCAGCTCACCATGAAAATTCTATGCCCTGTGTCAAGACCCATTTTGCCATAGCTGAAATGGCTGTGAAAACTGGCCATTTAAAAGAGTTTATCTGCACTAGGTGTCAGTCAGAGTGATTATTCCACTCTGTGCAAAAGCTAAAGAGTTTGCTTTTTCCGAATCTTTGAATGTGGTCTTGTGGCTATGTTAACACACACATGACTTCAAGACATTGAAACTTCAGTATCAAGTGTCAGAAATGTTTGTCCAAGCCCCAAGTGTGATCCTGGTACTCAGACAGCAGCTGTTGCTAGAGTTCAATCTATCACTTCTCATCTCACAAACAAATGGCAAATGTTCCTGAGGGCCTTTTAAAAGTAAAAGAGATCAAGTATAAACAAAAAAAAAAAGTGTTGAATGCATCTAGAAAATAATCTTGGTAAAACACTGGAAACCACAAATTTCACTGACATGGGATTTTATTATTTGCAGGTGCTTTTGTTTACTGCCTGTGCAGGTCCGGACCTTGCCTTGGGTACGCAGTGGGGACTTGCTGAGAGAGGACATGAGTGGAGATGAGGAGGTAGGGATGGATGTTCTTTGCAAATTACCAAACCCATTGCTTGTGAGAGAAAGGAAAACCTTTGCCTGACAAAGAGGGTTCCGTGGGGTTTGAAGGCAAGGCTTGCCTGTCATCCACACACCGGGGGAGCTCTGATAGGAGAATATCTTGTGCCATGATGCTGTCTAATCTTGGGAAGAAATACAAGCCAGTGGGGGTGATGCCTTCACTAGGTGCCTTGCCAGCCACAATGCTCCCTTTCCATCACTGCACCCCATTCCTGTGCTTAGGATGGATGCTGGTGTGAGCCCCCCTATCACAGGCTGATAGTTTCTCAGAAATCCTTGCTCTGAGTGGGTGAATGAACGGGTGGTTTCATGGTGGGTTGAAAATACAGCCCAGTCCTCAGTGTAACCTTTAATCTTGATTAAAAAGCTTCCAGGGCCAGGCAGCCTGCACTGCATCCTTTGTTCAGTTCTGGCAGTGGCTCTTGCATTCCCTAATCCCTGTTAATATCACTGCTTGTCAAAGAAGATTTGTGCCTTTCCTGGAAGATGGATGCCTATTTTGTACCAGCCGGGGGAGAAGGAGACGCCTCATCAGCTGGTGCTGGGAACAGCAGACAAGAAAGGCATCCTGTTTTCTGGGGAGAAGAAGTGGGAGGTGGGCGAGCATCTGGCTCTGACTGTTAACTCTGGCTCCTAGCACTGCTCCTGGGTATTCAGGATCCAACACAATCCTCTATTTTAACCATGCACAATCCATGAACCACTCCTGGCAGCATTTGTGGCCAAAGTACCTACACAGTGTCCTGGCCAAACTGCAGGACAGATTATGCTCTGCTGACCTATATTCCCCTTAAGTCATTTTCAATTAGTGTAGTAGTTTGTCCCCCTTTGTACACCAATAAATTTCTCCCTGCCACAATGTTGAGCTGAGACTCCAGCAGCCATGCTCTCTTGGGGACATTTTGCTGGCTCTGCCAAGCAGACAGAGAAAAGGTTTGGACATGCATTGCTGCTCCAGCAGCAGTCTCTGTTGCTAAGCCTGAGCCCAGATCATAGTTCTTCTCACCCTGGTCAACTCATGTCCCACCTCCCTGTCAGGGAGTCCTTCCTGGAATGTGGAAGACCTTCTCTGGCTCAGTCATGGCAGGAACTTGGTACCATGTCCTGGGAGAGGGTCTCAGCTCTGCGGTTATCAGGATGCTTTTGGTGTGGGGCTTTTTTTCTCTCTTCTGCCATCAGCTGCTTCATTTGCTGCAGGCATGGGGAGAGGCAGGGACACTGCAGCCTGATGCCAGGCGCTGGTAGAAGGAATCACACCATGGCTCTGGCTGATTGCCTGCCAGGGTGACCAAGCTGGCACACGCAGGATCCCTGCAGGCTTGGGGTTCCTGCTGGCCCAGAGGAAGCAGTGCTCACCTGGCCTCTGTTGATGTGTGGTGCATCCTGTGTCAGCAGGCCAGCTTCAGAATAACCTCACCATCATCACTCTGCATTCCTGCCCAGGCCCAGCCTTGCCAGCAAACCCCCAGCAGGTCAGATGCAAAGACAGCTGTGGCTTACAATGGCACTAAGGAGCAGGATGCTCGGGGTACCCCTCGGGATGCGTGTACCAAGTGCTCCCTGGGCAGTGTGTCTCTGGCTCAGCACAGGCAGGCTCCTGCTGTCAGCTGGTGACAGCTCAGCAAGGTGGCTTTTGCCATCTGGAATTGGCAGCAACTTCTGCTGCAATCTCCATTAGGTGGCTCAGGGAGTCTGGCCATGGCTACAAAATGTGAGAAAAGGACCCCAAAGGCCGCTTGGTCTGCTTCCCTTGGCAAGGCAGGATTACATGTGTCAGTGCATTTAGAGAGTCCTCAGGAACCGCTTCTGTCACTATCCCTTTCCTGGCTACTGCCCACGCAGCAGCTGAGAGGCAGCTAATATAATTAGCAAGACTTAATGAGGGACAGCGCTGTTGGCCAGTGCCTTCAGTGGAGCTGCTGAGCTCTGTTTGCATCAGGGCAGAACTCATTCTCTTATCAAACAGCTGCCTCAAAACTGGATGAGATTTTATCCTTTGCTTTCAGGTTTAATACAGAAAGCTGTGATTCAGCTTTGTGCAGAAAGCTGTTCATCAGGCTTCCAGAAAATCTGACCCAGCTGGGGTCTCCCCCACACAAAGTCCTGGGCATGAATGGTGCCTTGGGCAGTAGTGGGACGCGAGGACTATGATGGAAGAGTTTCTAAATAACTACTGTTGTTTATTTACAGACATTGGATATTTTCATGCTCAACAGTTTCTTTGGATCTCTGGTGTTAATGAACTGTATAAAATACATACATCATTCTCCTTCCTTTTCCATGAAAATATGACATTTTCTTGCCTACAGATTTTGAATTTTGCCTTCTCGGTTGCACAATATGAAAAAAATATGGTCTGCATAATGGAAACCAGAAACCTCATGGCTTGAGATGTTCTTCAATATGATGAATGGATAAAATTAATTTGCTTTGGAGCCATAGCATTTGATGACAGTAATTGGGCCTTATAATTGGTACACAAGCAGGCCAGCTGAGGACACATCTTAAACTACGCTCCAGGTGAAAAAAAAAAACAAACTGAAACAGTGCTACCAAAGATAGTTGATAGCTCAAAGCAAAACTTCCTTATTTTTACCTTTTCTCACTTGGTTCTTGCTAGGATCTCATTGTGGTTTAACTCTAGTTGAAAACTACGCCCCACACAGCCAGTCATCCACTCTCTCTTCACTGAGATAGGGAAGAGAATCAGAAGAGTCAAAGTGAGAGAGGTTGTATGTTGAGATAAAGACATTTTAACAGGCAAAGCAAAAGCCACAAGCAAAGAGGAACAAGGAATCCATTCACACTTCCCATGGTCAGGCAGGTGTTCAGCCATCCCCTGGAAAGCAGGGTTCCACCATGTGTAATGGTAACCTGGGAACACAAACACCATTAGTCAGAATGTCCCTCCCTGTCTCCTTCCCCCAGCTATGGAGGCTGAGCATGATGCCATATGGTCTAGGATATTCCTTTGGTCAGCTGGGGTCAGCTGTCCCTGCTGTGCCCTCTCACAGCTTCCTGTGCACCCCCAGCCCTCTTGTTTGTGTGGTGGGGTGGGAGGCAGAAAAGGCCTTGACTCAGTGTCAGTTCTGCTCACCTGTAACAAAAACATCCTTGTTTTATCAACATTGATTTGGTCACAAATCAAAACTGTAGCCCCATAGCAGATACTAGAAGAAAAATTTACTATCCCATCCAAAACCAACACAGACCCTTCTACAGTTTATTTTCCTAGAAGTACTGTTGGAAGACTTTTCCTCCTAAAGGAACAAGGATGGAGAAAAGCAACTGCAGCCTGCTACCTCAGCATACCTGCAATGCAGCTGGTATTTCCCAAATCTCTTCCAGTACTTTTAGTTTCTCTTCAAGGTGGCTTTAAATTACCCGTTTCAAACCACATTGTTTAAATCCAATTTATGGGAGCCAAAGGCACGTCTAAGCAATCACTGTCACCTCTGCTTCTTGGTGCCTAAATACATAATGCCACTTCATGAGATAAAGTCTCCAGTTCCCATGCTGACCCAAGGTGTTCCTGACACATAAAATCTGTCCTTGCCCCTGTCCCCATGAGTGGCACTGCAGTCCCCCAGCTCCCTGGCACACTTTGCACAACACTGAATTGAACTGAGGAACTGATCTGGCTTAAGGAACATCTGCCAAAACCCTTCCCCCTCATCCTGTTTTTTAATCCGGACCAATTCTCCAGTCTGGTCCTGGTGCTAATAGAGCTGACAGGAAAAAAGCCCTGGAGGGTGAGGGGTGAAAAGGTGAGAGTAAGAAAATCTTCATCTCATCCTGTTGCTGTGGTCTCTGTCCCATGTGCTGTCTGCTGTCAGACACCACACTGGGAGAGGTCACCCCAAACCTTTCAACTTTATTCTCTGCTTCAGCAGAAGTGATCTCACAAGAATCTCCATTAGGCCATGGCTACTGGGGGAAGTCAGGCAGTGGTAAGCAAGATGTGGTGAGTGCTTGGGAAAGAATGAAGGAGGTGTTGGAAGAAATAGTATTTTAAATAAGAAAATCAGGGGAACCATGTAAACACCCACCTTTTAAGTAGATGCACCTGTGTGATGAAGAGAGTGCAAGCCAGAGAAGGGTGATCAGTGCAGGCTCTGTTGTCCTGTCAGGCACAGTGTCACAGGTGCATCAGCTGGGTGACTTGCTTAGGGTTTTTTTTTTCTTCAACAAACTGTAATTTTATGTATATACATATGTATTAATACAGGGCAAGCCAAACGTGACCACAAACACCCTTTTCACATGCTCTCTGCCAAGAAATCCACTCTGAGCTGTACATGCAGCCTTGCCCCTAGGAATTTTCTCTGTACAGACAAGCAGTTTACATCCCATGACCCCAAACCATCAGCAGATGCCACTGTTATTGCCCTCAGTGTTTGTCTGTATCTCAAGGGTATATAAACTTCACTTTCCATCCCCACCCCTGTTTTAAATAGTAATGGGTCATCCCAGAAGCATGTTTACTTCCTTGTCATTTTTGCACTTAAGTATAGAGCAGCCCAAATTGCTTGAGACTTAAAATTTTCTAATTAACCAGTGGGAAACAGTGGAAGAACTTTGCAAAGTACAATGCACAGCTAAACTGAATGATCACCCTTGAGTTTAAGCATGGGAATGTGGATACCCAGCATTGCCACCCACAATATAATTTTCCCTTTCTTTCTCCATTTGTGCAGGCTTTAAGAACTTCTGGCTAGTAAGATTTCTTGCAGAAGTTCAGATGTTTTCCTTTATGTAGGCATAACTTCATTGCATTGTGATGGTAGTTATTGGGATAAACTTCTACAAGGAGAGGCTTTTCTTGTCTTAGGCAAAGGGAGCATCCTTAAAGTCAGAGAAATAGAAGGCTACTAATTAATTAGAGGAATTTATCCTGCTTAGAGATACTAAGAGATAGCTCAGGGCTTTATCTCAGCCTTGGACTCTTTTCTGCATTTTGTCCAAGTCTCATTTAATCATTCATAACTCTTTGGTGATTTCAAACTCTTTTAAAATGTTTATTTAAGATATTTTTGTCTGCTCTGATTATCCTGGACATCATTCCTCTACAAAGAGGTTGCTGCATTGGTTCTGGTCAGTGGAGAGCTAAGACACCTGTGGCAAGGTGGGAACAGCACCAGTGCAAGAGCCTCCAGCTGTGGAGTGGGAAACCTTCTGGAGATGCATGCAGGACTCATGTAGTGGGCAAACCTCCCAGTCACTGGCAGAATCCAATTTCTCCAGTTCACCAGCTGCTGAACAGAGGGACAGCTTCTCTTTTGTGGGCAAGAAACACAAAGCACCACCTACACCACAGAGCCTGCTCCTGCTGCTTCAGAGGCGGGCTGGGCAGAGCCCCTGGGTCTGTCCTGAGTGCATGGCTGGGGTGCTGCAGAGGTTACCATGCTGCTAAAGGAGACAGGTTTCTGACATATTGCTTTTTAAGTACAGGCATCTGGAGGTTGTGACATGGAGGAACTGACCAGACTGAGTTCCTTGTATTACCTTGGCTGTTATATTATGTAAGGGAGGCAGAGTGTCCTCACATTATTATTATTATTATTATTATTATTATTATTATTATTATTATTATTGTAATTAAAGAATATTGTGCTTTTAATTTGTACAGTTCCTTCCTCAGCATTGTTTGATATGAATAGATGATAACAGACTGGTTATTGTGAGTTATTAATAACATATTGTTTTCTCACCATATGCCTAGGAGACAGAGCAGTGAGGGGGACTGCTGTGTCCTAGGTGCCCCTCCCTGCACTCACAACTGAGTGGATCATCTTTGATCTCTCTTTGCCTCCCGAGATCTCTCTTCAGTTTGGACTTACTGCTTACCATTCCCTTTGCCCCCACCCCTGGTTACCTTTGCATTAGAGGGATTCTGGTGAAAGCAAGAACAGTTTGTTCTGCCTTCTCCCATACCTCCTGCATTTGCATGGAGTGGATACTCTGGTCTGTTTTTAATTTCCATGATTCTAAAGTGCTTTTGAGTCCAAGGTGCTAAATATAGATCTAACCCATAATAGCCAGTCTCTTTTTCATCTGTCTTATGATGTTATTTTCTGCTTTTATCGTTTAAGCCTAATGGATTTACATTATTAGGAGCTCTCCAGTGTGTACAATGTGGTTATGACCAAGACAAATGCCTCCAAAGTTTCCAAGAACATTTTTCTGAATAAAAGCAAGGAAAAAAGTGACTCTTCCTTGGCTCTGCAGGAAGAGGATTGGTGCAGTGTAGGCACCTTCTTTCTCCCCTTTATACTGCAAACCTGTGTGTGCCCTCTGGGTAGGGGAAGCACTTCCAGCACACTGCCTAGAAAAATGAGTCTCTGGAGAAAAATCAGCAGACACCATGAAAAGTGCTGGCTCAGACACCTTGTGTTGGCAGACTCCTACCAAAATTAGTTCTGGATAAGCCAGTACATCTGTAGTCAGAACAAACTATTCCTTTTTCTTCCTATTCTAACAGAGCCATGCCCAAAAAAAATACAAGTCAGGAAAACGTTTGGGGAAACTATTAAGGAGCACAAAGGGAAAAGAGTATCCAGACAAATATTTGAGACAAATATGAAGTCATGTGTAATAAACAACTTCAATTTATAGGGGCTAAATCAAGCCAAACACAAGTGATGGCTTTTTGGGGCTGAGCTGCCCTAGGAAGCCAAGGGAGAAATGTGATGGATAGAAGAGGCCAGGCTCACTGAGAGAGACACAAAAACCACTCAGGACAAATCTAGAGCCATGCCTGTGCCTTTCCAAGCCTAA
Source organism: Passer domesticus (assembly GCF_036417665.1). Taxonomy (NCBI): domain Eukaryota; kingdom Metazoa; phylum Chordata; class Aves; order Passeriformes; family Passeridae; genus Passer; species Passer domesticus. Next base: position 62,025,181 of record NC_087475.1, on the reverse strand, counting down.
CTGATACCAGTGGCCTAAGCCAGTAGCTGGAGAGGAGTGGGATACAGAGGAGAATTGGTCATTTCACTTCATCCCTCCCCAAGTATCTTCCTCCCTGGCTGTACAAGAGGCATATGAGAGAGGACTTCTGTGTGATCAGGGGATCCATCCTTGATGAGCTTGGTTGGCCTTAGGGTCTCTTGGTGCAAGAGTCCAGGCAGCAGCTCTCAAGACTCACCACAAGGTATAGACATGGAAGACTGACCTGTCCAGGAGAAATAAAAGCTGGAACCTACATGAACAGCTACCCTGGGCACAGTGAACTTCTCTGTACTTGGAGAAGCTCACCATACTTAGCATGAATGTTGAAGTGCTATCTGAAAAGGGGATGTGAAGCACAGTAGCATGCCACAGATCTCAGAATGTGAATTCTTTCTTGTTTTCAGGTGCTTCTCAAAGGAAACATGTACTGGTTTGGGGAAAGCTGTATCTTCAGTACTACCCTTGGTCAGGGTCCCTCTAGTCATTCACTTTGCACTACTAACAGTTCATCTGGGGCTGTCTTTGGAAAGCAAGTTGGTTTCCTTTCAAATAACCCTCAGGTACAACTATGAGCATAGTTCACTCCAGGCTTTGCTCCTAGGAGGCACTAGGATGAGAGACCAAGTCTGGCTAAACCCTCCAGCACTAAACCAGCACTCTGTGCATCTTGAAATATGACATTATATCCATAAGGCATGCTTAGCTGTGGCTGAGAAAGACTACAAGAAAGCTATTTGGCATATTCACACTAGTTTGCTGCTGGAACCATTGCTTTTCATGGTGCTGTCCAGAGGACCAGAGGAGAAATCTGTTGCTGCTGGAAATGGCAGTAGTGCTGTAGGTCTTGGTTGCTGCCAGCAGAACAGATGGCCCAGGAGTGGTGCCGGGCTGGCTGCTGCACCCATCCAGAAAGTGCATTGTGCAAGGGAGGACCAAGCTGGTCCCCCTTGTAGCCTGGCAAAGGAAGAAAGGTATACTGTGTAGGAAGGGAGCAGGTGTTTGCTTTGAGTGTGCCAATGACCATGTACCTCAGTAGGTGAGGAAGTTGAAATATGACAATTCCAGTTAAACTTAATTTTCCTGGCATGAAATGTCAGAGCATTGATGAACATGGCAAAGGGTTGTTCACCTGGTGAAATAGATTCTTCTACATTGCTCCAGACAGTCCTGGAACCAGTTGGTGTGTCTCCTGTTTCTGAAGTTTTGTGCTGTTAATAGTATTGCAAAAATTAATCCTGAATATCGATAAAGTGATAATTTTAAAGGCATTAGGAGCAATGAAGGGGCTGGAAATTAATGCCAAAAAAAAAAAAAAAAGAGAGACAGAAGATGAGGTGAGAACATAGGCAAGAAACTAAAATGGTATGATGTCCTATGGGTACATGAATTCAGTGACAGAGGGCAGACTGTGTCCTCCAGACCAGTGCTCTGAACTCCAGTCCCCAGAGTCTGCAGGGGCAAGTGTGCCCAAGAGCAGGGACTGAATGTTGTGTTCACCTCAGATCTTCTGTGAGCCCTCTGCTCAGGGCTTAAACCAGGCAGAGGCTGTGTATGTACTGGTAAACTGAAAATGGTTGGGGTGAGCCTGGACACTGTCTCACATTTATTCATACTCTGTCCATTCAATTGCAGACACAGTCCAGCTTGCGTTCTTCCAGGCAATGGATCAGCATGGACCAGCATATATCACCATGGTTTGCAGATGGTTTACCCACTCCCAACACTGGTCTGGGCTGGAGAGGACTCAGCTTTGAGGAACACTTGAATCTGTCCTGTATCCCCACAACCAAAACCTGACTGACAAAGCCGTAAATCAGATCATCTTTTAGCTCCTCTTGACTTGCTCTCCGCCTGGCTAGCAATGCCTCTTTTGAGGCCAACTGTGAATTATCTGCCAGAGGGAAGTTCTTAAAAAGCTTTATGCTGAAGTAGCCCACCTTATGTTCTCCATTAGGCAGGCTTTATTCCTCCCTAGTTCAGCATTACACCAGCAGAAGTTGGATTAGACTTGTATTTCTTGGCTAAACAATGACTAAAGGAAGCACGATAACTATCTACAAGTATTTGATGGGTGTAAACTCCAGTGAGGAAGAGGAATTGTTTAGTGTGGTTAAAGGACTTTCTGGCTAAAAGCAATTAGATTAAATTGAACAAAGCAAAACATAAACTGAATAACCTTTGTAATGCTAGCAGGCTGCAAGGGCAGCTCCCGGGGGACGTGGTGGAAGCAGTGATGTCTGGGTCAGCTGAAACGTCACGGGGAGCAGAGCAGCATTTACTTTATGGACCTTGGAACACTGTCCCATAAACAGCGTGTCAGCTTTCCCTGCCGTGTCCCCACCCGCACCGCCCTGTGCCTACGTGAGCACACGCCCGATGAATAAGGAGGTAAAAAGAGGTCGGGTGGTTCAGCATCTGCCTTCAGCTGATTTGTCCCCTTCTTTTGGTGTAATATGTTGCCCTAAACAATAAGTTTTCATTCTGCTGACAGTGAATCTGACTGTGTGACTGTCAAGGGAGAGCTTATGCTTCCACTTTCTATATTGAGTCATGAGTAAGCTTTCCTTAGTACTTCAGCAGGATGGAGCTTGAGCTCCAGTCATCTTAAGCTTGCTATTAATCTTGGGGTATCACATACCTACGGGATGCCAAGAGCATTCCCTTCAGGTTACACCTCTTTCAGCTGGTATATACCTTTTCAGGACTGGTATAGGTTGATCAACTCTGTACAAGAAGGGAATAAACAAGAGTGCACTGTTCATCTGAAAATATACTGGTGGCCCCCTGTTCACTGCTGGGAAAAATGAGCTAGCTCTCTTACATGTCATAATCCCATCTTGCCCCTTTTCCCTGGAAACCAAACACAGACCAGGCAATCCCATCCATCAGGAATTTCTGATGGAGATCGTGAACTGACCTGAGCACTGAAAATGAATATCAGTGACTCAAGCACTGCTGTGTCTTTCAAAAACCTATAGACTCTCAGGGTGAAAGAAATAAAGGGATATGTGATCTTTGATGAGTCAGGATGATTTCCCCTGGCATGATTGTTTCTCTGTCTAATTACACAGACACAATAGTAAAGAAATTAGATAAGCCAGGTAAGGATTGTTGTGGATGTTCTGGTCATCTAGGAGACAAGAACCTTATTTATCTGACATGACTTGTAAACAAACTACGCTGTTTTTAAAACAGCATATTGCTTCCAAATTGCAGGTTATTTCTTCTGAAAGAACACCACTTAATAGGTTATCTTCTTCTTTAATGGGGCACACTTGTTGACATATCATTAAATCCCACTTAGCACAAGTGTGAGAAGCCTGCTGTTAAAAGCTGCAAGCAGATAGCCAAGGAGGACACACACATCCTCCCATGACACTTGCAAAGAAGGCCCTGATCTGTTCATAAAAGGTCAAAAAAGGAGAAAGGAATTCAAAAGCCTTAAAAAACAGCCTGGACTGTAGTCTTGAGTAGTGCGTCATCACAAGTTTTCTTCTCCTGAGGGAGTAATTCTTCAGATGTTTTACGTGCCCCTTGCTGGTGCTCTCCATGGTTTTTTTTTAAAGCAGCAATTTGTCTATTTCTGCATTTATTGAGCCTTCTTTTTTTAAACAGAGGCAGAGCTAATAGACATCTGTGCATGTGGGAGAGACTGAAAGGGTTAAACCATCTCCCTTGGTTGTCCACTTCCCAAATGCTAACACTGCCTGGTTAGGTGTGCACATTATGGACCATGCAACAGAACAGGCATGTAACTATTGCAGAGCCTCTGCTGTGGTGATACATTCTTCTTCCCAAATCTGGCTGGCTGCAAAGGACTCAGATAATATGTTTTTTTCCACACAGGCATGGAATACCACTCCTGGTGTCTTCATTAAGAATAGCATGCTTGAGGATAGTTTCCCATCCTGGCCGAGATTTTTTTTTTCATGTAAGAGGCTGGCAGGTGTCCATGCTTGTGGTGATGTTCAGAAAAGATGAATTCTCCTTCTCATGTACCTGCTATATTTTCAGTTTCAAATAAAGACATATACATTGTATGGGAAGAGGAAGAGAGAAAGAGAGAGGGGTTGCAGGGTTTCTGTCACCTCACATGACCACGTAGGTGATTTCTTACTATTATCAGTGGGTGATCTCAAAGCCCCCGATGAATGCATGTTTAACCTGTGCCACAAAAAGCTGCAATGATCAGTCTCTGCTGGCTTGGAAACTAGCAGTGGCCATTCTCTTGGGATTTGCAGCCTTGGCTTCACAAACTCAGGAGGTTCAGAGCTCATGAACTGGGTTTAAAGACAGATGAGGATGAACCTGAACAACTCTATGTATTCAGTGACCCCATTAGAGGGAGGTCAAGGTTTCATCATAAGCCAGTGCAGGTTTCACAAGTCTCTTTTTCAATGGCACTCATTTTAATTGTATGCTACCATGTCCTCTTTCTTCTGTGTTGAGGAGTACAGTCCTGGAAACCTGACATATACTAACACATGAATTCTGAGAGAAAAAAATATTGAGAAAAGACAACTGTGATGTCTTCAGAGGGTTGTGTGTGATATGGACCTTAACTGTTACAGATGGTGTCCATAGTAGTGAGAGCAGCTTAACAAGTACATCCTATGTAAATTTCAGTGTCTTCTCAAAGAGAGTCATTGCAGGTTAGTCCATGCATCGGCTTCTTCTCACACTGACCCTCAAAGAATTACCTTCTCTTTTCCTTGCTCTTGTGTCTTACGATAGAAAGTCAGTATGCAGCCAAAGAGATAATTTTGCTAGGCCAAAAGAGACCCAACCGATGTTTTTAACATACAATTACATTTTTTGTTCAAGAGTACATCTCCTATAGGGTATCTGAGGACGTGACGACCAGAAATGTCACCTGGCCATTTGCCAGTTATGGAGCACATCTTATAGTGGTCACCTGGAATGATCTTTTGGGGCAGAATGGCTCATCCTGCCTGAGCAAATTGCAGAAGTTCAGCAGAATCACGGAACAGATGAGGATGGAAGGGACCAGACTTTCTCTCTGGTCCACTTGGTCAGAGGTTCCTGAGGGCTTGCCTCGGCAGGGAAGACTGAAGCAAAAAAATACATGTGGTATCTCAGCCTTCTCTGCAACCTGTGTTTCAAGGGTCCCTGTTCTTTTCAGCAGAGAACACATTTTCCTTAGAATTCCTCTTGTTATTGAGGTATTTGAAGAAATATTATCCTGGACATGCTTAGTAAGATTCAATTACAATTGAACCTTGGGCTTCCTACTTGCATTTCTGCATACTCTAACAACATCCTGATATTTATCCCAGGTGGGTGGTCCCTGCTTCCACCTCATGTATCTCCTGCTTATGTCTGGGTTTTGACTGCAGTTCCTTTGTCATCCATGCAGGTCTCCTAACTCTTTTGTTTGACTTCTTGCCACTGGGATTGTTCCTGGACTTCATGCAGCTACTTGAAATATTCCCACTTGAGCCTTGTTTTACTACAAACAAGAAAAGTACCATGTCCCCGTTTTAAGGGTAAGAAGAGGCTCAGGTTCAAAAATGCCCTGCGGTGTATCCACAAAACCTGAGGCAGCATGCCACTGCTTGAGTCCAACCAGCTCCCCTCCTTACTGTAAACACTACTTATTTGTTTTACCGAATGATGCAACATACATGAGTCGGCCTGGCACTCCTCTTTTCCCAGGGCAGGGACTCCCCTGCTATGGCATCATCACTTCCTGGCTTGCCTGCTCTCTTGGCAGCTCTGTGAGCCTTGCCTTTTTGCACAGAGGTCATTGAGCATGTCAGAAAGACATCAGCCCCAAATTCAGACTGTGGTGCTTAGGATTGCACTGAAGACTGTGGAGATGCTTCTGAGCTGATGGGGGATCAGAACACAGTTTCCTCCACATGGGGAGCAGAGCTTATTTTGTGCCCCATTTGAAGCAGACAGGTAGGCTGTGAGGTACCTCTTCTTTGAGAGCAACCTCAAGGAGAAAGTCTTGGGGATGTTGGTTGCTGAAAATCTGGGCATGACCTGGCAATGTACACTTGCAGCCCAGAAGGGCAACCATCCTGGGCTGCATCCCAAACAGTGTGAGGGATGGGATTTTGCCCCTCTGCTCTGTTCTTGTGAAATGCCACCTGGAGTGCTGCATCCAGCTCTGGGGCACCTAACTGGTTGTGGATCTGGTGGTGTGAGTCCAGAAGAGGGCCATGAATATGATCAGAGGGCTGGAGAACCTCTCCCGTGAAGACAAGCTGAGATGATCAGGGTTGTCCAGCCTGAAAGAAGAGAAGGCCTCAGGGACACCTTATGGCACCTTCCAGTACCTAAAGGGGACTACAGGAGAGGGACTTTTTGCCATGGTTTTTACTGATGGGACTGAAGGGGGAATGGCCTTAAAGTGAAAAGAGGGCAGGTTTACATTAGATATTAGGAAGCAATTCTTTACTGTGAGCATGGTGAGACACTGGAACAGGCTGCACAGAGAAGCTGTGCATGCTCCATCCTGGGAAGTGTTCAAGGCCAGGCTGGATGGGGCTCTGACACTGTGGTCTCGTGGAAGGTGTCCCTGCCCATGGCAGCAGGGTTGGAGACAGATGATCTTTAAGGCCCCTTCCAACTCAAACCATTCAATTATTCTGTGATGTTTTCTGGCTCTTGGAGGCTTACAGTGCTCAGCATCACACATCCTATTCCTTGGCTTTTCTTTTCCCTTCATCAGGAATTGAAAACTGTTATGCTGCACAGCAACTACCTCGTTACTGGTTTTCCTTACATGGTGGTTTGACAAAGGGGTGCCTCAGAACAAAAGAGACATCTGTAAACTGGAGGAGATTCAGAAAAAAATAATAAAAATCACAATGCTCTTGGAAATCCCCATAAGGCAGCAATTTAGAGCCCAGCTACTAGCATGCTAGGACAGACCTCAAGTGAAATAAAAATAAATTAACTTGTTAAATATCTCTAAAGCAGGCATGTCAAAAGTATTATTTTCTGTATGCTGTGTGTGCTTGTGTAAACAGCCTTTTCCACTTGGGGCTATGTCTCCATAATTATGTATTATTTGCAAGAAGAATGCAGAGTGTGAGGAGTGAATATGTTCCAAATGTGTCCGAACCCTGACCAGGAAAAGGCTGTGATTTTAGCCCACTTTAGGGAGAGGAGAGCAATCCCATGTCTTTTGTTTATTCTTCTCGAGCTCTCTGTAACAATTGTACTTTTCACTGGAAGTGACTCACCTGGCAAAGAAGATAAGAAACCCAGATGAACCATTCAAGAAAAATATAGTGCTGGAACCTATTCTCCAAATTTAAGGCTTACAGTCCATCTGAAACCATACTCATATTCAGGCCCTTCAGGCTTCCCTAATTACTGAGAAGAACTATCATTCTTTTCCAAATGTGGTGTCAGCATTTGTTACAAGCAATCAGCAGAAAATTATCCGAAAACCTTCCTGTGACCTATAAACCTGCAATTTGATATACTCACCCAAATTTTATTCTGTAACAAGTGAATTTTTTGCGTAGGTTTTTATTGTAGAGACTCTTTAATCTACCAGGCAACACATAACGAGATCCCATGGCTGGAGGCTGAAGATAACTATGTTTCAGCTAGCAATAAGGCGCACATCTTAACAGCAATTAATTAAGCATTGAAATAAGTCCTGAGGGGGTATGACAAATTCATCACTTCTTGAAGTCTCTGAACTTCATCTTTCCAGACGTCATGCTATACCTGAAATACAAAGTGTGGTCTTGGTACAGGACTTATAGGGAGGGGCAGCGTTACAATATTTCTTAACATCAGGGAGAAGACATTTTCCACATCAAAATCTACAGGAGTTTTTTTTTTGTTGGTTTTTTTTTTTTTCTTTTTAACACACATAATGAAATTAATTCCTTCTTCCAGTATCAACCAGTCTACTTCAGTGGAAATCAAGAGGCCACCGCCAACTTATACCACTAAATAAAGCCAAACTTTGAAAAGCAAATATACAGCTAAATTTCAAGATGCCTACTGGGCTGTAGAACAGAATTTTCAGACACATTGTCGCCTGCTCCTTATTTTTAGTGAAGTCTCTCTTTCACTGTCAAGACTTCCATCTCTGGAACAATACATTGCTATTGAAATATTTAATGAGTCACTTTTAAATATCCCACAGGAACAACAGGACATTTATCTCATGCTGCAGAACTGTATTTTAAAAATAATTATCTTAAAAAGAAAGCCCCATGTAACAACTGGGAAAAGGCCAAATGCCTTCCCCTTTCTGCTTCACAGAACTTTCTCTCCTTCTGCCTTTCTCTTTTCCTTTCTCATCCACTCTTCATCCATGGGGTTATGCTGAGGTGACTACGAGGACGCCGGGCTGAGACGCTCTGTTTGCATTCTTCTGTCGATTTGGGTTGGCTACTCTTCCCTGTGTAGGCTTGGCAATGTGAAAAAGTGACCTTGTGGCAAACTTGGGTGTGACCTTCTAGAACGGCAACAGCTCCCAGCATGACTGCCTGGTATCCGAAATATTACTCCATGGAAAATTTGAGGCAGCTTATCCCATGTGCACTGGCAAACGTACGTTTATCTTAGGGGAGGGGCACGCATCTGTGGAGTTATCACAGCAGGGCTAGCTCATGGAGTTGCCACATCCTGGCTCCCCTGCCAGGAATTTGCCACGGAGCTCTACTCTGTGCCTTGTCTCTTTGTTAATGGTGGTGTGCCAGAGCCAGATGCTCGCTGTGAGACTCGGTGCTTCTGCTATTGCAGGACCACAGCCGCACCATCCATTGCTGCTGCTGCTCTGGCTTCCGTGACTCTCTTGTTCTAGCTACTCCTTCAGCTCTGAAAAGGCAGCTTGGAGCTGTTCTTCAAAATGTCACCTTCAAAATAGCTGTGATGCTATTCAACACAGGTAAGAAGTGGTTAAGAAGGTAACCGCTGGATCTTGCAGCTCTGCAGCTTTTTGCACCATGAGTGCTGCTGTCAGAAGACTACAGGTGTGTGGATTCAAATGTATTTAGGGACCAACTAAACCTTGTTTTCCTAAGGGTAACATCCTGTACAGGGATTTTGACAGTAGGATTCACAGCTGAGTCAGAGGTTCTTGCAGAAGGGCTCTGACGCACCAAGGAAAGTTACAGGGCCTGTGTCACCAAACATGAGCCAGACACAGCTCACAGAGCATCACTCTCTGTGACCCTGGGTGCTCCTCTGAACTGGGAGATATTCCCAGCTCAGGATATTAGAACCCTGTATGGACTACTCCCTTAAGAGCTGGACTCAATGATCCTCTTGGTCCCCTTCCAACTCAGGCTATTCTGTGATTCTGATTTCTTGGCTCTGCCCGTGCAAGGAGTAGACCCAAAAAAGCACAAACCATTGGCCTACCTTGTCAGTGAATTGTGTGCCCCACACTGCTCACAAGACTGGATTTACTTTCTGTTTTTATCACCAACAACCAAGCCACCTCAGCCTGAGCTCCACAGCCCTGCCATGGTGACACTGGGCTTTTCAACTCTGCATGGGCTGGGCAAGGCTGGCCTTTGCAGGCGTAGAGAGACCTTCCAAGCCTGGAAAGCTGGTTTGGAGGCAACAGAGGACAACATATAAATTTCTGACAAATCAGGATAATGAGGATCTTCCATGTGCTGTATTTTGGACTAGTAACCACCCTTGTAACCATACTGGAACTAGTAACCAGTTTCATCCATGATCAGAGAGGAACTTTTTCTCTGCTGAGGTGTTGTTGTGCACACACGCATACCCTACTAGAGCAGAAATTGTTACATTTTGGGGTTTTTTTCAGGCTCTGGGGCTTCTGACAGCCTGAGGCTGGCACGCAGGTGCAAGAATTGACTGGCTGTCATTGGTATGTCACACAAACAGTGCTTTAACCTGCTCCTTCCTACTCTACAACCCACCCACATACACTGCTTTGCTCCTCATGGGAGCAAAACAACAGAGATGAAGCAGCTGCCCTCCGATTGCAGCCCTGCTCAATTACACACCTTTAACTTGGCAATATAGACTAATTGTGCTGTAATATAACTACATTTCTTTCCTCTACCCACAGCTCTGGATCAATCAGCAGCATGAAACAGCAGGAGGGAAATGAAGTAGTAACGTGGGGGTAAAAAAATAAGAGTTGTTGTTGTAATCAGCCAACTAAACACCATTAGAACACACTGTCCTGCTCAGTGGGTGTACAGCTGCACTGGGCCATGACCAAATCTATTAATAGGCCATGCAGAGCTCTTTGTAGTTCTATGAGCAATGCTCCTCAGACGTTGAGCCTTGAGTTCATTCTCTGTAACTTCAATAACCCCCTCGTGGTGTATAGTTACAGTAATCGACTCTTCAGCAAGGATGAAAAGTCTGACTCTAGTCTATTCGGGCTAGAGGCAAAAATCCTGCCCTTCATTTTTTGCCCATACCAGAAGGGGTAAATAATGCTGGGCCCATAAACTTATTCTAATGTGGACAGGAGATTGATTATTAGAGTATTTGAGTTATTCTAGGCTTGATGGCAGACACGAGAAATAAAGATTGGGATGGAAAATTCTTAGTTTGGTTTGTTGTTGCTGTGGAAAGGACCTGTTGCATCCCAGGTCCAGGGGACTGGGCTGTCACATGCCTGCAGTATTCTACACCCTGTGGACCAGCACACTTGCCCTGTCACTCCATAAACCGGCTGCCATTTTAGGATTGCATGCCTCCTGCCATGAAGCCTGCACACCTACACAAGAAACCCTATAGTCCCTGTCTGTTGCTTTACACTAATAAGCAGATACTTCCAGCCTAAAAATTATTTCATTTTAGAAACATTTAGAGTTAAGGAAAATTATTTCTACCTCACATCCAAAAGACACAGGATGGTGGAACAGTGCAGATCAGAAATTTAGCAGGCTTAGAGAAGGTAACTCCATGCATCGAGGTACTGGAGAGCCATTACTCCATGAAGATATCTGTAACACCCTTGGGCTGCTCCAGTCTCTTTCTCCGACCATAGACTGGTTTGTGGCTGGAGCCAAAAGCCAGTGCTGCAGCTCTATGATTAATTCTCATCTTCCCCATGACTGAGGAAGGGACTTGAGGTCCCTGGAGGCAGTGGATGCTTTCTGCAGGACACGACCCCAAAGAATTGGAGTCTGGTGAATGTCTGGAGTGCTGTCTGAAACTCAGGGGTGAAATCGTGCTTGGTGGGAAAGAGCAGCAGCAACACAGGACAGAAATGCTCGAGGGAGAGGGTGTACCCAGAGAACAGTGGAGGAAGCATGTGTGAGGCAGCAGCTGAGGAAACAGGCAGCAGGAACATGGTAAGCACTTGGGAAACAAGCAAAGGCAAAGTGCTGGGATTGAAGGAGAGGTGAAATGAGGGCTGTGTCTGGAAACAGCCTGGGGACAGCCCTGCGTGAGGTCAGGGGCTGTGTGATTTGCACTGACTGTGCAAGTTCAGCCACTGCAAGCTGGGAAAGCCTGACTGCAGCTTCCAGGGCTTGGTGGGACACCTCTCCAATTCAGAGTGGGGCTGCCACCTAAGTCATCTTGGGCTTGGCTGTGTACATTTATTTATTTAACTGAATTGCCCAAGCCAGCAGTCGAGTCACCACCGACAGGCGTCAGTAAGGCTTTCACACCTTCCAAGGTCTCCTCTCAGCCCCCCAGCAGCAGCAGGGAGGGCTGGTTGGGGCAGGAACACAGTAGGCTTGCCAGCCCTGCCTGGGGCTCCTTCCCCAGTCAATGGAGCAACAGGGAGGGGGTGCAGCCTTCCGGCAATGATTCAGCCCACCAAGGAGCAGAACCGCCTTTGTGAGGTGCATGTCTCCCTTCTCTGACTGTAGGAAGAGCCTAAAGCAAAGACAGGCTGTAATTTAAGGATCCCAGCCAAAAAGCTCAGAGTTGGAGAGGATGAGTCTGGATATCCATGTAGATAGACGAAATGTGTAAAAGTTAGCATGGCATAGCAGAGTGAGAGAAGGTGAGTCATCTCAGAGAGCACCAGAGCTGACTGTACAATAAGCACCACTTCTTGTGTAATTATAAATGCACATGAAGTGGGAGCTGGTGTGTTGGCTGTGTCTCCCAGTATTGCACATTTCAGTTAAGATCTCCGGAACAACTGGCTGTTGGTATTAGTTTTAAGATAGTGCCAGTGGGAAGTAGTGAATGACAAAGCACTGCTGGCAAGGGATCAAGCTGTTAAACAACCTCTGAGAAACACAACTTATAAATTCTTTACTATATTAATTTGACATTACAATTTAGAGATAAGGTTTTCCAGGAACCCAAGTGAATCAGCATTCAGTTTTATTCATAAGATGCATCTGAAAAGAAGTCAGTAGTACTTAACATTTGTATACTGTTCTCCAACTTCTTTGTTGATTAAAAGCTAGGTTGTTTCTGTTTCCAGGGCTAGACATACTATTTTGGCACATGCTGTTATGTTATTATGATAAATCCAACACAATACTCTCTAGTCATTTTGGACTGTAAAAATATTTCTGAAGGCAGCAGCAAGGCTGCCTACAACCAAGTCAGGATGAGACTTCAAGGGCTGTTCTTTGTCCTCTCTTCTCCTCACGGCTGTTTGTACTACTGAACAGCACATTCCCAGTATAGTGGTTTCTTTCTGGCTTTTCTGCCATGCTTCCTACCACAGGTGCATTGCCAAGGCAGAAGTGTAGAAGCCACATCATGCGGCAGCCAAGCAGCCTGTGCCTCTCTCAGCCAAAGCCCCATAACAGCAGTCACCCCTCTGTCCCAGGAGCAGGGACCTCTGCCCAGCTAGGTGGCTGTGAGGGGTCTTTCAGACCCCAGAGCTGATGCAGAGGGTTGTGCATGGCCCAAAACCTGCTTCTTCCCACCACATGACCTATTACAGTGGTTGGTACCTCAGCTGCCTTGCAAAAGCTTTCAGTGCAGGGGGGTAGAAATGCTTAAAGCTACGTGGGCGATCAATGGAAATGTGTCAGTAGGTGGGTGAGAGAGAACATAATGGAGTAAGCAGCAAGCATTAAGCACTGGATACCATGGAGAACACACAGGCAGTAGAGTGAGGCAGAGGATTTGAGTTTGTCACACATTTTGCCTCTGTTCCATCTTCTTTTCCTTCCTTTTTTAAATTTTTCATTTGCTGGGATAATGCAAGTGGAAAAGGGCATACAGACCCATCCATTCTGCCATTCAGGACACTGTTTTTAAAATAAAACACATTATGAATATTATAATATACATTTATTTTACAATAAAAAACATTATACTCTGTTTATGTGGAGAACATATTGGATAAATATTTTATGCCATGGATCCAGTTTCTTATCAGGACCTGTACTAATAACTATATAGTTCCAATTGTTAGTGGGCTCCTCTTCCAATGAATGCTTTGTTTAAATGTATACTCGAAGACTTGTTTTTACAATGGCTTTCTTCTCTTTAATAGAATTCGACATGTTGGCTGTGGTATAGCATGCGAGTGGTTTCTAAAAAGATTTAAAATATATTTCTGAATGGTGCTATATAAATAGTGCATGCATTGAATTGTATTATTTTATTGTGAAACTGAAGGCTTTCCTGTTCTATACCATAGTACGATTTGTTATTTTTCCAGCACACACATTAGCCTGCATTCAGCTTCTGCACAAGGTAGAGGAACTCAAATTAAATTTACAAGCACACCTGAGCAAAGCTAGTTAGCTGTGGCCAGATCATGTTTCTGTGATTAAATAATGCTGGCTATTATAACACATGGCAAGAAAGTGCAGCTATAAATCCCTGTCTCGGTTTATTTCCAATGCTTCATTGTACTATAGAAACTCTGCTATACTTTCTAGTGAGCAAAAGGCTAGACATGGGACTGAGTCACCCTGAGCAGATGTGTTAGATACTAACTTGGAGGAGATAAGAGTAACAATACTGCTCTCCCCTGAGCCTTCCCCTCAAGGATGTTCCCATGCTACGCAAACATTAATAAATTGATCTTCATTGCATCCAGCCACAGATTTTATTAACTGAGGAAATTGGTTCCCAGAAAAATTTAGCATTTTGCTCAAGGCCAGAGAGTGGATCCACAGTAAGGAGGAAGGGCTGGAGACTTTAATTTATTTCCAGTTAATGTTTAATGTTACATTAGCATGTAACAGGGTGTGCTGAAAGCACAACACTGCTGGGTGTTCACATTATCAGAAATGAATGGGCACTGGTTTCACATCCTACAGCAAGACCCTGCTGAGCATGTTGGTCACCACCAAGTACCCCTGTTAGGGGACCTGTCAGGGTAGCAAGTCCCGAGGGGTTGAGGGACTATCTCCTGCCTGCCTCTGGGGATAAGAGGTCCATGGCTCCACCACTGTCTTCACTGGGACCTGTCAGCAGGTCTCTCAAAGGCTCAGGAGCATCTCTTGGGGTTCATATGTACCCAACTCAGAGAACAGAGCTGAGGAGGTCCTGGCCCTACAGCCATCCAGGTCACACTGCAGCTTTCCTTTTGATGGAAACAAGGGTGACTGAGCTAAATGGGTGGCTGATGCATACCCAGCTCTGAGCTGAAAATATACAACACATGGCCAGGACAGACATGTGATGCTGGGGACACTAAAGCAGCAGAGCTCTGCCCAGAGTTCAAGGTTTTTACAGGTGGTTCTGACAGTTTTGCATTTTATTATGATTTCTCATTTACCAGTCATTTACATTGTTGCCAAAATCTGACCACTGGGAATAAAGTTTTCCAGTCCAGGTGTTTGCTTGAGGCTGAATTACTTCAGATAGAGTAGAGAAGAAAGCTTTGTGTAGTTGTTCCTCATGGCCAAGACATAGATTGAGGGAAAAGATTGGTTCGTAAAAAAATGACATGAGTTACCCTTTGAAACTCTCCAGTGCTCTGTAAATGAAAAGGTAATTATATGAGAGAAAGGAAAACAGAGCAGACAGAATTGGACTCTATGGGCACAACCCAAATTGATGGTTACTGTGGGAAGCACGATGGAGGGCCTGGGTGAGGTGGACTGACACAGGCAGTATACCATGATTAAAAGTGGGAGAATGGGCCAAACAAACATGAGACTTTACAGAACTGGACTGAATTGTTGAGACTGGGGGAAGTTTGCAGTGGGCCAACTGCTAGGGTGTGAGGCGGAAGGTACAAGGGTAACCATTTAAAGTTTTGCACCCAAGAGAAAACACTAGTCTATAACCTGGACTGGGCTGGTTCCTAAATTTCACCAGTCCACCGCTGTCAGTGTTTATGTGTGAAACCACTGATGACAGCATGTTTTATCTCCGACATACTGTAAGAGCCAGCTCTCACCCCACAGGTGTGGTCTTTTAGCTGCCTTGGCAAATCTCAACATCATGGTGTTTACCCTGCTGATAAGTCATGTGGATGTCATGCAACAGTACTTAACTCCCTTTAATTTTGTCTTTAATTGCGCACACGTACTTGGGGTTTCTTCATATATTCAGAGTCCTTCGACCTCATACTGTGCACTAGAAAAACATGTCTCAGCTGGCAAGCACCTATTTCAATCTGTTATTTTCCAGTATATTCCTGATTTATACCATGCTCTTTGAATCCTGAAATATTTCCTTCATGGGATTTTCTATAGTGCTTGCCACTGCAGAACAAGAGCTCCCCAGCCATTAGCTGGTTCATTTTAGCAGAACTTTTCTGTGATGAGATATCATGATACTGTCATTTGGCAAATGGGCATCTAAGTCAGCACTGCAGCTGCCAAGCCTGAACCCACCGGGACTTGATTTCTCAGAGCACTTACTGTAGGACACGAGGGTGTGAATCACTGAAGCATCTCTCTGCCTGTCTCAGCTGAGACTGGGAGCTCAGCATTTCTGCACACCAAACCACTGGGCTTGGAAGGTAGGCACCTGGAAAGTAAAAGCACACTATTAGAACCCATCTGTGAGAAGGCTGGATGAACAGTATTTTCCAGCCCTCTGGAACAAAGGGTTATATCCAAGGATGTAATTTTGTACTTTTTATTTGTGTCCCACACTCCTGTTCCTTATTCCCTTCTAGCTTTTGGAATAACATGAAGAAGAGGTGCTGCCACAGCCACAAAGTGGGTCTAATTTGTGTACTGAAGGAAGGAGCTGTGTGGGAAAATACTGCCTGATCAGACAATCCAAACCATGTCTGCATAATTCTTGTATGTATGGGAGATGCATTAAGCTATCAAAGGTAATTTTAAATTAGTGTTTTCTAACGTTTGTGTGCCTGTTCTGCCAAGCTTATTAGTATTCCTTCAAAGAGGGGGTTTGATTTGTTTTGGAATAAAGATTATTTATTCTAATTATGCATAGGAAATAGCTAGTTCTATTTTTCTTACAAAATATTTTTGCAAATAATAGAGTGCCCTTCTCTTGACATTCCTCTGCAACTTGGGTTCAGCATTTAAAGATGATAAATGGGCATCAAGCTCAGCATTTCTACCACCTCCTACCTGCTTTGACTCTTGTTTCATTAGAATTTCAGCAATGTGCTGGTTCATGGCAGATAACCTCCTCTCCCTCTCCAGAGTGCCTGTGAGTGTGTAGGGGGTGAGGGAATGGGTGCATTTCTCATCTCCTCAGCATTTATTACATTCCTTTTTCTCTACCTCCTCTGCAGCAATAAATCAATGCTACTTGTTATTGTCTACTACTTGGGCAGCGTCTCGGGGGGAGAGGCAGACTCTCCTGACTATAATGCCATGTGTTTCATCAAATGCTAAAACAGAGACAAATATCCAGAGTAAACCAGTCTTGTTTTTGCAGCTTTTGAGGGGAAGGATCCTATCCAAGTCCTGCCAGCTGCATCACCCATCAAGACACTTTGTCACACAGGCTGCAGTTACCAGCCCCAGCCTTAAGTTGCCTGCACAAGCAGAAGAGAGCAGTGTGTCACTGGAGCAATGTTTCTGGTTTTACTCTGGGAAGGAAAATTTAAAGTTTCTGGTGCTGATGACTATTTCCTGCCAGCAGGCAGCTCCAGGACTGGGATGCTGGATGAACTTTTCCTGTATTTGTGTTGAGATGTGTTCATGCTCCTTGCACTTCTGCCACTTGTTAATGGCAAGTAAGGCCCTAGAAATATGCTATGGGTGAAGTAAAACACAGCCTGATTACTGTTTACTCTATCAAGAGCAGAAACACACACACTGTAACCTGGAGAAACTGTAGATATGGCACTTGGGGACATGTTTAGTGGTGGATTTGGCAACCTGAATGATTCTGTTATTGTAAATGAAAAGCATCTTCATAGTGGGACTGTGGCTTGCAGCAATTCCCTGGAGAAACTTTGCCCAGAAAGCCTCTGCCTTTTTGTTTTGTTGCCTGCTTTCTAATCACAGCAAACTGTTTTCCTTCACACAGGCTTCCTGATTTTATCCTGGAAAAAAAGGCCTTCCCACAAACCTGACCCTACAACCAGAGATTAGATGTTCACTCTCCTCTCCCTGCTGAGAACACCCTGAAGAGATGGGCTGGAGAAATGATCATGAAAGAAATCGGTGTGGTGGAGGAGTGGGTGAGAAAGGCAGGCACATGACTTCTAGAACAGGGGTGTTTGGCTGGTCCAAGCCCAGAAGCACAAAAAAATACCTGACACACCTGCACAGGAATCCAGAACCAATTTACACAGGCAGATTTAAGCTGGGGTTGCAGCTGGGGTTTTTTCGTCCTTAACCCCTTCCAGTGTTAACTGAGGTAACTCATATGGGAACCTTCAATGCAGAAGTTACTGAAGGGGTTTGCAGGCAGATTCTCAGGGTTTGAGTGCCAAAAAAGGCCCCCTGACACATTAACATGTTTTTATTGTGGCTTTGTAAATATATTTTGCATTTTCTTTCTGCAGTGGCAAAAGGTGTACAGTTAGATTCCCCCCCAAGCAAGAAGTGTACTTTATCAAGCCTTGGTTTGTCAGCAATGGCATTGGTAAAAGCATGCACACACATGCACCTCTTTCTCTGTGTCTTCCCTAAACTTTGACTAGTTTTTTATACAGTGGCTGCCTCAAGCTACTGACAAACTAACAAAATGTGCTGGGTATGAAAAAAACCCATCAACTCCAATTCAACTCAGATTCCTTCTCCTGCTCTGATTTCACCATTTCTTCCTGCCCCTACCCTGGTTTTCAAGGGCACATGCAGGGGTCAGGATGCTTTTTTCAGACCTTTCAAGGGAAGATGATGTTCTTGCATCAGACTTCACTCAGACATAGCCTCCTCTGCCAGGGGACTGTGAGGGCAGACCCACAGCCTGTGCTGCAGAGGCAGGCCTGACATGCAGAAAGGACCCATCTCCTTCCTGCTGCTTTTCGAGGCTCCAAAACCTGTTGATGAAAAGCAGACGAAAAAGTATTACATGCAGAAAGGGAAGGGGTTGCTTTCTGTTTACTTCTTTGTTCCCCTTTCCTAAAAAACTATCTCCCCAGCCTTCAGGCAATTGTCAGGGTGTGGACTCACATGGTGATAGACCTCAGATGGGTTTGCAAATACAGTGCAGAGTTTGAGGGAGATCTCTGGTTCAAGAGCCCTCCTTGCCCCGTGGCATGGTGGGAGGGGGTAGAAAAAGGGACAGTTTTATTTAGTTTTCAATAATTAGTTTATGTCAAATAATTCCATGTTGCCATAGTTGTGAGAGAGCAGTGAGTTTTGTTCAACAGGTGGCCTTTCTCTGCACACTCTCTGCTTACACTGGATACTAGTTTGCCAGTTTCCTCTGTAGAGATTATTTAGATCTCATAGTGCTGACCAAACATCCTTAATGTGGACAAAAGGATTTCAGGGTTTATGCAATCAAATACTGTAGGGATATCCAGCAGTGTGAATGCAAGCAACAGCCAAGAGCAGACCATTCATCACTGTCACTAGGCACTGTTTCTGTTTCACATGCCAGTTAGATGCTGAACTGGAAGATGTCCAGGATCTTGCAGGATTGAGATGGAGATAGGACCAGCCCTTCTCACGGGCTTTTATCATGTTCAAGGTAGAGCAAGATCAGATACTGGGTTATATTGAGAGAATTTGCTTGCATAAAGCAACAATTAAATAATGATAAGCTTTAGGTGGAGGTTAAACGTCTTTTCTGGAGGAAAGCATGGATGACCTCACGCTTTGGCTTTTTTTTCTCCTGGAAAAAACAGAAAGCAAGAATGACAATGGAGATTTCCATTACTTTCCTCTGACTCTGTTGTGTAGAAGGGGTTGAATTGGGAGGTAGAGAGTATTGACTTGCTGGTCAATAAGAAGCCTGTATAGAGTCTTCCTTCCCGAAATGCCACATTGGATGGAAATAGTTTTCTGCAAGAAGCAGGCTAAGAAGGATGGGTAATAAAGATGTTCAAGGCTGACAAGGCTATCCATGGCTCAGAATAAGGAAGGAAGTGTAATTAGGGAATCCTTTGACTGAACCTATGTGGATTGCTTTCAGAACAGGGTAGGACAGGATATATATAAGTGAGCAAGTTTTAAACCATCAAGCAAGGAACCTTGGTCTATAGTAGCTATTTTAATCTTGTTTTGAATTCATATTTGTTTGCTTTCTTTAAGGAGAATAAATTCTTATTGCTTGGTAAATACTAAATTGCATCTCTTAAATAAGGTATGGCTGCTAATATAATTACATTCTGGGTGTTTTTTGTTAATGTTAGCCAGGAGCAGAAGAGGTCCTAGAGGATACACAGCATGGGAGGCCCCCAATGCAAAAGATATAGATTTGTTTGGAAACATAGCTTTAATAGGTTTTTTTTTTCAGAGCAGGAAATGGTAAGTGATCTACTCTTTTTTTGTTGTTGTTATTATTGTGTTTATGTTGGATTCTACTCCCACGGAAAGTGGAATTAAATGGAAAATGAAATACACTTATTTTACAAAGATGCATTTGTGAAAATGATGCAGTTGAATTGATCTGATTGCTCAGGTTTTCAAGATTTTAGATGAATTCATCTGATCCTTTGGCCCCAGAGTCTAGAAGTGGGAAAAAAGGTCCTCCTGGTTCTCCAGCTCTCAGATATCCTCAGCCTAGAGTGAATAAGACGGCAGACTGAGCTTATCCACCTGCCCGATGCCCCTGGTGAGTTTATGTGGATGCAGCTGAGCTGTGCCGTGGGTGCAGAGCTGAGCTGGCTCATGCAGCACGGCTGATGGGTTCAGGTGCAGTGTCATGTGAAGGCTGCTTGAGGATTGGGAGGTCAGGGAAGGTTCAGGAGGTGGATGGTCCTGTTTGCACACAAGTGAGCTTAAGCTCATAAACTCATAAAGCCTGTTTCCCTGCACAGCTGCCCAAGTGGCTGGTGCCATATGTTTTGGGGTGTGTCTTCTTCTAGAAGACACACTCTGGCTAGCAGCTTTTACTGTTACTATCATTATTATTAAACAAAATGTCTTCATTGCAATACCATATATATTATGGAGGACACTTGACCTGAATAAACAAACAGCTTTGTTTTAAAAACTAGTTGAGCAGACACATAAATTCTGCTTAGTCTATGACTTTCACAAATTCAGAGTTTTCTACCTTTCCTCAAAATTGGTAAGTGAACTTAGAGTGCTTAGTACAAAATAAATTTCTTTCAATAAAACTCAAATTGTATGATTAAATGTTGCAAATCCAGGCTTTAATAGGTGTTTATTACAACCTTAAAGAGGCTCATTTTAAAAATAAGTCAAATTCTAATTTAAAGGAAAAAAAATTCAATTTGTGCCCTCCCCCCACTTTTTTTTCCCCCTTTTTTGCCACAGGCAGATTATGCATTTGCAGGAAATTCAAGAGAGCACTATTTTCTATGTCTGCCCATGTTTTATGTCACTGGCAACACTAATTCTTCTGGCTTCTTTGATTTTTGATTATCATTAAAATCATGGAGCTCTGTAAGATGGGATCTATATGGAAACTAGGAAAAATAAAAGGAAAATAAAACAAAAATAAAAGGAGCAATAAAAAAAAGGCCAGAATATTCTGTGCTTGCTTCTTACAATACCATGGGACCATTAGAATCCATGTATATTTCACTAATGATCCTTTACTAGAGGGAATTTCTGATTATCTGGTACTTCCCTGACATGTCCTTTCTCTCCCTCTTTCCCTTCACTGGGTAGAAGGATTGGTGATGGTCAGAAATACTGCAGACATGAATTTCTCCAGGAAATGGAAACAAAAGCACACCCATTCAAACATTTTGAACTCGCTTTAAAGTCCTGCAGTAGTAGGGGAAGGCTTGAGGTGGAGTTTCTTAACCTGCTAAATCAAGACTCTCTTCCTTGACATAAATCAGGAAAGGAAAAATTCAATGTTTTACTAATTTGTGCAGGACTTTGATGATAATTTGCCTGGAGACATTTAAGTGGTACAACATGAAATAACAGAAACTGAAATTAATGGAGTTGGAATGGGATTGCTTTGTGCAGGGCCCCCACATATGGTTACAATTCGGGGTTTCCTCTGTATCTGACAGGATCCTTACAGAAAGAATGCTTCTGAGGAACTACTACTGCACCCACCATGAAAGCATGGAGAAGAAAACCTCACCCCACAGTGTCTGCTCACCATTCTTTCTCCTCCCATGGTGACTCCTTGTGGGTTTTATTTGCACTCAAAATTAAGCACAAGTCTGAGTTTGCTCTCATAAGCAGGCTTGTCCTATGCTCATGGTTTAGATCTCGAGGGCAGCCCTGGAAGGTCTCTGGAAGCAGTTGATAGAAACTCCATGAGGTCAGTTAAGCTGCTCACAGGCAGCACCATGAGCCACGTGAGATGCTGTGGGACAGCTGAGGTGCTCAGGCTGGTCTGGCAGACATGGCACAGCACCTACAGGAGGCACATGCCCACCTGGAGAGGCAGCCAGAGGCCAACCACACCACTGCAGGACAGCTCCAGTGTTCCAGAAGATACAGCACACACGTGGTGCCTACAGCTCCCACGTACAGCCTGAGCTCCCAGTGCAGCCAGCTGAAACCCAGACAGTGCAGCCAGCAGCATCTGAAAGCTGCACATGGGACCAAATGCTGGGGTGCAAACCAGTTGCATCAACACAAGTATCAATTTTCTTTTGAGGTGTTC
The DNA here is from genome assembly GCF_036417665.1 of Passer domesticus. Lineage (NCBI taxonomy): Eukaryota > Metazoa > Chordata > Aves > Passeriformes > Passeridae > Passer > Passer domesticus. The sequence goes on along the minus strand of NC_087475.1, from coordinate 62,003,137 downwards.
TCTCATATTTCAACTATTCATACAGACTGGCAAACACGATTTGGAACTGTTAATAGTATCTAGGAGGACCAGTTAGACACTAGGTAGGATAGTCAAGCAACTCTGTTTTGGCAAGCAAATTTCTAGGTCTAAAGAGAGGCTCATGCTCTGTGGAATGAACAACAGATGATTCAAGTTTAGAACCAGCCCAAGAGCAAAGAGCTCCGACTTGGCTCCTCCTGTGTTGAGCTATGGTGGTGCCTCAGCACACAGCGTGAATGAGGAGCTTGTGCGTCACAATGCTCACGAGCTAACCTCTTGCCAAGTTCTCTCCTCACCTCCTAGACAGAAGCTGCACCTCCACTTAGCCTGTGGCAACCACTGACCAAAGGGCTGGCCTTGCTGGAATGCCAGGTAAACAGAATGTGCCATGTTCCCACACACCTGGTCAGATACAACCCCCACTGAAATGGTGAACTTGTGCTCAAGTGGTAGTCTGTCTTTCATTTCACTATTTCCATTGCTCATCATTATTACCATTGGCACAAACAGTGAGTTATCCCCTTGCTCAAGCCTGCAATGAGTCTGACTTTTTCATAGCTATGCTTAATTGTTGCCAGAGTTCCCTGTAGAAGCATTAGCCTGCTTAATATTACACGGCTTGAGAAAATTAAATGATCAATATCAGGTTAAGAGCACTCAGTTGTTCTTTCTTGGCTTTTGTAATTGCTTGTGTGATGGGAAAATAATTACTATGTTGAGTTTATTGTTATTCTCATTGTCCTCAGTTGGTGATTTTGTTGTTCAGCTACGGATATGTCTGATTTAAATTGTCTATAATATTGCTGTCTTAGAAGGAAATAGAAAGGAAAGGGGAAGGGAAAGGAAGTAGGAAAATTAAAGGCTGATCTAAGATTAACATAGTGTTTACTCTGGCTCCTGGCAAGGTCTGTTTGTAAAGGGAGACTCCCAAAGCAAAAATCATCTCAAGTGAATTTGTTTAAAGTGACACTGTCAACTTCAATATCACACTTCAGGATTTTTGGTTTTTACTCCACGATAAGTAACACCCAAACCAATTACACCCCACTAATCCCATTGGAACACCTCAGGTTACAGTTGTGAGAATAGAGAAAAAAAACGTTAATCTCTATTTTTTGGGTTGTTTTTACTGCAATTCCTAGCACACTAATTTCATATTCCGAGTTGAAAGGGACTTACAAGGATCATCGAGTCCAGCTCCTAAGTGAGTGGTCTGATACAGGGACTGAACCCTTAATCTTGGCATTATTAGCACTATGTTCTAATAGCACAGTTCTAACCAACTGAGCTAATCCATGATCCACAACTTATATGGAAAGCTTACACACAAAAAGGATCATGTGGATTTGGGCCATGCCCAAATCTTCTGTAATTTCTTAATAGGTCTCCTTCCTGTTGTTTATGTAGTTTTGTGATAGAATAAGGGGAGAGAAAAAAATGCCACCCGTGATTTTTGAAAAAAGATTTTTGAAACCAGCAGGGAAAACAGAAAAACAGAAATCCTCACGAGTCCTCTGCAGGGAGGGGTCAGGGTCCTTGCTTTCAGCCACACAGAGAGAAGACAGTCCCTAGTGAAAAGATGCCTACTGTCTTCAGTAGCCAGTGGGAGTGGGCTGATAAAGAGATCCCTTTAACTGTGGTGCTTATGAGTCACTGGTGTCAGCGTTAAGACATCCTGGGAGAAAGAAGGAAACAAAACTGGTTATTCACTGCCTTTGTTTAGCTGCCTTCAGAGGTTTCAAGAGACCTGAATACAGAGACACTGTGGCATATGCCAACTGTTGACTCCATCAAATAATAAAGCAATCCCAGTGGGTATTAAGAAGCGTGGAATCATTCTAATGAGTCTGGCAAAATCTCATTAGGATGAACAGCAGGTGATGACAAAATATTTGCTCTGTATGCAAATGACTTGTTTCCTTCTCTGTCTGCACGTGGTTGCATGAGTGCTCAGAATAGGAGCTGTCACGTAATTACTTACTGGAGTAAAGCACTGCATATGTGGTGGTTGCACTTCAAATATATCAGTGGAAAATGGGAAAAATTATAGAAAGGAGAGCCCCCTGTATCACCAAACTCTTACACAATAGAGGGCTTTACCAGGCATACCAGCTGTCTTTCCAGAAACACTTTCAAAGCAAGGACATAGGGCCTGCAAGTTGTCAAACCTTCTCCAAGAGCTGTGAGTATAGAAAACATGATGGAAGAAGGGCAAGGGGTGTGCTGAATATTGAGAATAAGGCAAAACATGGCAGTTCCTGTTGACAGAGGTGGGTTACCTGCGTAGACCCGGGTCTGACCTGACCTGCTAGTTCAAAAAGCAGCTCCACTAATCAACCCTGAACTATCCAGCTGCAGGCTCAGATGTTGCACAGTAAATCACCGCTTTGTCCCCTTCTGCTGTTTTAACATCAGGCTGTATAGCCCTTGATATCTGTTCTGTTCCTGATGGTGTTTCTGGCATAGTACACTTCCATTCTCTCTAGTGTATCATTAATAATGCTTCACACATTTGTTTTTAATCACTTTGGAATTTATTTATTGCTGCAGTCCTGTTCCTACTCCTCATACATGTCAGAGGCAAAATTCTTGTGTGGGGGAAGTGGAAGTCCCCCAAGAGCCCCATTCTTCTGTGCACACTGGTGGAGAGGAGGACAGGGCAGCTGAGTCAAAGGACACTCCAGATTAAATAACCCAAGCTACACAAACAAAAGTGTTCCTGCAGATCTTCTCTCCAGTGCCTGGCAGTCAAAAACCTTCACTATATACTCTGCCCATGTAATTGTGGTTTTCTCTCAAAAAAAAAAGGAGTCAGGAATGCATTTGAAGCCTTCCTTCTAAAAACACCTCAAAGATCCCCAGGGCCATGAAAAAATTCCAAGTCAGAAAGGCAAAGGACTGTGTGTGTGATGACCCTGTGCTCTCACCATGCTCATTGGTTCTTACCTGGAGACAGCTGGCTACAGACTGTCCATCAGACAGGGAATTAAGTAAGCTGATTATGAGGAAGAATCATTTGCTTTCCTGTTGAAGTCCTATAGAGATCGAGTAAAACCAATACAGTAAAGAGTAGAAATTTTCCTCCCTTGCCATCCAGCAACTTGCAGCCAAAATCTTATGGAAGTCAGAGAAAGGGGACCAGTCTCCTAAAATTTCCCCTTCATAAAAGAAAATTTTAAAAAATGGTTATATGAGGATATTAGAATTAATATTAGAATTAATTATTATGTGAATTTAATAATAGTGACTATTTTAAATTAACACTGTTAGATGCTAGTAATAGGAATTTTTTAGTTTGTAGATCTTCATCAAAAATGCTTTTCATACAAGTGATTTGTCATGGTAAAGTCAATGTTATAATTTCTTCTTCCTAAGTTTGAGAAGTCTGCAAGAGTCACCAGGTAGACCATCAAGTGGACTGGGAAGCAGTGCCTAGTCCTCCTGATTCCCAGAGCAGCAGCTTGTCAGCTCAGGGGCACTGTGTCATTGCTGTGGGTCTGGGACTTACAGAGCTACCAGAGCTCCTTCTGAGGCTGGAAGCTTTAGGAGTAAGTTGGATAAACATAATTTGGTGTAACATGGGGTATGTTTGACTCTGTGGGCATGAGGACTGGCAACACCATCTCTTGAGATCCAGACCTGTAGCCTAGGATTTGATGGCAGTATCCTACACATATTTTGTCTTAGATTTAATAATTGCTTTAAATTGAGGCCTGCAGTGGAAGTGGTGCCAAAATGAGAGCAGCCAAGAGCTACATGAAGCCCTGAGAAGAGGGCTCGGCAGGGTTCTCATGGCTGGGTTAGGGATGCCGAGGGAACCCACTCCAACCCAAACCGACAGCAGAGCACGGGGGGGTTGCAGTTGGCTGGTTCTGCTTAGCAGCTTTTGCTGACCAGCAAAAGCAATGGAAATCCCAAGCCCTCAGAAAGCAGTAGTTCTTAAGCAACCACTTATTCTTTCCTTTTCTATTTTTGTTGCAACCCGATTAGCCAAACAACCGGGTGTTTGTTCAGTGAGACTGGCTGCAGCAGGAAAACTGGACAGCAATGGCAGTGATTCATTTCATGCCCGAAATGTCATGAGATGGTAGCGGTGGTCTGTATCAGCTGGCAAAGGTCATGCACATGCTGATCCCAGATACTTATTGCTCTGAAAAAAAATCCTATGGAGCCCTCCCAAATGCAGGATAGGTCAGAATGCTTCAGGTTTGGCTCCCTCTACCCAAAACAGTCCTCCACCATGCCCAAGAGGCTCTGTGTCCTCACACTCATGCTCTAATAGCATACCCTCAGGCTGTGATGTGTCTTTGTGAGCATTCTGGAAAAACATCCCTTAGGTGAGTGAGGCACAGCTGTCACGGTATTTCACACGCTTCCCACTGGAAAAGACAACAAACAGGAAGAAGCATTTCTCTCTCAGAATCACAGGAAGACTACGTGTTGCTTAGATGAGATCCAAAACCAAGCAACCTAGACAGGAGAGCATGAGCCCTAAGCAGGAGGGGCAGGAGTCAGTTTGTGTTGATTTGCCTTGGCAGTGGTCCTTGCCTTCTTTTCTTTAGCAGTAGAGATGGAATATTATAGAAAATATGAGGACAGCTTACTCATGCAGAGGCATCTAGTGCTGTCTGAGATGCCAAAACATGTCCTGTATGCCTTTCGCCTCTTTCTTCCAAAGGGATATGCTGCATTTAAAACCTCTGTGGTATTTGTCAGGCTGACCAGACCTCTTGGGTACCTCCAAAGATCTGAAAGAGCACTACAAGTCCCTGTTTAAAGAATGAGACTCCCTGTGTCTCTGTGCTGCAAGGTGTTCCAGTTGCTCAAGCTCTCATTTGAGTTTTTGCAGCCTGAACTGAGCTCTGTGCTTTTGCTGCTGAGTGATTTTGCAATTATCAGCAGCAAGCACTAAATATTCCCTGCAGTCTCAGAGGTGTCTGCAGGGAATATACGGAATATATCACCTTGAACTGATAAATACCTCCAGATAGTCTTCTTGTTCCCACAGGTGACTGGTATTACTGCCCTCCTAAATGCCCTTTGAAAAGTAAAGTACTTTAATTAAAAGTAATTAAATTAACACAAGGGTCAAAGTAAAAAGAGACTGTAGTGGGCAGCTTTCATCATGGGTTTGGAGTGGATAGAGAGATCCTATGCAATCATGTCATTCTCCTCATAAAAATAACCCCTGTTAAAGGTGGGGAAGGAGGGAGCTACCCAGTGATTTCTTTGTCCTTAGCCTGTTCCCTCTGAGACCCCAGAGCACTTTGCTTTTCTCTTCCTTATCCTCCAGTCCCAGCCTGTAAATTCCTGACCTGCCATTCTCATCCCCACCTACCCTTTCTAACTTGGCATGCTGTGTCTTCAGCATTTATCTCAGAGTTTGCTCGATCCTACCTCTGCTCTATCACTGCCTCCCAAACCACTGTAACTTTGTTCTTCTATTCACTCCTACTCTTTCTACCTGTCCCTCTAACCTTGGCTCTCCCGGACCCTCAAGGCAGCCTTCATATATTCTGCAGCTCCCTGAGGTCCATCTCTCTATGAAGTCCAGCCTTGAAGGACATCACTCCTGCTCTTCCCTTGGCCAAAGTACATAAGTGCACATTCCCCCTTCATCTTTCCCCTACTCAGGGATAGAAATCCACTCATCCAGACCTAGAGAAAAACAGAATATGTCTGGGTAGAAAATGGTGACCTTAATCTGGGATGAGAAGTGCTACATCAAGATATAATTGTTTAGAAAACTGCCACTCACTTGGTGTTTATTGGTAGCAAACTGTAAGGCACAAATTGCTCCAGAGCAGGCAAGAAAAGGTTCTTAAGAAGAAAACACCAGCTAAGTTGATGGATACAACTTCCTAACTTTTTTCATCTCCCAGTTTTCAACATTGCACTGAGTTTGCTCTCCAGATGCCAGACTGACAAATGTCCTTTCACTTTTACTTAAAGTAGCTCAGAAGGCAGATTATTATTATTTCCTGGTTTTCCCCTTTCTCTTTGTCTTTGCATAATGAATCAAAGTGGTAACTACTGGCTTACCTAGGTATTTTTGTGAACTCTGGAAACAAGATTCATCCTGTCTTTCAGCCCATGCTGAGGCATTTAAACCAGAAGTCTAATTGCCCCTAGATGCCCTCACTAATCACTTTGCCTTAGGCTGAAGCACCCCGTGCATGTGTCTCACTTCTGTACCCAAACCTACCAGAGGCCAAACGTACAAGCTGCATTTTTTTCACTCTCCAAGCTGCTTCTCATCAGGAGATCCAGAACTCTCTGTGAGGCTGGCCCACAGTGGCCTTTATGCCTTGTATGTGTCAGTCCTTTTTGGCACCTCTGCAGGTGCTTGGGATTTTCAGAAGCAGATGTATCTCTCCAGCTACATTGGTTAGCAGGGAACGACCAAGAGGAAATCAGGAACCTGGACCTGTTCTCTACCTCCTAGTGTGTGCACAAGGTTTTTTCCCGAGCTGTGCATGCCCACACTTTCATTAGAACAAACTTTGCTGGGAAGTCATAGGATTATCTTTATTTCCTGAACAATGCAGCTGCAGACAAGTCTTTGAAGCCTTTTTGTTCAATTTAACTTAATGAAAATTTGAGGCTTCACTTTGGTGTAGAGTTAAAATGTTCCTAGTTGAGTTAAGACAATATTTTCTGTATTTTTTTATCCACAGATTTCTCCTGTCCCCAGAGAAGACACAGAAAAATCAAACAGTTTGCTCTGTACTTGCTAACCTTACACTACCACACATTTTTAGTAACATTGGGAACAATAACTTACAAGGTTGTGTCCTGTAAGGGAGCAGTATAACTCCAAATCTTGCATAAGTGGAACTTTCGCAAACTTCAGCGAGGGTTTTCTTCTGCCAATTATGGCAGAACAAAGCATCTACTCTTTCATATCTAAAAAATCACCTCATTCTGGAATCTCAAGTCTAAGGTGTTTTTACTGTGAAAAAAACTTAATGGTTATGATAGCAGAATATCAGATTACTGACTCTGTACAGCAGTCCTCTGTTTGGCTTCTGTCTACTTCTTAACAACATTTAGTAAAAAGCTGAATGCCTTCCAGAGACACCTTTAATTTACATGCTAAGAATGTTTATGCCTCTCAAGTGGTCAAATTAAATTGTATCAAATTAACTGTATGGGCTTGACATAGGTTCTAAGGCTCTGTTTAAACTGTTGTGTGTTCATGAAACTATTAAAGCTGAATAAAAAGTACCAAAAGAATTTCAGAGAGGATTAGTTCAAATGTTTAACTAAATTAATGTCTGCCACGGTTGGTTTCCATGGGCATTCATTTGATCTGGCAAAAATGCTCTTTCCTAGTCATTTAGCCAAAGTCTGATTGTAAGTCATGTCTGTTCTGTTGGGGAAGGTAAACAACATTTTTGCCTCCTGTGATCACTGAACAGCTCTATATCACACCTCTTGCATAGCAGGTGTCCAGCAGCCAAGGTACTCAAGAAAACTTTAGATTTTTACTGACGGTACATTATTTGGCTGTGTCTTAAAAATAGTAATTCTCTGTGCATTGACTGTTTTTACAGACCACAATAGCTGGGGCTCAAACACTTCAACTTCAGACTTTGCAAACTAGGCATGACTGAAGTCATGGCATCTCTAGGTGAACACTTTGACATTTCAACCGGTTTTGATGTCAATAGGGATAAGCAAGTCTTCCAACATGATCTGCTGAACTGATTAATCTCTCCACACACACCCTATCTTCACTTCCAAGTCTCCAGAAGAGCCTTGAGGATATGAGGTAGAAGTATGGGAGTATTTAAATGAAGAGGAAAAAGTGTTTATGGTGTTGCACAGTCCCTTCAGAGTAAATAGCCCTCATCCTATACTCACTGAGATTGTAAACCTGAAACACAAAATTAAGGTGTAGAGAGTTTAGAATATTTTGTTTATCCCTGCTTCAAATAACAACATTGCATAAGTTACTACTGATGTTGTAATTAGCAATTAGTATCCCAAGCTGCCGAGAGAGGCGCTTTCTCCCAGTTTTGGATATGATATCCAAAGCACCTCAGCTGGAAACATTTTTTTGATTGTCTGATATGAAGGGTGCTCATACAGATCTTCAGTTCTGACACTTGCTCATCAATTTCGTCTATGAGATCTTAGCAGTGCCCTAAACCAGTGCCCTTCCAAAGGTGGACAGAAGTTCTAGGTAAAGCCCAATAATTTATTAATATTTAATGCTTTTGGTTGTGCAACAAAACAGATCTTTTCTTCATGCTTTTGATTAGAGAATAGCTTATGGTCAAACTACAGGGCAACTGGCTGGACTACTGCAGTCATGGGATGACTTTGTAACCTCTACAGCACCACTTAGGGTTATTATCTTTATTTATCTGTTCAATAATGTTTTAACAGATATTGCCAGTGCATGTCTAGAGGGACACCTGCTAAGCATAAACAGTAAATATTGATCCTCCTGTCTCTTCCCTGAGCACACCTGCCAACGCATCCCTGGTCTTCAGACCTGAGATCTGATATTCCTCTTTGGCACCGCACTTAAATATCACAAAAAGAAACTGCTGCAAGTGGTGATCTTTGCACTGTACTTAACAACATCGGGAAGTAATCACGGCTAATTGCTATGGCTGTAATTCCAAACCTGACAGCTGGCAGAGATTCAGAGGCCTCAGTCACATTTGCTGAATGTCTCTCCAGCACACTCCACCAGATAGTTTGCGGCAGTGCTCTCCAAAGCCTTGCCCTTTGACTACTTGCATTTCTTCAGTACTTAGGCAGCTGCTGCCAAGGCTGCTCTCCTCTAGAGTAATTATTTGTGCAGTGTAATTTCTTGGAAGCCCAGCTGGCAAATACTGCTTTCGTGCAGGCTGGGCTAGATCTATCTAGAGAAAGGTTGGCAGTGTAGAGCTTTTAGGGGCACCTAGAGGGAATGAATAAACACTGGTTATAAAGAAAAAGCAGGTGCCATCTGCTCCCACTCAGGTAACTCCTGTTGACTTCAGGGGGAGTGTGACAATTTTCACAGTCACTCCATTTGATTTTGTGGATATACTTTCTTTAATATTAACAATGATTCAAAATGACAGCCCCCAGAGGTCTGAGGGGGCCAGAGAACTGAAAACACTAATGATGGAGTGTGGATACATTCCCATGATAGTCAGCAGAACGCATCAGTTGATATTTAACAACAGTCTGTATGTCCCAGCAGTGGGTGCCTGAGCTAAGATGAGTTAGGTAGCATTTTCTAAATGGCTTTGGTATTATGGGATCATTGCAGATAATTTTGGTATTATTATCTCATTGCAGAATCCAGTTTAGAGAAAGTACCACCATGACAATTACTTTTAATAGAAACCTATGCGCCAGAGGTGTGTAGAAACAGATGTCCCTCTCTCTGACAGGGAAATGCAGCACTTCAAGAAAGAATATTTGTGCTTCCTGGGATGACATTTCCCTTGGAAATAAGCAGGAGATCACATCCTGAAATGTTCTCACTCCAACAGGAGCACCCAGGTAACTTCAGAAAGCCCTGCATCACCTCTAAAAGGAGCAAACACTGAAAGATGGAAAACATTTCTGATGAAACAGTGTGTGTAGGAAGGTCTGCATCCTGTGCCACCAAAATCAGAAAAGAGCAAAATGCATAACTAATCTTCTAGTGTCTGGGCAAATGAAGAACAACATGGTGAAATAAATCCTGTGGCAGCTCGTGGACTGGATAAAATTTGACTAGAGAGCAAAGAGTGCCTTAAAGGAGCACTGGTTTGTTTGGAAAGGACTGCTGAACCTAATGTTGGCACTTAAACAAGAATTGTAAAAAAAAAGATGTGAATTTGCTCCTCATTTTGCTAGCAGAGCCATGGAATCCTGCAGACACTGCCATATATCACATCCTGTAGTTTTCTGGTTTTAAAAGTAGCACATTTCATGTGGCCAGAGCTGTGTAGACACCAAGCTGAGAACTGAATTCGCCTATGGGTTCAAGATATCACTGGAGAGTTTCACAAAGAGCCTTCAGCTGTGGTGGCTCTCCCAGCTTCTTAAGTGTGTGCACTGCATGAACCTGGTTTGCCTCTAGACCTGCCCAGACGCATTTGGGGCGCAGGCACCTGGTCAGGGTACGGTGCCTGAGTCATCGCTTCCCAGCCCCCTGCTCCTGGTGTGGAGTCTGCCTGTGCAGCACCTGAGGCAACAGTGAGGTAACACAAGGCAGAAGAGGCTGTAGATAAGGCTCGGGCACCTGATCCTGTGTCAGAGCCTTTCACTCCAAGACTTGCATATGGCAGCTGGCATATACCTCCCTTCAGGCTGTTTTGCCGAGGCTCCAAAGCCAGTGGAGTGTACGTGACTGCAGAAGAGGATAAACTGGTGTAACCAACCCAGCACAATGAGAACACTTAGAGGAGAATTCAGCAGGATGCATTTTTCTTTCCTTAAGGTGTCATCTAGGAGATCAAACCAACTGATCTAATGACCCTCTCTTACAGACCATGGCTATTCAAATATATGTACATCAGTTCTGCATTTGACTCTGCAGCATGCAAAACACCACTTATTATAGCTGGGCTGGCACAGGCAAACATGATGGCCTCTGCTGACTGGAGCTGAAAGGTAGTCAACCTCCCCCTCCCAAGAGTTGCCCTAGGCACCTTCTGAGTTAAAGATCAAACACTACTGGTTTTAAGGGTAGCAAAGCTCTTTTCTCTGGCTTCATATATTGTTTTGTATTTGTATTGACATTCCTTTCTTCCAAACTAAGTTCCAGGCACCAGTATTAAAAGATGCTTATGGTACAAAGATTTGTATTTCATCATAGCACGACACATAGGGCTGGGGCAGACTGAATTTGTGATTGTTTTCATAGGCTTTGGAGCATCTGTAATGAATAAGATGCTAAAACGAAACTAAGTCAACAATAAATGCTTGAGATTTATGGTTTTTTTCAGGAGTATAGAGAAAGCAATAAGAAAGGAGAATGTCTGGATGGTTACATTTCACCCAGCTCTATTCAGGATCTTCACATGGCTGTGAAGAGCAAAGCACAGTGCACTCCTCTGTTGGAGCAACTAGGCTGGGCTTTGACAGTGAAATTGAAAAAAACTAGAGGACTTCAAGATAAATAAGACAGCAGGAAAAAGTAATGAAAAAATTAAACTGACCTTCTTTAGAAAAGGGTGAGACAGGATAAACAGGGAGAGATCTTGTTTTGCTTTCATCCTGGAAAAAATAACATTTCTTCCTTTCCAGTTCAGCACAGTCGACTGATTTGGAAACAAATCTGTTTTCTCTGGAAAGATTTATTTGCCCAATGACTTTTTTTTTCTTTTTTTTTTTTTCTTTTTGGCAAAAAAGCAATAGGTTGAAAGAACAAGGCCTGTCTTGTTAGTAGGTTTAAAGGGCTCAGTAATTAACTGGTACATTTGGAGGCATGGCATGCAGGATACTTGCTGCAACCTACTTTATTACAGTGTCCCAGGGAAGTGCTGTGAAACAGGCAAGAACTTTATAAAAACACTGTTTATTTCTCAGGCAGTATCAGATAGCAGGATTATTTCATTATGAAGTTACGCCAGAGTATTTGCTGAAGTAAGGACACTTTGCCCTGACCTTTGAGAGTGTGCTTTCATCTGTGACATGCTTTCTCTCTCCCTTCCTTTCAGTCTTTCTTTCTGTCTTTTCTAAGTTGGAAACAGAGCAACACTTATTTAGTCTAGGGACAGCATGCACTTTTTCACGTCAGTCCTTTGCAATACATAGTAGGTGCCTTCAAAAAACAAATTGGCATCCTGTGACTTGGGAAGTCTGTCACAAGGGTCATTTGTCCCTGAAGCCATCTCCTTTTGCTGCACAATGTTTAGCAATGTTAATCAGAGCCAAACCTCTTTAACTCCCTTACATTTTTTCTGCCTCTTTTTAAAAAAAAATAATTTATTTTTAATTTGGTATGATACTGCAGACAATTGCTGCCTTGAAACAAAAATTAACAAAAATGTTGGTGGCTTAAAATAGGACTGTAATTCCATATTGCAGTATTTTAAGTCTGGGTGACTTGACCTTGTGAAGACCTAAAGATCTGCACCTTGCAGTAACTGTACATAATGTGGAGAAGTGCTCAGCACTTCTGGAATACAGCTGCTGTTAGCCCATTCCCTGAATGTGCGAGCCAAACTAGATGCATCTGTATTTGGAAATGCAAAGCTAGCGAGTTTCTTCAAGTGCCAAACAAACCCTTGTGGGAGGGAAGAGAGTCTCTTCAAGCATATTTCTGGAAATGCAAAAGATAAACATTTATCTTGCAAAATTATGCCTCTTGTATCTCAAGGGCAACCTAAACACTGAAAACTTCCTCTGACTCCTGTGTGAGTCCACATTCACTACTCATACCAACACTGAGAAGTGCAGCATTTGCCAGTGTGGCAATTAACTTCTCAGTTCTTGGATATACCCAACAGTGTATGCAACTGCAGATATCCACATACATTTCCTACTGTTATACAGAACCCTTCAAACTGAGCTTGAGATTTGGCCCTAAACATCAATGTTTATTTATTACTATATTCCTTTTTTTTTCTTTCCCACTATTTCCTTTTGTAATTTCCTACTTTAGACTCTGACCTTGTTTCATCAAGTAATAACAAGGTTCCTGGCATGGGGAAAAATCACATAGGTGATATATGGGTGTATATTACATTAGGGTTGCACAGTACTTGGATCATAATGAGGTTTGTCAGAAAACTCTATCCTCCTTCCCATTTAAAGGCCAGGTCATTGATTTTTAGTTTTATCCAGAGCCCAGTGGAACAACCTGGGAGGAAAGTTGTGACTTGCTGAATCATTGTCTCTTCCTGATCTCCTCACTGCCCTGGGGAAGGACAGAGGCATCTGCAGCAGTTCAGTTCCTCTAAGAGCATCTTTTTGGGATTGCACCAGTCATGACGCTTTGTGATGGTAGTGCTGTCTTTTCCCCAGCTCCTCACATGAGACCAGGGTCCCTGGCACAGGAGACACAGCCATGCAGCCCAGCAGACAAGGGAGGAAGAGCCGTTTGCAAATCAGCATGGTTTGCTTTCATGGTTTCTTCCACAGGGAGAAATGAAGTGCAGAGGGAGAGGCTTATATTGAAAAGATCAAAGGGGATAGAGAGGAACGAGTTAACAGGCATGCTTTTTGAAAGGAATAATTCTCCTGACATCTCAAGGGATGGGTGAAGGGCATATTGCCTTGTCAGTTAAACACAGCCGTTACTTTCAAGCCCATACTAATTAGCCAGCTTAGAAAAACACACTGCTCAGCATTTCTAAATGCGGACTGCAGCCTCTGCCACTCCTCAGCACGGATATATTTGTCCACATCCTCTCAATGGAACATGCTGGTACAGAGGCAGCTTGGTTAGCAGTTAAAAGAGAGCCCAGGATTAAGCAAGGCTTCATCCTCTATTTTTCTCACTTGCTGCATCCAGGTCAGCCCAGGACAAGCCACCGACCGAGTAAGGAGTGGGAAGCCTGCTGTGTATTGGGAACCCATTTGCACAGCAGAGCAAATCGCAGCACTGCCAGGACCCAAGGCACTTCCCTGGGACTGCTCTGGCTTGCACCTGCATAAGCAGGTCCCTAATCTCTGCTGAGCTTAACTGCAGCAGAGGGCAAGAGGGAAAATCTCACTTTTGCCCTGCACTGGAAAAAGGATGTGGGAGGAGATGGTAATATTACACCAAGGGCCTGGGGAGCTAACCCAGCATGCAGAATGGACTGATAGGGAATCTGCTTTACTTAGAATAGCTTTTACAAAGTCTGACTTTTCCTCCGGTCCTTCGCTTTCCACAGTGTAATTCAGGGCTGCTAAACCATCACCAAATTAAAGGGCCTTGTAAGCCTCAAGTCTCTTTTATTGCTTTGGTGCAGCAGCAATGGGTGACCATGATGGTCCATAGATGTATAATTTTAACTTGGTAGAAACACTCAGTTAACAAGTTTACCTACACCCATTTTTCCCCAGTAAACACATAACAAAAATTACTTGGACAAAACTCCATGACTCCAGACTCATCATCTTCTTCCAAGGAGTTCAGAGGCCAGATATTACTTCACCAAGAGAGTTTTCCCATCAAAGTGGTGCAGGCTGTAACTGTGCACCAGCATGAGGAGAGCAGCAGGAATCCCTTCTCCCCTGACTGTACTCCCTCCATGGGCTGGGTGGGCACAAGGCTTATCTGATCTTCATTTCTCTTCCCACCCTTGCCCTGACATGTGCATTTGGACCAAAACTTCTTCAGGACAGCAAATGTGTCTTATTAGCTCCTCGTGTGTATGTTCAGCTCTGAGTCAAAGTAGACCTATGAGTGTCCTTACAACAACTGTAAATGTCCACTGTACTTGGGTTCCAGGTTCTTCTTGAATAACAGCACTGAACACATCATGGAAAGGAGACCAGAGCATGTCCTTTCTTTATATGATTAGCTAACCCCTGCAGGATCCCTTCTTTTCTCTTTGTCTCACTGTCTCTTTTACCTACCCACGAGTGAATCATGGAGAATCCACCTGCCCTGACTCCAGACTGTCTCAGCTGGAGCACATCTACTGTCTGGCTGCAGAGCTCTCAATGTCAGGGTGGCTCAGCAGAAACACCTAGAGCTTTATCCAACTCAACCTGCACCCAAAAACTGTAATGATGCTTCTCATTTCCCTTTTGTTGTCCCATGGAGAATCACTCTTTGGGTTTGTTGGTTTTTTTTTTTTTCTTTCCTTTTAGGCTTTGTTTTGTTTAGTTTTGTTTGGGGTTTTGATTTGTTTGGGGTTTTTTGGTTGTTTTGTTTTGAGGTTTGGCTGGTTTCTTTGGGGGCTGGGGGTTCTTTTGTTTGCTTGTTTTATTTACGGTTCGTTTTGTTTTCATCCCAAACACAGGGATTGCTTCATTGACCCCAATGGCATGATATGCTACTTCATGAAAATTGAAGTGGCACTAGAGAAGGGGGCAGGAGATGTTTTCAATGAACTTCTTGGAGTCAGCTTCTGGGGATTTCCAGTATGCACTGGTCAATTTGTTTTCTGCTTAATTTTTACTAGGACAATTGACCTGATCTTCCTCTCATATTCTCCTGACAAGGCTCCCACTCTCTGTCTGAGAAACCCAGTGGTTGCTGCCATACATTCAGTACCTTTCTTTTGGAGAAGTAGGGTGGGGACAGATTCTTCACTGACTTGGGACACTCTCTAAGTCACTGGGCTTCCAGGAGTTGGGTCCTATTGCTAACAGAGTGCAGAAAGTGGGATGAGAATCAAGCTCTGTATCCTGAAGATTATTACCAGCTTTATGCATCTCCATGGAATATCTGTCATTACTGTTCCAGGGACAAGAGTGCATCTGCTCCACTAGTTAATCATGGCCCAGACCATTCTCCAGCCCAGAGCTGATGACCCTCTGCATGCCTGGCATGCCTGCAGTCACCAGGATGTCAACTCCAGCCTCAGGCTCAGTGAATTTAGGCTTTTTCTTGATCCTGCTCTTTATTTTGCCACCCAGAACTACCAGCAGTGCCCAAATCAGCTCTCACAGTGCAGCCAGGCTACACATAGCCATCATTACTTTCTCTCAGGTACTGTGCTTGGTCATGGGTGCAGCTCCTGGGATGGCAAGCCAGGCTCTTTGCCAGTCTGGGGTGTCCTGACCTCCACCAACTGGTCCTTGTGGCCATGGGGTATGCTGCTCTCCCTCACTTTCTTTTACCAGTCTGATTAGGCATCACAATTCCAAATGGCTGTAAAGGGAAAATCTCTAGTGGATGTAAACCAGAACCATCCAGCTTACTGCCTTGTGGATGGAATCCATAGCTTTACACCAGAAATTTACAATCTTATTTTGTGTATAAAAAATTTCCTGTCAAGGCTTTATATCTACTCCATTGCTCTGCTCTGCATGAAAACCCTTGGCATAATCTTTTCAGAGGTAAATAAGCCTTCCTCTGAAAGCTAAATGATGCCATTATTTTTTTTATATTTATAGATGTCATCCTGCTGTGCTCCCATGCGTGGATTCTAGACGGCCTGAACCTCTGTTTTCCATTTCCAAAAGTTCTGTAGGAGAGAAAGATGTTGGTGTAGGAGGGCCAGAGTGGCAGGCAGTCTGAGGCCACATTGGGTTACACACAAGCACGATTGCCCTGGATGAGCAGCAGACAATGGACACCCCAGCTGCTTCCTTGGCCAGGCAAGTTTTTAGTCTGGGCTCCTGCCCTGCCCTGCAGAAGGATGGGAAAGGAGGATGTCAGAGGGCTCCGAGGGCACAAGAGAAGGACCTGAGCCTCAGCCACAAGGATGGAAATCTTTGCCATGAAAGCCATCTGAGCATAGCTACACTTCTAAAAGCCACTCAACAAGAAGAGGCGCTGAGAGGCTCCATTGGTGAGAATTCAGTACAGTGTGCCAACTTTATTTCATAGATGGGGACTTTAGTGACAGATAGATGTTGAGTGACACGTCAGAGTCACAGGCAAACACAGTCCTGGGGTTTCAGGAAAAAGTTGGGTTCCTACTGTAGCAGTATGAATCATTTGGACACAAATATATGTGTATATTCAAAACATTGGGATGAGATGAACTCTGAGAATGAAAAAAAAAGCCTTAATCAACACCATGTTGAGTTTTCTGGAGCAAAGTGCTGCTGCTATTGCTTCTGTGTTGCTGGAGAGATTAGCAGGGTATTTATTGCCTTTTACATTCATTCTCTGGTTTCAATGTCTGTGTTTGTAATGTCAGACCTGGGTAATTTCATTGCTCCATGTCAACCAGGGCGAAAGGAACGCAGCACAATAACAGGCATAGCAGTTAAAGTGGCTACATGCACTTAAGTGATTGTCTGGGAAATGGTAAGCTCTGCTCCCGCCAACTAGAGGAATTAGACCAAGCCTCTATTTAAGCTGTAGAGAAGGTTTGTAAGTTGTCCAGGTTTTTGGGTTTGGGGGTTGGGTTTTCTCCCTTCCCTAATATTTATGGCTTACTAGGAGCTAGACAGCCACAAACTCACCTAAATGTTTTTCATCATCTTCCCGTGAATAGAGAGTATTTGGCAAACAACAGGAGCAAATCCAGAAAGCTGGCTTACAGCTGCTGTAAGGCTAAGCTCCTGTTTACATCCCAGCTCAGTGGGACAGACCTTTCCCATTCTGAGCCAAACCAAGGCTTGTGTGCCAGAGCTGTGAGCAGCATGAGGTAGGAAGCGGCACCGACAGAAAGGCTCGGCTGGGCTGTGCTGTGCTGCCAGTGTGGGACATGGTTGGGCTGTACGATTGCAGCTGCAAGGAATCTCAGGGGAAAAAGGGAAGTTTCCCAACCTCCTCTGCAAAACCTCAGGAGCGGATGTATCGCCTTCCTCCCCCGTGGTGCTGTTTAACGAGCAAAGGAGCTGGGACTTGTTTAGCTTCTCTTTCTGCCAGCTGTGCTGTCCCTGGGGTACCAGGGTTTCCAGCCGCCAAGCAGCAGCACTTTTCATGTCCTGGGAGAACGGACAGCCAAAATGAGCATGAGGACATGGGACTCTCCCCCTGTGCTTGGCATGGGTGAGACTGCACCTCATATTCTGTGTTCAGTTCTGGGCCCCTCACTACGAGAAGTCACTGAGGGGCTGTAGCATGTCTAAAAGGCAACAAAGCTGGGAAAGGGTCCAGATCATAAATTATATGAGGATCAGGAGCTGGGGAGGTTTAGCCTGGGGAAAAGGAGACTCAGGGTGGGACCTTGTCACTGTCTACTACTGCCTGAAAGGAGGGTGGAGCCAGGTGGGGGTTGATCTCCTCCCAGGTAACAAGTGACATGATGAGAGGAAAAGACTTCAAGTTGCATCAGGGGAAGTTTAGATTGGATAGTAGGAAAAAGTTCTTCACTGAAAGGATGGTCAAGATGCCCAGGGAAGTGGTGGAATCACCTTCCCTGCAAGTGTTCAAAAGGTGTGTGTATGTGGCACTTGGGGGTGGGTTTAGTGGTGAATCGTGAAGTTGAGAGTTAATGGTTGAACTCAGTGATACTGGAGGTATTTTCCAGCCATATCATATTGATTATATGATAATTATTATCATAATGATTCTATGATTCTATGACTTTTTGTGTTTTATGGGAGTGCCTTGGGGACTTGATGTTTGGAGAGAATCCACCCTTTCCTCCTGCTGCCACCAGTCCCAAAGAAGAATGGTGCTTACCCATGAGTGGTAAGGGAGGGTCCTGTTGCTGGCCATGGCCCTCTGGTGTATTCTGAGCAGAGACATCGGCTGGCCCTAAGGTTCTATTTCAGTGCATGGTGTTGTCAAAAGAAGGAATTGATTCTGCCGATGAAATACGTTATATTGATCTTTTGCAAAATACGAAAGACATTCGAAGAAGTAAACAGACCCACTGTTCCCACCCGCAAAACTAATTTAACAATATATTTGAACGTTTTTCTGAAAATTATGTAGCCTTTGTTGCATTCGTCACTGTGTGTTTGTGAAGTCCTTAAGAGCACAGCTACCTCATTTCTTGGTAATTAGCTAGTCGGAAGCACCAACTAAGCCTAAACAAACATCCTTTACTCTAACAAAGCAAGTTATTGTGTAGTCTTTCAGGACACAGTTTTCTGTAGTATGCAATGACTCTAATGTCTATTAATTATTTCTAAATAGTTTAAGCATTATCTGCCTTTGGGTAAATTCTTTCTCTATAGTGTAATCTAACCTGTGGGAGGGGAAAGAAAAAAACAACTACAATGGTTTGCCATGTCACCTCCCCAAACATAACAGGTTCTTTTTTTAATCACTATCACCTTCACCATCACACACCAGGCTCCAGGACCTGGAAAAGGTTAGCAGGATGGTTTCCTAGACTCCGTCCACGTGACGTTGACTCACTAGTTTAAAGAGCATATGTGTGGGTGGCCCTTTTGACTCTCCTGTGTCCCCCCATCTACTGCAAGAATGGAGCATGCCTGTTTGCTCTTTGCTTTTACAATAATTTAGCCGTTGTAAGTATTTCAAGACTTTTTTTATGAGGTAAAGAGTTTGATGAGATTTTATTTTGTGAAGCTGCAAAAATCTATCATAAATAGATAGCCAAGAAATCCAGGCATATCTACCCATGTAGAACACTCAGTTTTTTTTACAGAAGAAATTTGTTATTTTGTGTGAGTCTGTATGGTTTACTACTCTGTAGTGTCAAGCCCATACCCAGAATTTTATGAGTGTCCATCCATTAACTGAATTCTGACTCATCCCTGCTGAAACAGAGTGACAGAAGAATAATTTTAAATAAAATAGATTGGGAATATGCTTCTTCTTTATTAGTACACATTTTTTAGCAACTACATACTTACAGAAGTGGTTGTCCCTTTGGCAGGACCGTCTGATGGGAGAATGGAAGAACAAAGAAAACATGAAATTACAAATTGGCTTCAGAAAGAGAATATAAAGTCTTCTCATGGCTATACAGGTGAGAAGAAACCAAATTTTATTTCTGAGTACCCAGTGTGTTTGTGTTCCTCAGACACAGCTCAGGCAGACCAGAATCAGCGTAGCAAATGTTAGCTGTGTGATTGCAGGAGAAAGTCCCTGCTTAATCCCATCGGTGTTTATCAGCACTTTTTTGCAGAGTGCTTCTGAGGCCAACATTTCAAAAACCAGAATAGAGTCTTTCAACCTCCTCAAGCCAAGAGGGCTTCCACCTTTTCATGAGAGTTTTCTCTTGAAACATTGCAGCCACAACGGTTCCCTTATGTGACCATAAAGCACCATGCATGTCTGCCAGCACTCAATAAATTCAAATTAATAATAGGTCCTCAAAGAGCTACATACTGCTTCCAAGATACCTCAACATGTGGGCAGGAGAATGGTCTCCCCACAAAAAATGAAGCATGCTCTTTCTTAATGGGATTCTTATAAATAGATGCTGTTTTTTCCTATGAAAGACTGGATTTACAACTTGATGTGTGCAAGCAGCAGGCAAGTTTGTCCAGAAAAAAATGCCCCTGTGAAATTTTTACAGTTTATAGCAAGAACAAGCAGTCACAAAGAGAAAACACTAACAGGAGTCATTCATATTTTCCCTTCTCTATCCTGTACCACTTGAGCAGGCAGGACTGCGAAGACCTGAGTCAACCATGACTCATCTGCTGGGTCCTGAGAGGGGATTCATCCCCAGCAGCAATCCACGTACACTGTGTGGGCACACACTCCTGCCTGGGAAGGGCAACCACACGGGCAGTTGTCATGGGCAGCAGCAGAATTGTGGTTGCGCGGGGAATGACACACTCATTCATTCATTGCCTCACCTGACTTGCCTCGCTCAGCCAATTCCCTTGCTAGTCCTTCCCTCTTTCCACCTCTCCTGAGGCTCCTTCACACCCCCTTCTCAGAGGGCTTTCTGCTGGCTAGTCCTGGCAGGACTGACTGGAGTGTTACAGGAGTGCTGGAACCTTCTCAGGTCCATGAGTTTGGGCTAAGGTGGTCTTGACTTTGCACAGGGTAGAAACAACCCCCACTTCTACCTACCTGTCTTCAGACCTCCATGCAGGAGATGATATCTAAGAAGATGTGATGTGAAGGAGTGTGTCCCTGGCATCTTTACGGTCCCTAAGGAGCTTGTGTGTATTGTTTTATATGGATGAGCTTGATTGGGCCCATCCAGTGATGTCTATGCCCAAATGCAAAAGGACAAATTAACAGTCCAGCCTAGGCCATGTATCTCTCCCCATTATTCCAGCCAATCCTGAGACTTTTTTTCCTGTCAGTGCAGCAGCTTCCCCTTCACAATGTGGTTACTGTGGCAGGAGAACACAATCAGTTGTAGTCCCATGTCCCGTTCTGAGGCTCAGGAGGTGGCAGCATGGCTTGGTGCAGTCCGTGCCAGCCGTCACAGCGCCACAGGGACAGCTGTGGCAGTCTGATTCCAGTCTGCCTCCCTGCCCAGCCATGCACTGGTGGCACATGAAGGACATCACACGCCATTAGACACACATGAGCAGCACAGCTTGGCCTCCAGAGAGGACACCCCTCTGGAACAGTGCCAGGATCCTACCCTTGGGCTGTAGAAACGGACAGGCCAGACGGGACCTTATAGCAAGATGAAGATGAGCAACTGGGCACCTACCTTAAGAGTAATATGCTACATAATGACCACCTGACAGGAAGCAAGTGTAGAGCCTGCTAAAGCATGCTTGCTAGGTCGGTGTCTTTTCATGTTTCTCCACTCATGTTTCTCCACTCATGTTTCCAGTTCCCCAGCCAAATCCCTGCTCATCACTAGGATGTGACTCAGCAGAGGTGTTTCCATTAAAAGAAACTGAGTTAGAAGGGAGTTAGCACATGTTCAAAATGGTCCCCTGGTTTTGAGGGGGACCAGAGTGTGAGATGTCTCTTATGTGTCTGTCCCATAGGCTAGACATCTAACAGGTCATGGAGGTCTCTGAGGAAAATGGGTATGGAAAATATTTCATTTCTTTGTGTTATCAAATTCCTATTGTCATGGAATTCATTAAATCTTCTTTGGGAAAGGACAATGATACGAGGAAATTCAAGAGAACTGATGAGAGCATTGTGTAGGGCCAGGTTAAAACCATCTATATCTGTATGTCTGTAATGGTAGTCCATGCAGATAAATCTGATATAGTCCACCTGGTTTTCGTACTGCTACCACTTAGCTACTGTAATATGGTTCTTGGGGTAGGCTACCAAACTCAATAGAGAAGCTGTAAATATAATTTGCTTTTAATGCTCAGCTTTGGTCAGGAGGGATATCAGGGCCTGAGAGAGCACTTGAACCTATGTAAGAATTTGCATGAGGCTGAGGAAACTGGAAAAAGCATGAGAAGAGCTGCTGCTTGCAGTGGTTCTTGAGCTGGGAGTTAGAAACAGGCTGTGAGACAGCACTCATCTTCCAGCTCTGTCCACAGGGAACCATTCTCCCTTAGTGCTGTAACTTTTACTGCAACTCCAGTAGCTTCTCACCTCCTGTGCTATCCTTAAACCTGGTTTTCCTAGGTCAAACCACATATTTCTCTGGTCTACATGCAAGCCTGTTCAAATGGCAGCTCTTTGACCTACAGGAATGGGATGCAACTCATAACTACAAAGAGAATACTGAGAAAACTTCTCCAAATGAGAAAATCGTCTGTCAGATCTGCATTTTCTAGATCCCTTGGAGCAATAAGTAGAAGCAACAACCACATCTGAAGGGCTTTTTACCTTTTTACCAGCTCTGTACCCTCTCCTGAACTTCAACTCTTGTTAACCTCATCAGTTCCCTGTGTGTGCTCTGCAGAATTAAGCAACTTCGTGAAAAATCAAACAGGGCCATGACCCCAACAACAACATTCCCCAGGGCTACAAAACCACATCACCAATTGCTAACCTTCTTCCTCTGCCACTGTCCTGCCCCAGGATGTGCTGAGATTCCTGTCCTGTGGTTTGTCACATTGGGATACGTGTCTGCTTCTGGAAAACAGGTCATGAACAGCCATGCTCATGACCCTTAACTCTGCTCTTTAGCTGTGACTGCAGTATGACACGTTTCTCAAACTTGGTCTTAAAATCAGTTGTAAGAGGGGCTCTCCAATTTAGATATTGTACTTCAGATCCCCACAACCTTTTCCTTCAGAAATCTTTCCCTAACAGCTAACTTTTGCTGTAATTCAAGTACATTGCTTCTCTTCCAACCTTCAGTGGCCCCAGAGAGTAATTTATTTCCCCATTTTGGCAGGAGTCATTTAGCTGGTGACAGTCAAGGGACATTTCTCATGTCTTCTTTTGCTTTTCCCTCATCTTCCAGTCTGTACAGGGGCATGACTTGACCTTCCAAATTTTGGAGAGGCAAATTTATTGTAATATCTGTGGGATCCAGCACCTCCTTGAAATCAGAAGCTGGCGAAACAGGAGCAAGAGGAGATCCTCCCTTGGCAGTGCCAGCAGCGCACTGCAGGGCTGAGCAAACCATGCCCAGGGTGGGTCTGGGCTGTTTTAAGAATAAGGATATTTGTCAAACTTCAGCTGGAGGAATGCTCTGCATATAGGGAGTGTCAAGGAAGAAGACACAAAGTCCAGGCATGAATCAAAAATGGACTGAAAGGCAAAGGGAAATCAAACTACTGAGGTGGGAGCGGTGTGAAGCTTTGCTGCCGACAGCCCTGGGGAAGAGGGAGAGCAGGGCATGTCAAGGCATGGAGGCAGCATCCATGTCACCTGCTACTGCATGTCTACAAAACAACTATTTACATCTGATCCATTTGGATCCCCGCTGAGTCAATGCAAAGGAATACACAGCACATTTGAAATGTCTGCCTACAGATGAGAAGTCCACTTTTAGAAGTGCTTATTATTCCTGCAGATGCTGAGAGACCCAGAATGCCTAAATGTAGATATCTTAATCTGCTCAGAGACATCTGACCCAGAGAGATTGCTTTTGGGTGAGAAAAATGTGATGCCACTCTTAAAATGCTTCTGTCTGTCCCTTCCTTGTTCTTTATGGAAAAGGAGAATGTTTATCCTGTACTTTCTTAATTCCAAGCTTTCCTAGTGTTCCCGCCATGTGGGACCATCCTTCTGATGGATGTCTGAAAACCCCCACCACAACAGTGAAATTTCTGGCCTGTGTTCCATGAGCTTACAGGTCCATATGGATGCAGAGAGCAGCACATGAGCATGCTGCACCCCTGTGTCTCAACTATCCCAGGATGGCAGGGCCCTGCTCTGAAAATCCATACCCATTTTCTCTCAGGAAAACCTTAAGCTGAGTTGTGGCCACCTCTACAAGCTGCAGTTGATGAAGGTCTGTGACAGCCAGTATCATTCAGTGATGGTGATATGAGTGATCTTGATACCTTGTGTCCTGTGATAGCCCAGACTGTCACCATGCTATCAAACTGCTTGTAGGGAGTCACAACAAACTGCAGAGCTGTAAAAGAGGGTATAGCAGGAAGGGAGTGGAGGAATGAGCAGCAGGAGGAGGGACAGGAAAGCATGATAAGGCTACAGTAACAAGAAGAGCCGGAGGGCACCACCTCAAGTTCATGGTCTGCCTTTAGAGATGCCTCACAGATGACTTTTGAGACATCTTAGGCAACCAATACTATTTCCATCACGTAGCAGAAGGGTTGCCAGCTAGCAGCAAACTTTTCAGTGCTTTGTCCAGGCCCATGCTTATGGCTTATCCTCTGGGACTCACACCATCCTCCCCATGAGGCTCAGCTGGCAGTCCGGCAGCTTTTGGGCAATTAAGCTGTAATTTTCCTTTTCTCCATTTTTTGCTGTTACTTCAAGTTGCTCCTCTTGCCTTGTCCTCGGCAACTCTCTGACCTGGTGTTTTCTCTCTACTGACTCCTCAGTTATCGTTATCTCAATCTCTGCAAGCCCTGGGCACAGTTTAAAAGCACGTCCTCAGAACCTCGGAGGTGTTTACTCCTTTCTGTTAAAAAGCAGACTTGTGGAGAGTGTGACGTATCACTCACACAGTTCAGAGGCAGGGCATTTCCCACATTATAAAAGAGTGGACCGCAGCCACAAAAAGTTGAAACATCACTTAAAAACTCTGCTATTTGAGAAGGCGGATTGCTCATTGCTGCTAAAAAGTACAAAAACACAACATTACTCAAAAAGCCAAAAATAAAATCTCTTGGCAATTTGTATATGTTTCAAAATGCTGATGGTTTTTAAAACCCTTTTAAGATACAAGGATCTCTGTGCCAAACTAAGATCCAGCAGTAAAAACAAACAGATAATGAAACAAAGACCGTGATCATTTAAAAAAGAAAAAAAAAAAAAAAAAGAAGAAAGAAAATAAAAAGAGATTTGTTGCAATAATGTACTTTTCCAGGAAAATGAACCATAACAACAGTGCTGGTGAATCACTGGGTAGCAGCTCCTGCTTATAAACATGATTTTGAAATCTTAGAGTGTTGTTATTTCTACAGTAGTATTGGCAGTAGCTGTGTAAAGGTTTTCTAGTGGAGAAAGAAATGTCTCCTAAAAACTCTGACTGGGACTTTTTTGAATGCTTCCTGGAGAATTACATTAAGTGGATGTGAGTTATCTGCCTAAATTATTTACAAATATTTAAAATTCTTATTCCATCTCCAGAGAAATACAAATAATATCCTTGTGAGGAGGGTAGAGGTCCATAAATCAGATCTCTATGAGTGAAGAAGTAAACCCTCTCCCCTTTCAGTATCAAAACGTGAAGATCAAGTAGAAGTAGTTTAGGTCATATTCAGCTTTTCCCCCAAAATCTTCCTAAATCCCAGTTTTGTTAGACTTTATGGTCTTACACCTCAGAGTAATCTGAGTGATCTATTTTAACCCGCTCAGGGAGCTGCCACCACACTATGATGCCACCCAGGAGGATGCTGCACTTGTGGGCATTGGAGCGGAGACTATGACACTTGTTTGGTGGAGAGAAATGCAAATTTGTCACAAATTATGCCGTCTGAACATAGCATCTGACTACAATGCATGTCCAGGCTGGGCTAATGTCAGCTGCAGGGTGTTACCCTCACGGTGCAGTAGCTTTCATGGAGGGACTTTTGGTGCTCTGAGATCCCCCAGCTCAGTTTCGCCTACACACCCTGCCACAGCTGGTGATAGGCAACATTCCTGCAGGCAATTACAGTGGAAAAGATGGGATAAATGTGAAGGATTAACTGTTCTCACTCAGACTTTGACGTGTTCCCTCTGGATCACAGCTTTTGGCACATCTGTGCTTCTATGAGCAGTGGTGAAAGTACTCTGTTAATGTGATATCCATCATGGGCTGTGCCTGTGATCACACACACGTAAACACAGACACACTCACTGATTCAGGGTGATTTTTTCTGTAAAGAGCAGCACTTTTCCAGTGTGGTCTCCATGGCCACATTGCCACTGCAGCAGAATTCATTGCCATTAGGCACTGGGTGAAGCATGATGTTACTGCTCCAGTGTTTCCCAAACCCCAGTCTGTTTATTCACAAAGACTCAAACCTCAGCTAATCTTTTTAAATGTTCCTGGGCTACAGATTCTTCCCTACATAAAGATATTTTTTTTTTGCTCCAGTGTCTGCTAGATCTCTGACACTAAAAGTACAAATGGTTCGTATCAGCCTAAGAATACAGGTGGTAGAAATCTTCAAGTAATCAACACTGAATTACTGCATTTGTTGTTTTCAGCTTTTAAACTTTAATTTCTGCAAAAGCAAATATATGCTACTCTGAGCTGGACACACACGTTATTTCCTGGTCATTCAGATCCTTATTGTTAATATTCCCTGGCTTACTGACTTGGTTTGGTTCCATTGTTCTGAATCTGCCAGAATGATACAAAACTGTCATGATTCCTATTAATGGAGTCAAGGAAAGAGAGCATTTTCCTCTCAGATCAACAAGAAATCTTAAGATGGAAGTGGTCAAATCTAGAAAACATCTTCCTAGCTCCTTAAGAAGAGAAGCAGGCTGTGGAGGTGGTTTGGGTGCTGAGCTGGCCACAGTGAGAGGAAAGAGAAGGAAATTCTTCAAATGGCTCTTGATGTTCTTGGAAAATGAGAGTCTTGGGGAACTGTGGAGCTGAGGACTCTACTAGAAAAAAATCATGCTTCATTCCTCAAGAGGAGAAGTTCAGCCACCTTTTTTGGAATGGCATTCTTGCCCTGAAATTTGGCAGATTAGCTTTCTTCATCAACCTGCATCCAGCTCTGGGGTACACAGTGTAGAAGAGACATTGACCTGTTTTGGAAAGTCCAGAGGAGGGCCACCACAGGGATTTGAGGAATGGACCATGTCTCCATGGCTGAGAGAAATTGATTTGTTCAGCCTGGAAAAGAGAAGGCTTAAGGGTGACCTAAGTGGAGCCTCCTAGTACCTGAAGGCAGCCTACAGGAAAGGTAGAGAGGGACTTCTTACAAGGGCTTGTAGAAACAGGACAGAGGGGAATGGATTCACACTGAAAGAGGGCAGGTTTAGATTAGATATTAGGAAAAAATTCTTTACTGTGAGAGTGGTGAGATAGCTTCACAGGTTGCCCAGAGAAGCCACGTATTTCTCATCCTTGGCAGTGTTCAAGGACAGGCTGGATGGGGCTTTGGATGGACCAACCTGGTCTAGTGGAAAATGTCCCTACCCATGGCAAGGGGGCTGGAACAGTGTGATTTTTAAGGTCCCTTCCAACCAAAACTGTTTTATAATTTTAAGATTCTATGGGATATTGAGTGGGCAGGCCACAGAAATCAGGTCACTGCCAAATATATCTGTGGTTTCAAGGGGGCTAGACAAGAACCTGAGATGTAAAAGCCCCATCAGGGACATCACTTATACAAAACCTCTGTTCTGTGCATGGCCAAACACAGAAGAGTCACAGCAAGAGTCATACAGGGGCACAGAGACCACCTAAAATGTCAAACAGGAGCAGAGAGAAGGTGAATGAATGCCCAGCAATGTCACATATAGCAGACATGCCTGCTGGCAGCAAGGGGTGAGAATGAGGGATGGCCATCTCTGCACTGAGCACAAAGGGATCTACCACATTAATTTAGGTTGTAGATTGAGGGCTTGGCAGCTAAAGATGAATAAATTGAATCCCACCTGTGAATGCCTACATGTATAAAAGAAAAGAGCAAATAGATTATTTAACATTGTTAATAACACTATAATGAGATACAATGATTGAAAGTGGCAGCTGGTTAAATTCAGACTAGAAGTAAGAAATGCTTTGTAACAGCACAGATAATTAACCATTGGAAACATTTATCCAGTCTTGTAGTTTATTCTTCCATCACTGGCAATTTCCTAATCAAGACTGAATTGGTTTTCAGACAGAAATGTTCTTTATTTCAAGCAAGAGTGAATGTGGGAAGTTCTGCTTGTGCCTGACACAGCTTAGGCTACAAGTTACTGAAAAGGTAGATAGAACAGGCCTGGAGGCTCAAGTAGAAGTATCTCTTGTGTCGAAGAGATACTCTTTTCCTGGATACATTATTGGCATTGCATCTTTGCCAGGCTAGGAATCATCCCTATTGTATAGCCTAGCATATAGATCCAGACAAAACTCACCCACAGCAGTTTCCTGTGTGGCCTGTGTCAGAAGATTGCTGAAACCTGATATTGGATTGAATTTCAGTCTCTAATGGCAGTTTAAATTTCCCAAACACCAAGTTAGGTTCACTTTAGGTGCATAATGGCTATCTCCTTATGAACATGCCCTGAAACCATTTTCTTGCATAAGAGAGGAAGATAATGGTGTCTGATGTCCCAGACTCAGTGTCTTCTTTGCATTCCAATATTACAGGAAGAATCTAGGGGGACCTGCAGATGTATTCAGAACAGTGTTGTTTCTTATTTCAGTACTTTTTCACATCTCATTAAGAATATCAAAGGATTTTTAAGAACAAAGTCAGCATAATAGGTCCCCCATAACAGTGTCTGGTTTTTAACCCCATCACTTTCAGTGTTATGTACTGAAAGGCATTCCAAAGAAATAAGTCTCAGAGTGAGACTTGTTTTAGCTGATGTTTATAAGGGGGGAGGAGAACCAAAAATCTTTAGAGCATAACAGCAAAACAAACCACAGACAAAGGCTTTAATCCTCCTTCTAGTTACTTATTGAAAGGTAGTTCCTCACAGATGGCAGCTAATCATGTGGTTAAATCAGTAACTGCTGTTACTAATAGGCATTAGTTCGTTATGAGACATTCTCTGTTAGCAAACATTCCACTCACTGCACAATCTGCATCTCAACTCAAGATTCAGATTGACACCAGAGTTTACAACACAAAATAAAGTTTATTAGTAGAGTTATTATAGCTGTGATAATCCAAAACCACAGACAAACAATATTTATAGATAGTGATCACATATTTTCTTAAGACTGTTTCCATTTGGAAAGACTTTTTTTTTTTTTTTTTTCTCTCAAAAGCCTTTCTTTTGGTCTAAAATAGAATGAGGTTTAGTTATTTTCGGGTACTTAGCTTGTGTACTCTAATTTGGGTCACGCTTTATTGAACACATATCTACCCACAAGAAAAACAAGGCTTACATTTATGTATTTTTTCCTACTGCCCCAGCTTTGGTAGCAACAGCTAACAAACCTCCATATTGCGGAATGGGAACCAAATTCTGTTGCTGCTTCTGTGGCAAAACATTCCTTAAATGACAGTAAAAGCTCAGAGCCTATTTAGCTGGAACTTTCCAACCTCACTTTACTGAGTAGGGAGCTGCTATACCAAAAGGAGTCTGAAAATCTCCAGATTTTAAACTAATCTAAACAGCCGTATCAATAAGTGAAGTTAATTATTGAAGCCAAGTTACACCGGAGAGCTTAAAGAATAACAGTTGTCCCAGAAAGAGAGTTTTTGCCATGCTTGAATGGACGCAATCTATAAGCAGCAGGACATCCAAGAGTGGTTTTGTGCTGTGCTTCGCTCCGTCTCCAAGATCTTTGGACTTCTTGACATTCTTTGTTTTTATGGCCCCACATAATAGTACAGTCATCTGAACATTCCCAGTATCACAGCTGAGATATAGTTCCTGAAAACAACCAAACATGTGTGCCACTTTATGCTGCAAGACTCATTGACCTGGATCTGCAGAATGAGAGGGCACATCCAATCTGCCCTGCCAGAAACCGTGCTGCATCCTGTCAGCGCACACAGGCTGCCGACAATAGTCGTTTGTAGCAAATGTAACCAACTTCCTGCTTTTCCTCATGTTTTTTTATTGCTATATCACTTACAACACATTTAACTGAATCTTGGATCAACCGAAGGCTAAGGGAATTATTCCAGAAAAAATATTACTCTTCTCCTGCTGTGAGCAATTCCCGAGAACAAAGCAATTGGAAAGACTCAAACCTCAGGCACAGAGAGATTAGTCAGGGATTGGTGCCACAGTCGGGACAAGTGTTTAGTCATCCTGACACATCCTCATGCTGAGCCCTTGACCAATAAGTTCCAGCCTTGCTTGTTGTCTTCACTGAGGACAGAAATATATGAGAAACTAAAGTTCTGTGGTAGACATCTGAGTCAAGCACTTACCACACAGCTGTCACACCCACTGCTGTTTGGTCTGCTCAAACTTAATAACTCTTCAGTGCATTACGTGGATTTCGGAAATGCTGTAACTTCAGTTGAGTTGGCTGTAAAGCCGTGGGCTTCACTCAGCCTAGCGGCCATGGTGGTCTCTTCATCTGCCCCTTCTCACTGTAGCTTTGTGGGTCTTTGCCCACAGAAATTGCCCTGATGGAATATATGTTTGTCCTTGGCCAGGTCTATACAATAATTTTCTTTCCCACCAGAAAATTTGACTAGTAAGGGATTTACTTTCTATTTGAATGAACTGTTTTGGCTTCCCTCTTTCTGCTAGGCATGGGAAAATTGGCCAGGGTTTTGAAGGGCTTTAATACTATTTACCAAACTACCAACCCTTTTTTTGCCTGAAAACTTTGAAATGACACAAAGTTACATCCTCTTAGTAAATCAGTCTGATTGGCTTTGTTTGGATTTTAAGCAAATGCATTTTCATTGCACCCCTATCCCAGCACACCTGCACTTATGGATACTGTTGCAACCCGTGCAGATGTGGCTTTCAGGAAAGCTGGAAGGTCCTGAAGCTGTCCACGGTACATGACCATTATTCTGTAAAGGCAAGAAACCCAGAAACCTGTTTTGGTAATTTCACTTAAGAAAATGCAGGAAGAAGCTGCTCTGGGTGCCTCTAACAGGAATATCTCAAGGGAAAAAGCCCCTGTATTTTGGTTGCTAGACTTCACAGTGTGTGTATGTATGTATGTATGTATGTATGTGTGCAAGTAGGTAACAACCCATCTATCTAGAATTACATTTCATGTATCCCATTATGCCATACTATCACAGATATATTTTTTTTTAGGTTAACACTGAGTAGAGGCCAATGCTCTGCAGAAACTTCAACCTGGGAAAAAAAAAGATAAATAATCAAGGTTATTGCTATTTAAATAAAGCATAGGAATATTGCCCCACTTGTTTCCAAGTCATTTACAAGGACTATCTGTCCTACAGGTCTCAACAACTGCAGTGTTTAAACTCAAAAAAGAAATTAGTTTCTAGGCACACAGAGAGTCAGAGAGTCAGCTCCCTGTTCTTTATACTGCCAGTGGAGTCAGTTAGTAGGGGACATGAGCAATGGGCAATGCCACTTGCCAAAACAAAACAAAACAAAAAAGAACACAGAATTCTGTGTCTTTACCAAAAACCAACTTCATGCCTTGGAGGCTATATTTCTGTGGCTGCTGAGTCTGCGAGTTTGGCAGAGAAAGGAAAACAAAAAGCAAGTGGAGTGATCTGACTCTGGCATGCTGTCAGGGAAGCGTCATGTGCATGGGCTGGGAGACCTATCGTACAGACATCAGCATATGAGCAATTTTCAGCTGGGCTCCTCCAGCCTGACAGAGTGGTTACAGCACAAGAGGAGCTGGTGAGAAGGCAGAATACAGAACTCTGAACTTCCAGTCACTGGCATCCCCATCAGCAATGTCTCATAAAGGGCCAAAAAGTTGATGGAGGGACTGGAGCATCTCTCATACAAGGAGAGGCTGAAAGAGCCAGGACTGCTCAGCCTGAAGGACAGAAGGATAAGGTGGGTTGTATCCATGTGCATAAACACCTGATAGTGGAGCAAAGAAAGCAGGACCAGCCTGTTCTCAGTGGTGCCCAGTGACAGGACAAGAAGAAATGGACACAAATCAAAATACAGGAAACTCTTGTAAATAAACTTTCTCACTATGAAGGTGGTTAAAAACTGATACAGGTTGTACAGAGGGGTTGTGGTCTTTCCAGCTTTGGGGATATTAAAAATCTGACTTGACACACCCCTGAGAAACCTGCTGTAGTTGATCCTGCTCTGAGCAGGGGTCCTTGTTAACATCACCTAGTACCCTGTGATCCCATGAAATGGCTCTGCTGTCTATAAAGTTTCCTCCTTTTCATGGGAGACAATGGAACATGGCCACGCCAGGGGTACCTGCCAAGGGGTCTGCCTGCTCCTCCATCTCCTCCAGGCCAGAAGCCCAGCCTGCTCTCCAGACTGCCTGTGCAATGCAGCTGCCACAACGTGCTTCTGCCTATGTTATCTCACCCATGATCTATGCAAACAGGGAAATGAACCAGCCAAACAGCCGGCGGAGACGGAGGTTCTCCCTGTAGAGGTGTTGGCTAGGAGGAATGGAGAGGAAAACAGTCCCTCTTGCTGTGTTTTTAAACACAAGGGCAGCCAAAGGAGGCATTAGGAAGCGCAGCGGCAGCCCCAGTGTTTCTCTTTCAGCATTGCCACTGTTGCCTTTTATCAGGTCCTCTGAAACACAAACAATTTTAAAAGGGCAGAAATAAGAAGGGTCAGTGCCCCCAGTCAGCTAATTAATGTCCTGAATGCAGTGGAAACTCTAGCAAAAAGCAGCGGGTACACGGAAGGAAGGAAGTGCCCTTCCAGAGATGTTCCAAATGTCCTTACAGGCATACAAATTTGTGTGCTTTAGACAGGCAAAAAGCAACTCCTCAGAAACAACTGCTCATCACTGGGGGTGTGCTGCAAAAAGCGTCTTGCTTAGGTTTCCCAAAATGTTGCTTTGGTGCAATTTGCTGGCTTTCCTGCTTTGCAATTTTCTATTCCGCGTCTTGTTTAGATAGGGGAGATTAATGAGAGCTGCCTGCAGTCAGCTGAATTGCCTTTCTGGCAGGGACTCGGGAGGAAACTGTGGAGATCAGTACACTGAGCTGAAAGTGTGGGTGGCCATGAGCTGCCATTTTTTTGTCTGTATGTGTAAAGGAAATAAGAAATGCAGCAGTCAGCCCTGTCAGACAGGGGAGATATTTCACAGGAAATAACAGATGGCTTCAGACTCATATTTCTCTTACAGAAAACTCTGCTCAGGTACCTTGGAAAATAGATGCCCCAGACTAATTTATGTTTCTTTTGGGTACCTTGAGGTATAATTCATACATAAAAGCATAAAGCAGAGACTGAAGAAGCCTAGGCCTCGTTTGTTTGCATAATTATATATGCTCTTGTTTTGGAGGACAGTGGATGATAGAAAGTTCAAGGTCTCTGAAATAACAGGTGCGGGGTATTTTTTTGGTGATAACCAGTTGCCAGCATAAACCAGAGCAGAGGGGTCCCTTTCCATAATTTAATTTGGAAGGATGTAAAGAAGTAGAGTACCTGGAGGACTGCAATGCTATAGTGATGTCTTTCACTGCCACACAAGGTGCCTCCTCAGTGTCATTTTCTTGTGCCTCTCCCCTGAGTACAACTCGTGCCAGCACAGACTCTCCTGAAGCTGCAGACTAAGCTCAGGTACGTTTCACACTGTGCCCCACCAGAAGAACTTCCACAGAGGGAGCAAAACCGTTGCTGGTGGAATCTGGGAAGAGTTGCCAATTGGCAAAATAGATGGGAAGAGAGTGTTATCACAGCTTGTCTGCTCTGCGTGGCTGAAAGCTTCCCGGGATGTTTGCAGTGTCTGTAGGCTGAGGAAGAAGAGCTCTGCATCTCCAAGGAGTGTGAACCTGCTGTCTCAGGAGCTGAGCTGTGTGAGGCCCAAACGTGACACCAGAGAAAACCATGTTGCTAAAAGGGAATTCCTATTTTGGGTAGTATACATCATATTCAAGACTCACATGTATGGTGAGCAAGAGGAGCTCAACATGTGAATCACCATCAGTGACTGTGGCCTTGGGCCAGCTGCAAGTGACTGAGGTTTGTCCTTGCTGAGGTATCGCATATTTTGGGAGAGTCAGGAGCACGTGCATGTTACTGGGAACGCTGAAATGGTCATTTCCCCACCCATGACCTTAATGCCTGCCTGGTGACCTGTCATTACACCCTCACAGTGACAGATGTGGTGACACACACCAGGAAAACCTCACCATGGTGGTCCACCCCCGCCAGCCCTCCAGCCCTCCCACTCACACTGGGCTGCTCTTATCACCTCAGAAGTCATTGCACAGCCTGAATAGCTCCTGCCACGTGATGAGGGCAGTCAGGGCATCCCAGATACTGCAGCTTGGCAAACCCATAGCAGGCCCAGTGTCTGACAGCCACAGCTGGAAAGGGGCAGCATGTGAGATATACTTCCCTCCTTCTCCATTGCTTGTCTTCCTTGGGGCTATGCAGATTGATCCTGTTTTGACAACCTTGATTTCACACATGGCAGGTTGCAGAAATGCAGCAGCAAGGAGATATGCAGCTCTCCATCATTTTCTTGCTGATGGCTAATATCAGATGACTTTCAGCCATTCGGGCTCGTGCTCTGCGTTTCACTGGATATTTACTCATACCGTGTTCCTTTCTCCTTGGGCTTATCCAAGGATGTGGATGTGACTAGAGTGGTTTGCAGGTACAGGCCCCAGAGAACAGTACAATCCAGCCTTGCATGAACTGCTGCTCCAGCACTTTTACCCTTCTCAGACCGGCTAATGTGGTTGTAGGACTAGCCCACAAACAACTCTCTACACACCCATAAACAGTGTTTTCCTTTTGGCTGATTGAACAACCACCATGTATAATTTCCGTATTCTGTTGGTCGCTATACTGATTTTTTTTAAAAATTGTTTTGATGCACTGATTTGATAGAATGCTTTGGGAACCCACCAGCTCAGTTATGGTTGCCTTGATTTTCAGCCTGTTTGGTTAAGTCCTTTCATTCACTTCTGTATCTTACCTTAATGGCTTTAGGGAGTAATATCTCAATAAACCATTTCCATATTACTTAACTTTATGCCCCCACCAAATATTTTTCACCCTAATTGACCTAATCCCACTTTCTTGTTTATTCTCCTATCTCATCTACTGCATTTTTACAGGAAGAAGACCCATGCTAAAGGGAGAAGATTTGATCTGGCTTTGTAAGAATCAGTCTTGAATTATGTCTATTCAGTACTTTCATTAACCAAATAGACGAAAGACTAAAAGGGACAATCAGTGAATTTGGAGATCAAAGTACGGGAAATACTTTGAAGGAAGGAGTTAACTTTCAGAATTACCTTAGCAAATTGAAAAATAGTCTGAAAGGAAAAATCCAAATGGTATTCAGCAGGTACAAAATGTACTGTCCTAAGGCTAAAATAATCAACTATATGATTATACAGTGGGGGAAAATGAGTTGGTAGCAGTTTCAAGGAGGTAATGGTAGATCAGAATCAGAGTGTGGGTCAGGAACTTTATATTGTTACAAAAGCAGATGGCATGGCACTGAAATCTGAGACAAGTATAGCATGCATGCGAAGATCCTTCTGAAGCTCACTGGTAAGGTATCAGTTGGAATACTTCAGCATTACACTCTTAAGAAATCTTAGAGAAAAATGCAGACAAATAGACCAAATCTTC
The DNA here is from genome assembly GCF_036417665.1 of Passer domesticus. Taxonomy (NCBI): domain Eukaryota; kingdom Metazoa; phylum Chordata; class Aves; order Passeriformes; family Passeridae; genus Passer; species Passer domesticus. The sequence continues at coordinate 61,967,793 of NC_087475.1, read as the reverse complement.
TTCAAGTACTGCTGAAAGGAAGATATGATCAATCTCACCTTCTCATTCATCTGGGAAAGAGTGGGAAGGTTAGACACTATCTCTGAGATAAACATGTTAATGAAGAGGGTGAAACTCTGCAAGATCTGGGAAAGTCCTGGAGCATCTGCTGCTGGAGACCTTTAAGAACTGGTCAGGCACGCATCTCTGAGGAATGATCCTGACAGGGAGGATCCTGCTGTGGGCTGAGGAATAACCTTGATTGCTTAAGGCTCCTTGTAGCTCCAGGTCTGCTTCCTGCCCAGATATGAACCCGTATCCTCTGCTATTGCCTCTCTCCTGTGTGCCACCCACAGCCTGGCTAAGCCCACACTCTCTCATCCTGCAGAAACATGATTGTCAGCTTCTAGCAGATCAATGAAAGCCACTTCAGCTTGCTGCCCCTTGGCTTTCTCTTGTCCCTTTTTACTTTTCTTTCCCACTGTACTTTACTGCTTCCCACTCACTGCAATGCTCCATCCTGTCCTGGACCTGACACACAGCCTTGCCCATCTTCTGCAAACAGATCAGCCAGGGGAAGACAAATGCCACCTGTCATGGTGAAGCTTGTACCAAGGACATGGGTCAGAAATATCTACTCCCAGGTCTCTGGACATTGTTCCAGACTGTTCATAACCCCTACTTTGGTTACATTTCACTGACACGAGTTAGCTCTTTTTCCCAGCTCGTAAGGATAGTTCTTTTCTCATTTTTGGAGAGGATATTGCTTCTGCAGCCTTTGAGTGAGATGGGCTCAGTGTTTTAACCCAATCACTGCTCTATTTGTCTCATCTTTTAGGATTTTTTCTGTGCCTTTATTTATTTTTTTTTTAACACATCTCACATGTGCTTCCAATCCAGCCCAAACCCAAAAGACTTAGATTCTAAGAAGTGTTTTTGAGCACACAATGCTGAAGGACTGGGTTTATAATTAAGCCAAATGAGCAAACATGCCCATAAAAGGAGAGCACCGTGGGCCAAGACTGTGTGTAGACTTGCAAATCTGCCCTGGGATTTTGATTCCAGTAACAAACCCATCTGAGATTTGCTCTCACAGTTTACACTGTCCTCCGAAAACAAGCCTACAGAGAGCATGATGCAGCAGTTACCATAGCAGCCAGCATAGAAGAATCCATTAAGTGATCACAGTCCCAGCTCAAAGTGAATTACCAGACTGCAGGTGAACTTTTGCACCTCACAAAACGTCTCCTGGGGAAAATATGTTGTCGTGCAGGGTGGAACAAGAGAATGCCGACCGGCTGCACTGACTCGCTGCTGCATTGTTAACCTTAATTATGTCTGTGCTGATTTTCAAAAAGTACTGCACAGGCTTTTCCTTTTTCCTGTCAGGTGTTTTTTGTAATTTTTTTTCCCCCTGAAGGACAAGACAGACTAGCCCAGTCAATAACTACTAATGAAATGTGCTTCAGGCCTCCCTGCATTCTGCCACAATTAGATTGTCAGCTGTCCCAAGAGAGACGCTATTATCTATGTGGGTGTAGAAAATGATCTATTGCTGTTAATAATTTCTATTATAGTAGCAGATAGCGTTCCAAACATATCAACACCTCATTATGATGGCTTTTTTCACACATGGGAAGTGGAAGATCCTCTTGGATGCTCAGACATAAGAAATATATAAATGGAGCCGGGAAGTGGAAAGAGAGGAGACTGATGGGTTCCTAAGAGCACAGGAAAACACACTATCTGCTCATAAACACAGCTCCCTAGACAGCCAGGATGTACTGCCAGTATGTGCTCAGGAGGAGCCAGTCCTGCACACAAGCTCCAGACCCAGACATAATCTCTCCTTTTTGTCTCTGTACCATACAACTCTGTCCTATTTTAACAGCAAGTGCTGACAGGTGAGCCAGCACCTTTCTCCAAAGCTAAGTGCAGCTGTGGATACTGACATCTTGACCCACAAAAGATGGCTTCAGGCTTGCAGTGGCAGAAGACCCAAGTTAAATTAGCAGAGTGGTTATTTAACCTACCACTGATGCTCTTCCTGAAAGTCACTTGAAGCCTTTAAAACCCTCTACACTGAGACCACCATAATAGGCACATGAAGAGCTACTAAAAACTTCCTGTGAAGGGAGGTAATGAGAAAACTGTAGTGTCTGGGAAAACCAAAACAAACAAATGAACTAACAGACCCCAGGCTTCCAGAGAACTTGAGTCGAGCTTGACCTCCATGAGGTATCATTTGCTTCCTGTTTGCTGGCAAAGTACAATAAAGTTTATATTCAGGCCCCACCTTTCAGTGTCTGGATCTAAAAATACAACAATGAACTTGAGACACAAAGGCCCTGTCTCCTGTGGAGGCGGAATTTAGATCTAACTGCAGAGCACAAATTCTCCTTTCTTTAAGGCAAAACTGGTTTGGAGTAGGTGGATGGGGGGTTTATTTTCTTATTTTCTTCTTTTTTTTTTTTTTTTTTTTTAATATCTATCTATTTTTAGGTTGCCAGACTTGGGAGGATTTCATTAGGATTAGGCCAGACTTATGCAACTGTTAGTTCTAAGTTGTTAAATCTGTCATGACTACAACCATTTTAAAGCACATATCACTATGGTTACCCCTGTGCCATTCTCTGAGCTGATACATGGCTGAGAGGAGACACCAGGACACATGAGAGGGAACACACGTGGATGCCTAATCTGTGTATCTTTTCTGTGGAAATGTTGAGTCTCAGCTCCATAGATAAGAAAAGTAGGTGAATGCTCTCATTTAGTCCATGCTCAGATGCCAGCAAGCTGACTACTTGATGGTCTTCAGAAAGCTCTTGCTTTCATATAAGGAAGACAGTGGATGACAGTGTGGGAAACACAGCGGGGTGGTGGCAAAATAATTTTTGGTGGACAATTTCAATGCCTTAATTTTAATTCTTTCCAAAAATTTACTTTTAAACCGAATGCTGCTTTGTTCTGTGCTTTCATACCTTCTGGGAAAACCACTTGTGTCTCATGTGAGTAGAGCAGATGCATTCTCACTTTCTCAGCAACAGATTAAAACTGATGTTTGTATGACTCTGGCTCATTTTCTTCCTCTTATCTTTCCAGAGTTCACTGCTTTGTTCTCTTCCTGCTTTTTCTTGAAGTATTTCTGCTTCCCCCTTTCCCTGTTTATTTTTTCCCTTGTTACTCCTAAAGCAGTTTTCTTCTTAGTGGTTATTTCAATAGTTGTATATGGTTCTGCTGATTCAGTGAAGCCCCCCAAAAAATGGTTATTTCCATATTACAATTTTCCGAGAACCAGAGTCTCTTTACAGCCTCATCTCACTCCTTGGTTTTCCTGGGAGATGTCTGAGCATGGGCCCTCCTTTTGTATGCACAGGAGTAGCTTTCACCAGTCACACCTCCTAAAAAGAGAACTTGGGTGACTCCCCAGGCCATTGTACAAGGGACTGTGAGAGATAGAGCATTTCCAGCTGGCAGTCACAAGGACTTGTAAATGAGAGAGAAATCACCAGACAGCTGCTGCCAAAGGGTCACACCATGGAAACCTAAGAGGCCTCATCTGTGAAAGGACACAGTCATTTACCCACCCTGGCCTTTCCTATCCAGAAGATCCATAAAACTCCCAGGGTAGCCACCTTCTGCATTCTTGTCTGCAGAACTTCTCAGCTCTGAAAGATTTCTGAGTACAGCAATTAATAAGTGCTGAAGTAGACCAGCAGAGAGATTGCATGATATGGTAAAATAGCGAAAACTTTGCATGGTCCAGATAAGAGGTAAAGGTTATGTATGGTGTGAGTGGTTAGTAAAGAAGTTGGAAGAATTTAAGGAGCCAATAACAGCACCAGAGTGGTAGCAGGGATTTTGCATGGTGCTTATTTGCAGTATGGCAATTGTTAGTCGTTGCTTACCCATGGAGTTGCAGTGTTCCCATCAGGTTTGTTCACCTTACTGAGGTGAAAGTTTCTGACCTGAAAGAAATTCTGCCAAATCCAAAATTCGTGTGAGAGACAGAAATATGACTATCAGAGGGAGCTATTTTAATCAGCTCTGTGTGTCAAAACTAGCTGATTCTCAGAGCCAAATTCTCAGAACAGTCTGGAGCCCTTTCTAGCCAGCCTGGATACTCCAGTACTCCTGAGATGGTGATGGTCTGACTTGCTTCAGTATGTCCCAGCACCAGTGTGAAGAGCAAAATATAAGTGACAACTCATTTACATCCAGCATGTTGTAAGATCTTTTTCAAGCACCAATTAAATAAAGATCCTCTCTGTTCTGGAAGGCTCATAGAAATGCAAAAGCTCCTGAATAAATCTAGATACCATAGAGTTAGAAACCCCAAAAACTCTTAAAAAAAACCCCAAAAAACAACCACACAACCATCTATAAAAGGGAGTATGTGATGGAAGTACATGAGCAACTGGATTTGCTTGTAAATAAAATACCAATCCAAAAGTTCAGTTCTCTCAGTAGGTGTTGTATATTTGTGTAAGGGTGTCTTGCAGAATGTTTGGACAGCTGCTGCTATTAAAATTTTTGCCAAGTAAATCTTAAAAAGCCTCCTTCTAACCACCATTTTCACAAATACATAAGGAAGTTTACAAGCACTTCAATACCAAATTGAAACCTTCTTGGAGTTATTTTTAAAATATTTAAAACCCTTGAATAGTATGTTCCTTTTTACCTTGTATATGTGCCTTAAAGTAATACAAATGGTAAATATATTAGAATTATTCAGATTATGGTTATATATATAAATCAAATAATGTCTTATATCTTTGAGATTATATCCAAAATATTTAACTTATTAGGGTTTCGTTGTTTTTTTTTGTTTTGTTTTGTTTTGTTTTTTTTTTTAGAATTTATGGTAAAATTATAAATCTCAGAATTGCAAAGATAGATGAAGAACATTTGCTGCAAAATTTGGCACAGTGTGAGCTTAACTCTCTATGCTGAGCAGCACCAGCTGATTTGGGACATATTCGTGGCTAAGAAAGATCTCTTCAAGATGTGTACTGCTTGTGCAACATGAAATGTAGACTTAATTCCATTGGAAGCCCAAGGGCCTTTGCACTGGGTGTGGAGGCAGATGGTGCAGGAAGACATGCCCCCAGGGCTTTTTTCCATTGTGTCACTCTAGTGATTCCCCAAGGGAACAACATTTATTCTTACATTTTCCAAATGTGAATAATATTGCCCTTCCTTTTTTCCTTTCAAATCTTCGTCACCAGTTACAGTTCCAGAATATAGGGCAGGGACCAGGAGTGGGAGGAGGTGAGCCTGAAGCTAGGGACATTTGAAAGTATATTGCTTTAACTCTTTGCATGCTGAAAAAGAGAAGGGATACCATCCTGGATTTGTTTCTAGATTACAATGGACGAGGTTCCCCTTCTTCGTGTTGGAAGGATATTTCTGACTCCAACCCGAATATTTATTTGCAATTAATAATTTTTTTTTTCCTAGCTCCAACTGTGGTCCAACAATTCCCTCCCACAGGAAAGTAGTGCAGCAGCTCAGAAGAAGGCCACTTCCAAGGACTGTTTGAGGTTTTTTAACCCTGCAAAGACTCAGAGGTGGGAAGGTTGCTACACACCATCCCGTACCAAACATCCAGTACTGAGGTGCTGTTCCAAGGCAGGAATATTCCAAGATCCTTGTTGATCATGTTCAAGCTGCTTTGGAGACCAGCACTACGTTTGCTGAAGCATTTCATTCAAGCAGTCTGAGCATGTGAGCAGGCACCATGCAGTCCATGGATGGGCCCTTTCCAGGTTCAGGCACTCATCTCCTACATACACTCTGATCAAGTTATTTGCACAGTTTCTCCGCACTTTCATCGGATGCGGAATTGCATTTGTGGTGTGTGCTGACAACTGTAAGTTCTCTGTGGAGGGGCTGAGGTGTTTTGTTCAACCTCCTATGTGAAAAACGCCATGATCTGGAGGATAAACGGCTGAAACCTGTTTCTAAAATCATATAATCAAGCTGATTTAGATCTGAATCTGAGGAGAAGCTTCTTTTGGCAGTAAATATTCTACTTAGTCTATAAATAGTTCTTTCAATTGCCAAATACTCTTCATAAGTTATACCCCTGATTTGGACTGAGAAAAACCCAAAATGTAGTCCTTAGAATGGAAAAGAATAAAATAAAATGTTCCCTCAATGGAACTGACATGACCTTGGACCCAGATGGTGATTTGTGCTTTATGACCCACCAAACAAGTTTATCATGTGGTCAAAATTGCATTAGATATTTCTGCAGTCCTGATGTGCACAGTAAGATGCTCTTCTTCCAAGGGAAGTAGCTCATCCTTTGGAGATGTTTGTGTTGCTATCACCACGGCAACCAGAAAAGGTGAAAGTCAGAATAGGAAGACAAAATCAAAACCGCTGGGTGAAGCATGGATGGGCAGTGAGATTGTAAACACAGGCAAGGGCTTTTAAAGGAGATTACTGTTCTGTATCAAAGAAACCTGGCAGAATTACTCATGCCATAGTCTAAAAATAGCACTTGCAGCTTCATTAAGTGCTACGATTCTCATACATCCTGTTAGAGCAGATGTCAGGAATTGGTCCAGTCCTCTGACTGGACTTCCACACTGTGGGAATGTGTCCTGCAGCCCACACTGCTCTCAAGCAAAACCACTCATGGTCCCACTTTTGACATGGATTTTATGAAACAGAGCTGTGAGCACCTGTGGCACTCACTTTGCCTGAACCATGAAGACTTCGATAAACTCTGAAATCCGGGCCCTTAATATGACACTGGATCCTACTCCCGTAGACTTAGTTGAGACCCATTATTTAATTCTGCTTGAAAGCAGCTCCTCAGTCAGCCAAATCAGGATTTTGGTGTCATTCCCCATAGAAAGAACCTTTGGCCTAATGCCTAAACTGGGAGAACGAATCCACAGAATTCCACAAGGATTATTTTCAGGAGAAGGGATAAACCTATATTTTCCATAGAATAGAAGTCTGATTATTGAAAAGTTGCTAGAAAACCTACACATTTCCCACAGCTATATTCCATTTAGGCATGGTTTGGCCTTAGATTTGAACTATGAGAGCCCGTCTAAAATTAAACTAATTCTGGCTCAAAACAGTGCCTCCTCACTTGTTCCTGAGTTCTACCGCAGATGAGTCTGGCAGAAATGGTAATTTGAAGACAGCTCTCAAATCCATTTGCAAACCCCAGGACAGACAAACATTACGTCTTTCACCATCATGTTAGAGGGAATAAGATTTGCTTAAATCAGCCTAAAATATTGCTTCATCTCATAAAGGGAAGGCTGTGTAGAACAGGCTGCTTTACTACGACACAGAAAATTCAGCAAGATTCTTCCAGGTCCTCCACTTTACTTATTTGTCATAGACTAATAAAGAGAGGGTTTTTTTCTCTTGGAGAATTTAGGGATTAGATAAACAAAGCTCAACACCACTGAGTCAGATGAGGACGTGCTTGTTAAACATTAACAAGCACCCAGCCTTTTCAAGTGTCTGCTTACCAACACCTCTGCCACAGGCTCCAGGGTGGGTTTTTGCAAGGTTTTTGCACGCTACGTTAAGCAAGCCTGGCTGTGTGCAATCACCAGGATTAGACTCCTTTGGCGCTCTCCTTCTGATGCCTAACAGAAGGTAAGGCATCTAATTCACGAGAATAAGAAATGGCTTTTTCTATTTTATTTTTTTTTTCTGAATGCATCCACCACAATGGGCAGGAAGAGTCACCCAGACTGCCACTTATCTTTATTGCCAGTTTTTGTTATATGGGCCAACAACACCTATTACATAACCTGCTAGTGCCAGCGTTGTCTGCTGTGCCAGCAGACAGGACATGCAAACCTCTTGTCCCTCTGAGATGGGGAGTCCTCAAGAGCCCCCATGCATTCCAAGCTCCCAGAGCCTTCCTTTAGCCCTACCACTGAGGTCAGCCCCACAGCCCCAGTAAGTGGTCCCAGACAAAAGGGTTCGTTTGAAATCCACCCAGCGGCGCTGTTCGGATTGCTCCCCAGTGGGCTGTTTCCGTGTGTGTCTTCCCAAGGTATGGAAGCTTTGGTCTCCACGCACAGCCCGTAAAAACAGAGACGGTAAAAGAGAAACAAATTATGTCAGAGTAGCTGAAGGCTTAATGGGAGCGCAGTGAGGCAAAAGTCACTATGTTTGCATTTATTTTCATTAGTTCTGAGATTTACAGGAGATCCAGAGAAATGTAATTCGATAGTAAACCCAGTTAGTTACAGTATCCAAGCAGAGTGAAAATCCCCACAAATTGGATGAAACTTGGTGCTGCCAGCATACTCCTGAATCCCCTCCAGTGTATTTCCAATCACATTCCTCCTTTACTCTGCTGAGTGACGCCCAAAGGATCAACACTAAATCAACTAAACTGCAATACTTCTTTGTCTATAATGCATCTATAAATTGCATGGAACTATGGATTTCTTCTTATGAAATTTAATTTGAGTAGTGTTCAGAAACATTTCCAAATTGAAAGGAACTCTGGGCTTTGATTGCACTTATACTTTATACTTGCTCTTACTGAGCTGCAAATGCTTTGATTTAAAGGAACATAGCCAAGGTAAAGCTTGCCTGCACGAAAGCGATTGGGTCCATTTCCACTTGGCAGAAAAAACCAGGCAGCTGCTGAGCCAAGCAATCTCATCTCTGCCAGCCACTTGAGGATGGGCACAGAGAGCATGGGCTTGTGAATGATGCTGACTTTTCCTCCAAGATTGCCTCTGAGGTTGCTGTGTCATGGGAAGGACAAAGCAAGTGCCTGGCTGTCATTTCCAGCAGGCTGAGTCACGGAAAGAGCTGCTGCTGACCTCTCTCCATCCCAAGGAGCACCAGTGCTGACCTCTGCATTCCCATCCCTGGGTTTCTGTGAATGGGGCTTTTGAAAACTTGTGCATCTGAGTGAAATGTGGGTGCACAGCATAAATTGGAGAACACCTTCACAGCAACGAAACAGGTCAGAAATTGCTTTTTTTCCCTTCTTGTTAAAAAAAAAAAAAAAAAGAAAAAGATTGTTTTATATGATTACTGGGCTCCCCAGGCAATTTCTGACAATCTCTGCTCCCACAGTGTGTTGTAACACACACAATCTCAGGTGCAAATGCATTAAATTTTGCTGTTACTAGAACAGATAGAAGATGGTGCAGCAGTTTCCAGCTTATGGCTCATAAATTAATAAGACACAGTCTGCAAAAGGTAGTGGACTGCAGTTCATTATGCATAAATGCAACTCAAAATGTTAAGAGGGGAAAAAATAGGAATTACTGAAAACATCAGAGTTGGAGATTGAAAAGGGAATATGAGGGGGGAAGTGGGACTGAGGCTTATACTTAAAAGTCAGTAAAATAAAATAGATTCAGGAAAACCCTTCAGTTAGGCTTGGATATCAATCCAGTTTTCTATAAAGAAAGAAAAAGGCACTATTAAGTGCTTAAAGTAAATATGGACATAGATGGTTACTAAAACAACAGAAGAGGAAATCAGAAGTTTGTAAATGCAAGGACAGAATGAGGAAGACATAGTAGTTAGGAAAAAAATTGTATCTTGTTTGATTGACCAATCTGACCTCTTGCTGTGTCTGTCTTTACAGTGATCCATGCTGTCCCTTCACATGGACATATATCACCTCTCACAGCTTTTTGAGACCAAAGGTGACATGCCAGGATTTGTCTGAAGTACCCACTGATCCCACTGATGTTGCTGCTGCACTGGCACACCCATGACAAAGACTTCATGGAGCTTGTCACTTGGTTTGGTCTCAGTTCTACAGGCAGAGACCCTGCACAGGACAGCAGGACACGGCCATGACATGGGCAGGACAGGAGACTTGGGTTTCTGTCACTGCACAGAGGCCAAACCACCTGCACTCAGTGGCTCACAGATCCATGAGCACAGCTTTGATAAAATGCAGGAAGAGCTGGTAGAGGAATCTTGATTTGAATTTGAGTGCCCGGCCCTCACATTTTTCTATGGCAAGTGCTGAGGAATAAAACATTGGAAAGAAAATTACTAGAGCACTACACTGCTCACCTTCACTGGGCTTTTTAAGAACTGGTTAGAGACCAGCTCTTAGAAAAATCTCTCCTAAGAGATTTTTTGGGTGAGTGTGCTGGCGTCAGACCAGTGTCATGGACAACATAGTTACCACTGGTGTTTTATCCTCCTCTCATCACATAGACATACCTAATTCACATCAAGATCCCAGTGCCATTCTTTCTGGTTTCTCACCTCCTTTCCTATACTCCTATCTCTCATGTTGCCTGTTTTTACAGCATTGTCTACTGGCTTTTTTGCAACCATCTGTATGGATAGGTTTACCTCAAAAATAGATGAGCTGCCTTCATGAACATCCTAGAAATGGTTTTATATATCCTCAGTGATAAATCCTCAGTGATATCCTCACACAGTCTAGGTACACTCCAGACAGAAAATTCCTGAGATCCATTCCAGTGCTCCATATTCCCATTTATGTGATATAATGGCGTGCATCCATATATCTGAAAATATGTCCAGCTACTTATAAACTCCTTTTATTTTTCCAAGAAAGGCTTGAATATTATTTATTCACATTTTCAATATTTTATTACTACTTTCTAGAAATCCAGTGTAAAAAAGAGAAATGTGGTTTCTATGAAGCAGATACCGGATTGCCAGTGCAACCTTGGTTTGACACAGTTTTGGATATCTGGAATTATTTGCTAAGTAAAAGAGTTTTACTGTTATATGATACATTAAATATTCCCTTAAGTAACTCTTTAATCAAGGAAATGCACTGTTTCTGGGCAGAATTGGTTTATGGGCTAAATCATCATACATGTTAAGTGGGATTTAAAGTGTCAAAGATCTGAAACAAAAAGAGCATCATTTATAACTAGTAAAACTGGCTTACAGCTTTTTCTGGGTCATAAATTATCCTTATGCCTACCTATCTACCTACCTACCTACCTACCTACCTACCTACCTACCTACCTACCTACCTACCATCTATTGCTTGCACACTGGTTAAATATTATTTGAAAGTATTTCAGCATAAAGAAAATTAGCAATGGGTGAAATGGAATGGCTTTAAATAGGTTTCTCAGTTTCAGATCTTAACAGGAGCTCAAGAGGATTTGAGAAATATGACCTGATAGAGCCTTATTTCTCAGTCTTCTATTGAATGTTGTGTATTCCCACAGGAGTGGGAATAATGGGTCATCCTCAAATGAAGGATGCTCACTTAGCTAATTTGGGACCTTCCCACTTCTGACTTAGTATATATATCATCAGCAGAAGAGAAGATTGAAAAACCTCTCAAATGTGCCAAATGCAGTAATTAACATAATGCAAATTTGTGTATCTGGGTGATGGCAAAGGAGTCAGTCTTTTCTGCAAATCACTCCTAAAGTTCCTGGGAACCTGGAGTTATGAGCAGGTCAGGATGAAGCCGTAAACTCTCAGCGGTTTTCTTTATCTCACAGGAAGTCTGCTTCTAGACCAGATGCAAGCAAGCCCTGGGGCTGTTTGTTTGTGTTCCTTTCCTTTCCACGGCATAAGTGGTTTCAGTGCACATGTTCTTGTCTGCTTTGGATGCAGGGGCACTGTGAGTGTGTTTACAAGCGGACTTCTCTAGCACGCACGCTGCAGCACCCAGTCCAATTCCCAGATTTTTGCACTGCAATAAAATCCCACACATAGCTGACTTCAGAGAAGTCCTGTCTGTCTTTCCACCTTGCAGTTCTCCCAGTCTGCAATGCAGGCAGCTCTCACTGTGTGTAAAGAACTGACAAGATCAAGGGACTGGGCAACATTTCTCTCAGGTCTGCCACTACTGCCTTTCCACAAAGATTTTAGGCAGCTGTACCTCTGCCTGCACTTTCTGTGTGTGATGCTCTGAGGTGCGTTTTTGGTTAATGCTGGAACACGACTGCAGACAATTGGTGAGGTGATCCTGGGGTCAGTGTCTCAGGGCTTGTCTCAGAGAACTACTCAGGTTGGGAGGAACCTCAAGAGACTGTCAAGGCAGGGTCAGCAGGGAATGCAAACCAGAAATCAAACAACTTGATTCTTCTGACAATCATCACAAGAGCAGACCCGTCTCAGGCTTCCTGTCGTGGAAAGGAATGGCTGTACAAATGCTTGTGAGAAAGAGGTGGTGGGAAGGAGATATGGTCCATTTTAGGAAGAGAGATAAGAAAAATTTCAGGCAGTTGGGCCCAAAAGGCTGCAGGGGAGGAAGGAAGGGAACATAGAAATTAATCTTGAGATAAGAGTCATGGTTTCAGAAAACATAATTTCTTTTTATTTTTCAGAGCTTGAAGACTGGGAACAAAATGGGATATATGGCTTAACTCTTCTCTAATTTTCTGTTTAATTATGTTTCATTTATTCAATCATTTACACTTAGACCAGCTGAATGAAGAAAAGCTGTGCTGCTGCTTGAGTAATCCTGCACTTCTGCCCAGGATAGGTACAAATGGAAAGCACACCATGTACAAGAAATAAGAGGAGCCAGGGCACACTTACTCAGGTCTGCATAATACAAAATGGCCTTGAGGAATATCACACACACAGATTAAACCTGGATAAGGATCAATTGCCATTTAGTCACCACCAAAAAAAAAAAAAGAACAAAAAAGACCCCAAAACCAACCAACCAACCAACCAAACAAAAACAAAAAACTAAAAAAAAAAACAACCAAAAAACAAAAAACCCAAAACCCAAAAAAAACCCCAAAAAACCAACAAAACCAAAAACAAACCAAACAAGAAAGAACACAAAAACCCCCAAAAACCCCACAAAAATCCCCCAAAGCAGCACACAAAAAGAAAATCTCCAGACACAGAAAAAGACATTCTGTCTTTCCTTGAACTCCTTTCTTCAAGTAGAAATTGCTGACTGCTTTGTTTGATCACCAAAGTCACTAGATTTTATTCTACTCCAGCCTGATAATTCAGGATGCCAGCTGAGTTAATGTTCTCAGTAAAATCACAAATTTCAAAATCTAGTATTTTGAATGGTCTGAAGCAGAAATGCAGAAATACAAGCTGCCACTTGCACCTGCCCAGATCCAGCTTAGGGATATCATTAAAATAATTGCATCCTCTTTAAGACAATTTTTATGCAAGTGTATGAGCATGTAGTATCTTCAAAGATCAGGAACATTTTGTTGCCTGCTCCCTTTGAGTGATGCATCATTAGATCTGCCTGCCTTAGATTTGGCCTTCAATGCTGATCTCACATAATGATTTGCAACTGATAGTGCTCCAGTTTTAAGTCCTCATACCTTTTTGAGTTAGAACGTGAAAATGAGGAACTGACTCTTCATCAGCTCACTAAGCCCTGTTTAGTCCCACTTCAGTGAGAGTTTTATGTGTCTACCAATCTGGGCCAAGGACCCTCAAGGTCAGGTCTTCAAAGCTCGCTGGCACAGACAGGACTTGCTGGCATGCTCAAATGTTTCAGCATTGGGAAGGAACTTCAAGGGGATTTAAAGTGAGATTCAGGTATCTTTGAGGATGCTCTCTGTTCCTTGCATCCCTGTAGAATCTGCTGTAGGGCAGTCTAATACAAACAAAGAACTTGAATTCTACCTACTCCCATTATTTCCCCAATGAGAAGACCCTTTTCTTCCAGTTGTTCAAACCCCCATATGGTTTGCTGCAGTAGCTCTCCCCTTTGGTTAAATGGGTGATTAGCAGTATATACAAATGAGGGTACATTTTGAAAATGCAGTGACTTTTGTGTCAGTGTAACAAAAAATCCACAGTTTCTGTTTCAATTTTTATCCCAAAATTAAGTTGCCAGTGATTTTTGACAATCTTTGTAACCAGTAGACAGAGTTCCATCAGCAAATCACTACCAGTTCTGCACAATTAAGTTCTTTTTACTTAATAGATACTGACAAAGAGTTTTGTGAACTGCCAGAAAAATAACTCCTGGGAGAATGGAAGTAGGAACATGGAAACACTCGTACCGCATTTGAGAAGTCTCTAGCTGTGAGTTACTTTTGGGTGGATGGATGGATATATAAATCAATAGGTGCATAAACAACAACAGACAGAGAAGATACACAGTTCACTGGAGTTTACAGTTCTCTGGAAAATTAAGTCTTGCATAACAGCTCTGGGTTTGCACACAGCAGCCCATGGCAGTGTTCTTTCCCATGGGTTGTGGCAGGTATATCAGTCCTGAGCACAGCAGAGCTTTACAGCACATAAGCCACAAAATCAGAGGTCACTATCCCTCCAGCTCTTTCATCCGGTGGGGCAGCTGCTCAGCTGATTGCTGGCAACCATTCCCTGTTTGCCACAGCTAAAATGCTAACAACAACAAAGGCTTTCCAGATGAATTTGGGAGCATTTTGTGTTTCAAGAGGTACAGAGTTTCCATGCAATGATTCCTCTGAGGCAGAGGCTTTTTGAGATAAAATATAACTTCTGAAGCCTCAATAGCCCTATATCCTGTTCCTAGTGACCCTGTGCTAAAGGGATTATGCATTATCCCTACTGCACAGAGATATTTTGCAATTTAGTTTTCTCTTCTTTGGCAATTTCACTGCAAATGGACAGTGTCAGAAGGGATGGTATGTTGCTTTGCAAGACCCTGAAGATTGCTCCTGTGTTCCTAGGTGCTTCCTTCTATTAGAATTCTACAGAATTACATCTGTAATTTCCAGTCTTTGTTCCATTACAAATACTTCGCTAAACAGATAAAAAATTCCCCACACTGATTTACATAAGATAGCTGATCCACGAAAGAAGGAGCAATTCTACAAGGTCACTCAGATTTTACTCAGTCAGAAAGAAAGCCTGGTCTATTGGAATTGCATGGGGGATACTGTGGGATCATATGCCCTTGGAAGTGCAGATGAGAGACTTTTCAGACTGTCAGAGCTTTTGCCCAGCCTGCACACCCACTGGAGACACCAGAGCCTGACGAGTGTGGGTGGCACATACTTCTGTTTTATTTCAGCACAGAGTGGGAGCACATACCTCAGACATGCTCTCAGGTACCCCAGTGTAAAAAAACTGAATTCTTTACCAACATCATTCCTTGTCCCTCACACTCATTTCTCTCAGGAGCAACATCCCAGACTCAACAGGAAGATATTTTTTTCTGGTTTGATTTTCTATTAAACAAAATATACGCTGTGGTGCTTGTCTGATTCCTACAGCTGCAGCTCATGAGTTAATGTATAAGCAGCATATTCCTGAAGTATTTAAGTTGCTATTTCCCTTCACTTTGCCAAGGTAATGAGGTGTTTGATGAAGGGAATTCAGCTGCAGAACTGCAAACGTAGACTCTGTAGGCTACAGAGAAACCACAACAGGCTCTTGCATTTAATATTCTGATAAATCGGGCATTTCTGCACCTTACATCAGACTGACACAATGCAGCCTTGTTAATCCATATAGAAAGTGCTCCTTCAGTAATGATGTCTAGGCCTGTTTTGGCAAAATTAGATTTGCATCACTAATTCAAAACACCAAAAAAATCCAAAGGATGCTCTGGAAATAGAGGTTGTCTGCTCATCTGCTCAGATAAGTGAAGCATAAAGCCTCGACAATGTGAGGAGGTAATGGAACAAGCTGCTGCCAGCATGTTGCATTGGTTAGTTAGATTAAAAGAGCATATCTGTTGATGATTGTCTCCTGTTTTTTTGTTTTTGTTTTGGTTTCTTTTTTGTTTTGTTTTGTTTTGTTGTTTTGTTTTTTTTCTAAGAAATATATCAAGTGCATTAAAACAGTTCAAAATCACTGATGGGTTTTGTTATCAGTTGCCTGGTGTTGAATTGCTGATAACTCCAAGACCTTCTTTCTTTTTCAAGACTTTGAACAATGTAATTAAGGTTTCTTGGAAATAAATCAATACTTGATATCAGCTCTGAATAGCATGCTGGCCAGACAAGCTGCCTGTCTTATTGAGACATGGCTTAAAGTCACTGATGTCAGACTTTAAGCTCTCACCTTTTCGCTTGTGTGTTTTCTTTGTAGGGAAGGTTTTCTTGCTGCAGTTAAAGCTTCAAACCTTCCCTTCACGAGGCACAGCTGCTGCATGGCAGAACACAGGCACTCCAGAGGAGTGTTGTGATCTGCTCTGATTTCATTAACCCTTGCTGTGGGTCTGTGTGGGAGGTGGGCTGTGCCAGACTGACTGCAGTTTTCCTGCCATCTTCAGGAGCAGTTCTTTGCACACTTTGCCTCTCCTTTGTTCTTTATTCCCCAGTAGCATACATGGAAAATGAGGACGCAGTAGACTTTCAAACAGCATTGATCAGCTGGGAGGGGAATGGGGCTCCCTGGTGTGTCAAGGGACTACTACCCAAGGCTCTGCTTTTAGTTGGCCCCAGTAAGCATCTCTGCAGGATGGACAGTCACTTTAGTAGAGATTATTCACCTTTTTTAAAGTGATTTCAGAACTTGACAAGGCCTAAGTGAATTCTCTGGAGGCTTGAAACTGTTTAGCCTGAATTTTAAGGGAAACAAAATTGTGCTTCTGGGCAGTTAGGTCATAGGTAAACCCCAGGATTCTTACTCTTGTTTTGAAATGATGCCGAAATAGGAGGATTTACTGAAGTCTGGTGGTTTAGTTCTAAAAACATGAAGGCCCAGAGGCTTTGATATTGTCTGTTCTGCTTGGCCATTTTTTTTTTCCTGCAGCAAAGGACAAAAAAGGCCCAAACAGTTAATGCTTTCTATCTGGGGGTTCCTTGGGAGGACCTCCCAGCAAAGAAGCACCCAGCAGAGAGAAGAGATCATTGTGCCATATGTGCAGACACAACCTGGCTCCAAGCCTCTCCAAATCTAACTTCATCTCACTCTACCATTTGGACATCTCAGTCTCCAGATGCATCCAGGGATCTTCTCCTGGGAACAGCAGGAAAGTCTCTGCTCCTCCATACTGCTTTTATGAAATCACATTTTCCCCACTATTAGCTGACGATACAGTTGGCAAGAGCTCTTTCTACAGTGCCGTGGAGGTAGAGGAAGATGGCACTTAGGAGGTTCCATTATGTTTGAAGACATAAAAAGAAAGAAAGGGTTCATTCAGATACTCAGGATCAGAGTTAAACATTCAGTGTAATGAAATCTTCAGGCTGTTTTTTGCCAGATCAAGCTGAGCTGTTTCATCTGGGACAGATTGGAACTGAAATGTGTCTTCAGGCAGAATGGGGGAAAAATACTTATCCTGATGACATAATTGAGGAAAATCAGGGTCACAAGCCTGGATAGTGATCACTGCCAGACAGAGGTTGCACATAATCTTTCTTGGCCACATCCACTGGAGCGCTGCAGGAAATCAGTTTCCTCCCCTTGCTGCACCCAGGGAACTATGCATTTAGGATTAAACAAGTGTTTAATCCTGTGCTGTCCTACGCATGGTCCTAAAAAGACACTCTTCAAAGAAGCAAGTCTGGTGAACTGCAGGTGTGATTTATGGAATCAGAATGCACCAGACTCCAACTGCTGTTCCTGTCCTTGCATGGTTTACCAATTTTATCACTTGATCCAATGGCCTAAATTTGGCATGTGATTTAAAACCACAATGACAATGGGGAGCGAGAGACCTCCAGAACAGCAACCTCCACAGAAATCTCCCACCAGTGATCACAGCAGGGACTGTGCTCCTTTGCCCACCTCTCATGTACCACCACAGAGCAGCATTTGGACGGAGAAATCTGCGCCTGGGTCTTTCCTCATCCTTCTCCTTTTCTGTAGCACATATGTAAGTAGAACCTGGCTAGTTTAATGCCCTTATTCTGAAAAACGCAATGTACTCTTGCTGCCATAGCACCTAATGCTGAATTTAACAGCTCAGCAGAGAGGTCTCAGCCTCCTGAAAAAAAGTGCATCTCTCCCCTTGTGGCAAAGGAGATTTGAAAAGCCGGTGAGCATGAACTGGAATTTTTCTGTTAAATGCAGCATCAAAGCCTTTCATTAGGAGCTAAATGGATAAAAACAGTGCATGAAATTGAAGTTGATAATTAGCTAGTCAGTCCCAGTGAGGAGCTCAAAACTGCTTTAACCTTTGAGCTTTGTGCAAGGGTCGAGAGGAGAAGCTCATCACTCTAGCTGTGCAGCACAATGGAGCTCACATGGTTTTTACCTGAGGATATGGCAATGCAGTGAGCTAAGCCCTGGCAAAAGAAATAAAATTTCAGATCAAAGGTAATATATGGAAGAGATTGGTCCTAAGCTGCCTGCCAGAAAATTAATGTGAAGAGCTAATTCCCTCAGAGATGCTCAGAGTCTTGTCAGCAGTGCCCCAGCATGCCACCCAGGATCTGTAAGGGTTGTTTGGGTGAGTCTTTGTGGGTCAAAAAGACAGCACTGATCCGTCTTTAAAAATCTTAATTTCACTTCCCTGGAAGCACGGACATTTCTTAGGCCACTGCTGTTATTTGATATTTCTCTAAAGAGAAGTATGTCACTGCTATGTTGTGGCCTTGGCCTGCAGCCCCTGCAGCCAGTGCAAAGCCTTCCAGAGGACTTGTGCTCTGTCCTCTGGTGCAGGATGGGAATGCTGAATGGGGAAAGGTCTTTGCTTTATGATTCAAAGATTCACAGAATTTAGGATTAAGAAGAACCATTAGATTATGTAGTTGTGCTGCCTGTGCCCCATATATACCAGTTCACCCATATATGCTGGTAATGGGGTCAGGAATCTGCACTTCTCTTAAATGTCTCTTCCTGTCTCATGTTGCAACTAGATAGAAGCATCTTTTACTGATTCTACATAACTGCTTACTCTAGTACAGTCACTTCCCAACCCTTTCTTTGATAAAATTTCAACTTCACATTTGCAGGCATTTTTCCCATCCCATGAGTAATTTTTTTATTGCCTTTCTTTATTGTCTCCTCCCTTATGAAACCCATGCTGAAGTTGTGACTACCAGCACCAGATATGCTTTCACAAGGGTGAACCATGGTCCTTACTTATCACTTGCCTGTTTATACAAGCAAGAATTACTTTTTTAGCTCTCCTTACCCTACACTTGCAATGAGAGGAGCAGCTAGCACAAATTCACCCACTAACCTTGAGTAGCAAAGGTTTTAGGATGGTTTTATTACCATGTATCATCAGGTCAAACAGTCTGCAAAGCCAGCCAAAGCAGATGTTTTTTCTTGCAGTGCTGTATCAGGACATGGTGGGTGAGCAAGACAACAGCAGAAGGGCAAAAGCCTGAGTGGGACCCAGCCCAGCCCACTGCCATTACTGTGCCTCAGATGCACTGTAATCTGCACCCTCCCTCCAAATGCCGTGCATAGGAGAGGCAGGGATGTTTTTAAAATGACTTTAATTGCAGTTACAGATACGTGTGTCAGTCCAGAGTTATGATTTACTATTTCTCAGAAAAGTCGTGGTTGGTATCTGGGACATAAAATCATGCAGAAAGCAGAGGCAGCACAAAGGTCGCAGGTGTTTGCCAGGCAGCACTGGCAGGACTTGCTGGGATATGTGAAGGAGAGACTCTGAGTCACATGAAGAAAACTGGAGTGACAGAAACCACCATTGGCAGAATAAACAAATCTAACATTCTCTAAAGCACCCTGGGCACCTGCTCTAACTAAGCTAAAAAAAAAAAAAAAAACCTGAAAAAACCCTAACAAAATAAAACCTATTTGTACCTAATTGGGATATTGCACCTAAAATTTCACAAATGTCTTCTAAAAGTGCATACTTGCTTTCCTGTTTTTTTTGGATATACTGATATGTTTAAGATTACATTGTCTTTCTCATGGCTTGTTTGCTGCAGTTGCCTTCTAGTCAGCTGGCCTTTCAGTCATTTTCTTCAGAAAAGCTCTTTTGTTAATTGAACCTTGAATCACATCCTTTTTTATTCAGATGCTCCAATTTCTCTCTGCATTAGCAAGAAATTCTTAAATCACCAGCCACATCAGAGAGAGTGCCTCCCTTATAATGCCTTGACTTTCAACGCTAATTCCATGTATGACCCAAGTTTAGCCAGTTCTCTATAACATTTGTTCTGTTAATCCCCTTCTCCAGCTCACCTAATTGCCTATGTAGCCCCCTTTCACATGCTTCACTTAACTATAGACAGGCATGATTCACTTAATTTTCTTTGTCTCAGAAAATTAATTGTCCTACCAAGGAAAGGTCACTTAAGTCTAGTGTGCTGCAGTTCTTCATTTGCTACATGCTTTTATTTCATTCTAATGACCTGTAGTTGGTTGAGATCAGATGAACAAGCCTGTGTTTTTCCATGTCACATTTTTCACATTTCTAAACATAGATATTACCTTTGCTGTTCTCTATAATATCACACCTAAACAGTGAATTTTATTGAAAAACTTTGCTGCCAAGCCTGGTGTTGTTTGCTAGTTCTTTCAAAGTCAAGTGATGGAGGTTATCCATTCATGAATTCATAAACACCTGAGCTCCATGTAGTTTTCCTCATTTGCATTAACCACTGCTTTTCTCCCCAAACGCTTGAACACAGAGGCAGCACATTTACTTAGGTTTTGGAAACAAAGTTACAATACCTTTAATGTTCGCCCCATAATGCTCAACTTTCTTACTTCTCCATTTTTTGTATAACCAGTGAAGGTGTCATCCTTTCTCACGACCTTTGAAGTCTAAAGTTCACTTGGGGTTTGCAAAATCTTGCTTTTACCTCTATAACTTTAAAGAGAATTTCCTTGCTTTCATTTGCCTATTTTTCTCTCTCTGTTTCCTGTTCGTTTCTAGGATTCTTCATCTTGGATTATTCATCCAGTTATGATAGTAGTCCTTCTCTGCTGGTTTTTTCTCTCTTCTTTCTTGGAACAGAAGTTTAAGATATTTTCAACAATTGATTGAAACTCGCACACAGACATTCAAATTGTGAGATTAGCTGTCTTTGATAATTAGCTCCTTCAGTCTGTCAAGGCTTCTTCCCTTTAAAGAAATAATAAAAAAAAATAAATCTTACTTAGCAGCTTTTCTTTGCTTATACTGCCTTTTAACTGAAAGGTCACTGACACATAATCCACCCCTCCACAAATATTTGCCATGGGCACCTGTTTTATAACCCAAGATCCCACACAACTCCTCCATTCCTGTTTTTTTTACTGTCTTCCTCCTCATTCACTCTTCCACAGAAATATGATCTCACTGGAAGCATCTGATTCCAAGAGCAGAAATTCCGTACCCAGTTAATAGATGCTCTGAACTGCCCCCTCAGAGCCCTGCAACCTGAGTTAAGCACAGACACTGACATTCAGCCAAGGGACAAGGTATTTGGATGCACGCAGGGGAACTGCGTGTCAGAGCTCCTGCCCCTGCCAACAGCTCCTGTGGCTCATTAACACCCGGCTCCACTGTCAGCAGTCTGCAGAGCTGCTTGGAAGCCAGGTGCAGGTGACTTGAGTAGCTCTGTGCTCCTTGCTCTGACTCTGCCAGCCAAGCACAGGCCTCCAGACGCCCCTGAGCACCACACCTGTGTTTGAGATGCTTTTCCAGAAAGGTGTGGTGCTCTTGTGTCATCTCCAAGCTAGTGAAGATGTCTTAGATGACCTCTGGTGCCATAAATAGGATCAGACAGCTACACTAAAGCAATTGAATCAAGCTCTAACTTTTCAATAAATATATATGGAGTTTTGTCACCTTTTGCTCTTGAAGACATACACATTCATACACCTACATTTTTATGTCAGGAGTCTGGAGAAGATTGAAACGGGTTCAGGATGTTCTTAAAAGTGTTTCCTGCATAAGAAAGTTTCTCTTGCTTGCCTTAAAAAATAGTTCCTGATAAGAAATTTAAACTAAGAGGTGAAAGAGCAAGACTGCAAGTGTCTCTCCTGCTCATCAATTTGTGCAGACTGCAAGAGGAAAGCAAGGCAAGGAAAGATACAGCAATAGAGAAAGCAATGTCACTGGTAGGACAAATTCCCAGATGAGATGAAAAGTACAAGTATTTATGAGAAAGTGGGTAAAGTACTTGGTGATATGAGTCTTATGAGTCTGCTGAGTCATGCTACAGAACTGAGTGCAATGAAGACTTCTTTTGTAAGAAGGATCTAGAGGATTTTACCTAGTTCAGTGTGAAGTCTTGAAAGGGGATATAACTGATGTTCATGTATTTTAAACCAGTGAGGAGGAGGAAGGGCCAAACATTGAGAGAGAGAGAGAGAGAGAGAGAGAGAGAAGGGAGAGTGGAACTACTACAGTGAACCCCAGCATAAGAACGAGTAAGTCATTAAAATGCAGACTGGAAATGAAAGAGATGTCCTTGCTTATTACAGCTGTGAAGTTGAAAGTGGTGGGTTCCAGAAAACCCTACTGACTTTGCAAAAGAGAACATGACCAGCTCAGGGAAGATAATGTAGGATGTGATGGCAGAAGGCTTTCCTTTGGCAGCCATTAGAGTGAATTTTATAAGCTCCCGCATCAGTCCCCACTCTAGGCAGCATGGAGGTGAAACAAGGCTTTTTGTCTTGCCTGCTTTGCACAGAGATGCAGCCCAGAGTCTGACCAAGCTGGTAAGCAGTGGTGCTGCTGGCACCTTCCCTTTCATTGACAGAGGAAAAAAACTCCTGAACAGCATCACTGACGACACATCAGGCCACAGACTAATGTTTATTTGCTTTTTCCATTTACAGTACTCAATAAGGAATGTTAATGGAAAGTTGTTTAAGCTTAAGAGGCAAAATTAAACTCTTATTCGCAGGGTTTTGGAATATTTTTGTTTGAAACTTCCTTCTTGTTCCTCTCACCCCTTCCATCTCTCCCCTTCTTTCCTATTAAACTGAAGTCAATTTCCCTTATGAAGTCCAAGGCTTTTAAACCCAGCCTAACATTCATGATTGCTATCTTTCACTGAATAAACTTAATACTTTATACCTTCTGTCAGAGGCACAGACTTCTTTTATTTGCAAGGGAAAGTGTAAGCAACATTTTAAACACTGCTTTGTGCACAGCAGCTGATTAAAGCTGGAAACTGTGAGAACTGGGCTGCTCAATCCTCAACCTTTATCAGGAACTAAGGACATAATGAAACCTGACATATCTGGCTTCTTTCCTCGATCAGCTCCTGATTTCAGGGCTGCACAAAGAGGAGCCAAACAGAGGCAAAATGGAACCTGTCCATAAACCCAGGGACTGGATCCTGCAAAACCTCAGGTAGCTCCCAGGTGCTTTACATAGAACCAGGTCCTAAGTGTCACTGGCAATAACCAAGAGATTACTCATTCAGATAGGTAGCCAGGAGCCCTGGGCAATGCAGAAAACTTGTCCCATGAGTAGATATGGGAATGTGACTCTGACAGATAGAATATCCACAAAGCACTGCTGAGAAAGACAGACATTCCTCATTAGGTATTGTGCTGACATCAAATGCTCCCCCAGAGATGAACCCACTTTTCACAAGTCACTTGGAAATGTCCTAAAGGGAGGGGATGCTACTCTGGGCTGCCATTTGGGATGATTAACCAGAACAAAATAGTCCCTTTGAACCTATAAGCCCTGTGTTTGCTCTGACACTGATATGCATTCCTGAAGCCCATTGAAGAAAACAGAGAAACACAAGGGAGCCAGAGCTCCTCATTGAAATGTCTCCTTTGTCCTGTTAAATCGAAATAAAACAGGGCAGATAAAATGCACACCAACTGAGATGCAGGGGTTTAGTGTGCCCTTCTAGACACACATGTTTCCAATGTACTTTATAACAGCCACAACAAAATGCAATTACTCAGTGTGGGCAGGCGGGCCTCTGGATGGCTCAATAAAAGTCCAGACAGGCTGTGCAGAGCAAGGCTGGGGCAAGGCCCTCTGTCTCCCTTCCCATTTGCATGGTTGCTCCCTGCCCTTGTGTGTTATTGCTGACACGGGGCTGGTGCAGGGAGCGGGTAAGAAGATGGAGAGACCTGGAGGTGATGGAGAACAGATCACGCAGTTCCTTGCTTTCCCACCTGACACCTTCAACAGTTCACAGCTGGTGCTCTGCAGAGGCATGGCAAAGAGCAAAGAGCATTTGAGTTTTAGGGTGAGGTGTGAGGGCTCAACTGCATTATTGGGTCAGCCCGATGAACAGTCTTCTCTTTCTTTCCTACATTAGGGAATGACCATCCACAGAAGAAACAAAGACTGCACCTAAATCTCTTGGGCATCAAGCAATTGTTCTGACAATCTCACCTTCATTTTCCAGTAAACTGAGCTTGTGAGTCTAAACATGTCCTCACCACTGCAGTAAAATCATGTATTTGTCCAGAGGACTGGGAATGGTGATGGGTTTGGAAAGAAATCTGAAGAAATCCTGTGAATTTCTGTCTGTGGCTGAAGAAAGTAAAGGGATTTCCTTTTCTCTCTTCTGCACATAATGCTTACTTCTAATGAAAGTGCAGATTAATTCAAATTAAGGGAGCACAGCAAGCAGTGGATTTTATTATATCTGCACATTATATTACGTTGTACCTGCAATGTCAGACTCTGATATAGTACAGACACAGTACAGAATCCCGTTTCCTAGAAAAATCAGATGCAATCCCAGGTCACGCTGACTTCCCAAGTTTTCACAAGCACAAATAAATTATGATGTGCAGTCCTGAATCACATTCTATTTACAGCTCCCATAAAAGGCAAACACTCAATGATTTTAAGATTAAAGCCCCTGCACCCCAGGATAAAAGTTCCATTCAGCCAATATCCTATAAACTGATTTCCAAGGTCTGCTTCTTGAAATTAGGCTTGCAGGACAGGACTTGCCTAGGACATTGCTTATCTTCTTGGCTCTACTTGAAGACTTCGGCACTGCCTTTTATTTCAATATTTAGGTGCTGCTTTTATAAACATGCATCCTGAGAAAATTTTTTGTCAATAAAATCTCTCGTATTTTTCTGCTAACTAGACACTGAAAATCCAGTTGCAGTCAGATGTTCACCTCTTAACAACAGCTGTGTTTTTGAGTGATACTTGGTGTTACACAGCCTCTGTGCATCTCTGCCTTTTTAAAAATTCATTTGGGTGCATCATTCAGCATCTCAATTCCAGTCAGTTCTGGGTAATAATAATCATTCATTTCATCGATCTCTGCTGCATTTCCACTCAGGGTAAATAATAAGACAGCACTATGTCATGGATTCAGACTGGGACTCCTGCTCTAACGATGATTGAAAGCCCCCACGGGGGTGTGGAGAAGTCAGAGACAACAGCACATCAATTATGAAGTCCTGCACTTTATCTACTACTGGCAAAAGAAAAGGTTAATTATCTAAAAATAAAGCAACTGTATGCTGGTGTAGGAGGGTGAACTGGGAGGAGGGCTCTGGAACAAGCAAGATAAGGTTGTGATCTACAGCATTAGAAAAGTGAGGCTGAATAAGGAACTGTCCAGTATAACCTGTCACCCACAGGCAAATCAAATTGCATGGCTGAAAATCCTTGACTAAAATAAATGGACTACATCATGTCTGTTAATAAACCTCTTCTGGGTCTGACAGTGAAACCAACAGGTGCCCAGGAGCCACAGACACTCACACCCACTTAGTTACTCCAAGGCTGTACATGATACAATGACTATTGCACCACAGCAAGACAGAGACCTAAGGAGTGAGTTCAGAATTTCCTTAGTGTTTCTGCTGCCAGTTACTTTTTAGAGATATGAGTTTGAAACCATACCTCCAAAGCGCTGTTTAGTGTTTTCCTCTTCATGAGCATCCACAAATCACTAAAGATCTAGGGAGTGGAAAAGGCACCAAAAAGTTTGGGGTGATTTTCACCACTGCAGATGCACAGGCAGAGGCAGCTGGCAGCTTGCAGTGTTTGCTGGGACTGCTGTACTAGAGAAAAAAATCAGTAACCACCAGTGGCTCTGCCATGGAAATACAAACAGGAAAGGCTACATAAGAAGGGTGAGAAAGAAGCTACACTCCTACAGTTTGTCTGCCTTGTTTTGAAGGCCTGCCAGGCAGCTAAGGACCTCACAAGCTCCAGCTACATATTTATGGCAAAGAGGAAAGAGTAGCAGCTCCTCCAGTCTGCGATAATAGCTGAAAGAGTATGAGACATATGGAGTCAATCCCTCTGAGTGAAAAGGAAAATCACCAATAGTATCAATAGGATTTTAATGGAGTCTTTAATATAGGCTTTAAATACATCTTAGAGCCTGGGACATGCTCTCCTTAATGTAATTTTAAAATAAATCCTTGCTTCCATTCGGACAAAATTTTGAGGCACCATTAATATTGTGGGTTTTATAGCAGCTGAAATCATTGAAGATCATTACAGGTGTTTGCTACATTCTATGCAACTCCCTCCATGGAAGGAAGGGGAAAATACCATCCCTTTATAAATAAAAGACCTGTGGCAGTAAGGCACTAAAATTACTCAGTTAATTGCACATCAGTCAATGGGGTTGGCAAATTTGTCATCTCTTATCTCTGAGCAGGTCCCTTAATCACATAACAATTCATCTGGTTTGAAGGAGCTGATATATAAAATGAAAAAAAAAAAAATCCAAAACAACATGTAAAAACTGATTAATTTGGATTAGGTTTTCAGGTCACTGTGCTAAATACTGCCAATGACAGATTTATATTGCTTCAGTTTAACTGAACTGAACGTGAATCCCATTATGTTCTTCAGGGCAAATACACATGGGCATAAGTGGGTGTTCAAGAAGTCCTATGGGGTCACAAGAACAGGTCTGCAGGAGAGGATGGCTCCCACTCACATCATTCCTCTGGCAGCCTTATTAGCACAAGTGGCTACTCATCTTGTTGTCATGAGGAGAAGAAACCAGTGGGTAATACAATCCTGTAGAGACAGTCTTGCTCCACTGAGCAGAGGATGGAAGGTACTCTCTCCCTCATACATTTCTTTTCATTTTTAATGAACCATAAGTTGTCTTTCTGAGCACAGACTTTTCCCAGTCACTCATGTGGGAATATGACCAAAAACCACACTCAGTCATCTGGGACCAAAAGTACCATAGCTGGTGTGGTGGGCTGACCTTGCCTGGATGCCCAGCTGCTCTCTCACTCCCCCTCCTCAGCAGGACACTGGGAGAAAATAAGATGAAAAAAACTCATGGGGCAAGATAAAGGCAGTCAAATTAAAAAAAAAAAAATAGGCAAGGTAAGATTACATGCAGAAACAAAGCAAAGGCAAAGGACATATTTGCTCTACTTCCAATCATCAGGCAAGGTCCAGACACTTCCTGGGAAGTAGGACTCCAGTATGCAAAGTGGCTGCTTCAGAAGACAAATGCCTCAGCAATGAATCATCCCCCAACCCATTTTCTGTTACCTTTTATTGCTAAGCACAATGTCATATGGTATAGAATATTCCTATGGAAAATTCCTGTAGAATTCCTACCGGCCCATGGGGGTGTTGGAAAGAGCTTTGGTGTATGTGGGCGCTGCTCACAGCAGCCAACACGTGGTGTGTTACCAGCACCCTCCTGGGCACAAGTGCCAAGCACAGCACTTCCAGGGGAAAGTTAACCCCACCCCAGTCAGAGCTACCACCCAGGTGTCAGTGGTCACATCATGTGGGACACCTTCATCTGATATGTGCTGATGTGCCCCTGACAGAAGAGGGGGAAAGGAACTAGGATTAGTTTGAAGTTTTGGATGGCTGGGATCACTGTAACACCATCCTGTGTGCATGGATAAACTCACATTAAGGGTATGAACAGCTGTATTTTTTCAGAGGCATTTCCCTGAGAGCTGTATGCACTCATTATGTCTGCAAAGGAGAGCCCTTTTACTTAGACACATCCTTACAGACTTAGCAAATCATGCCCACCTTAAAGAAGTTGACACACATGTGATTCGCTAAACCATGGCAACATTCTTGTATGTAAAATTCCTACAGGGAAAGAAAATCATCCAATCCTAAACTGTGAGATTACTCATTTCATTGGAGTCCTGTTACTTGAAATGCAATGTTATTTGCTAACATGTGCCTGTTGCTAAAACCCTGGGGGTGTGAACACTCTCCTACTGTTTTGCTGGAGCACTATATCCTTTCCCAGCTAACACAGGTTGCTGGAAAGGTCCAGGCAGATCCTCCTCCTTCTTGTTCCTAAATATACAGCCCTGCACTTATGTGGAGAACACCTCTTTTTCCAGCTAAATGCCCACAGAAATGAACTCAGCACACAGCTGTGGCACTGTGTAAGGTTAAGAATTGCAACAGCCACACAACAGAGAATAGCTTTGCTGTTTGCCAGGTGCCTCAGACACGTTCACCTCATCCTTAACACCAGTTTAATACATAGCAGACACTTGTGCCTGTTTACAGAGCCTTAATGCAAACAACACCCTGAAAGGATTTAGGGACAGGGGAAGAAGACAAAAGCACAAGCACTT
This sequence comes from Passer domesticus, assembly GCF_036417665.1. Classification (NCBI taxonomy): domain Eukaryota; kingdom Metazoa; phylum Chordata; class Aves; order Passeriformes; family Passeridae; genus Passer; species Passer domesticus. The sequence goes on along the minus strand of NC_087475.1, from coordinate 61,939,509 downwards.
ATTTCCTTATCAGCGGATTAGCTTCAAGAATTCTTTCACTCTCACCTAATGAGCCGTATCTAAGGACCTACTCTTTACCTGAGATTCATGTTTTTAATACTCTTTCCTGACAGAAAAACTCAGTTCTTTTACTTCTCCTTCCTTGTGGACCCCAGGCTTCTCTTTAAGTCACTTCCACTCCTGGGATTATCGGTATTAATTTATTCGGGAAACATTTTCCACACTGCTGCCCCAAGGCTAGTGTCTGCCTTCAGCTGTCTAAGGATGCTGATGGCTTTTTTGGTGGGCAGGGGCCATCCTTTCCCAGCCTGGCAGCAACAAGATATCGCTGATAATGACCTGGCTGAACTGCCAGCAAGTCATTAACCTTTGTCAGGGTAAAATGCTTTCCCTCCTGGGAGTCATACTCCAACCTCATACTTCAATTTGCTCAGTGAGTAAGTAATTTCCTGCAACACACACGCTGACAAGAACACTTATACAAAGAAATATAAACAGATTCAACAGATATTTCTCATTACCAGTGCTAAACATGACAGTAATCACTATTTTGGGGTCTTAATGGTGATACCATTCTCAACCGTGATGAGACTGATCTCATCTAGGTCAGGACATTTACGGGATTTTTAAGTTTGACCCTTCTCCCTGTTGGAAGTCATTAGCATCTGCCTGTGTGCTGGCCAAGCATCTGCTGACAAGGGAGTTTGTTCCTAAAAGAGTTTCATTTTCTTTAGGAAGCTGTTGATTTAGAAGCCAATGACACTCCTTCAGGAACTTTCTGAGTGATGGCTGACCTTCACTTCAGAGGCACAGCTGCTGATTTAATACTCTAGCTGGAGGTGAGAGTAAATCCACGACATCTTGGGGCCACTTGAGCTACTTGTATGTAGTGATATTCGTGGTGTTTGCACTGGTGCTGGAGAGGGGTGCTGACACAAGGAAAAATATCCCTTTTTTACTCTGTATATTTTAACTAGACTTGCCTTATTAGGTGTATAGTGAGTACTGAACTTATAAATACAACAGTCCGTATGCTTCAGCATATGAGCTAAATGTTTATGTACAAGGGAGGGGGGTTCCTCTCACTGAAAGATAGTCATTTTAAGTCGGGTGTTGACTCTGCCATGTTCCCCCCTAAGACAGGGCCCTGTAGAGAATGGTTCACTCTGCTGCTCCTAGATACTATGATGAGATGGGGTGCACTGCCTTTTGGGGATCCCTGTGAGTTGTAGAAGGGGTCCCACTTGACAAGGTTAGAGTGACAAATGCTAGCAGAGCTGTGTGCCTTTTGCCTCCTTTGTGGGGTACCAACAGGAGTGATCATAACCCAACACTTCATGCTTACTAAAATGGCCAGGATTTTCTTTACAGAGGATTTCATCAGTCATATCCCTCATTTTCCATCATTATTTTTTCATAATTACTAAGATCAATGGCCTTAATCCCAGATTTGCTAGGGAAACAGCAGGTCCCTGAAGCAGCCTCTTTGTTGTGGCATAAAGCATTTGCTAAGAGAAATGTCCCATGAGTGTGCCCTCTCCCAGCTGTTCCAGCGCCCGTTGGCAATGCCAGCTGCTCAGGCTTGCGTGCTAAAGCTACTGAGAGCAGCAAGGCAGGGATTTTCCAGAGAGCTACCCAGGAATTAAGTGTCTGGATTCCTTTCACATTCCACAGGTGCTAGTCCAATGAGTTGTGCCTCCAGGTTCACTTTCCCGTTCAGCTCTGGTACTGGAAAATTGCTCCATTGAGAGGAATATACCCACTTGCCAGGCAATCAGAGGGTGCCAAGAGCAACTTCAGCAGGGTTTATCGGACAGACTGGCACAGAACTATCTCAGGAATCTCAGCACTCTTACCACAAACCTATCTTGAGTTCTGATTTTGAAAATATGCTCTTACACAGAAGAAACATGAGATCAATTATGCAGTCCTGCCTCTCCCAGGAGTGAGCCAACAGCTAAAATAGCTAAAGGTACCTCTTGGCTAAGTTTTTCATATTTCAGCATGGTAACAGCTGAACACTCAAGTGCACAACTGAAAAGAGATGGGGAATTAAACAAAAATGCCTCCTGATGGTCTGTTGAGTTACAAGCCCTGTCCTCATGGCTAAGGAAGGAAGCCAGTGGCACCAGGTGCTGTGCATACCATTTGGTAGCTAGAGGCACAAAATTTTAGGAGGCTCCTGAGGTGCCTAAAATGCCTCTCCTTGCCTCTGAGAAGCCCTGCTAGCCTGGTGGGGCTCCATCCAGCAGCAAACAGGATTCAGGCTCTTGTCCTGCCTGATGCATGAAAGATGGAATCAGACAACCTCTCAAAGAAAAACACTCCAAACAATACAGGCAGCAGCCACGGCTCTGTAGCAGGGGCCATACAACTCTTCTCTGCATTGCAAGGAAGCTACATGCAGCATATATCTGCAAATATCTGCCCTGCTGTGTTTTACACTTGTAATTCAGGGAACAAGATATATTAAGAGCAAGGGAATGGAAATGCAGGCAGGAGAGGATGAACCAAGGCACTGCAGATGTACCTGTTTTTCCGCATTAACTCTAAGAAAACTCACTGGTGGCCCCAGACACCAGAAATCATGGGAGGTAAGTTCTACTCCAGCTGCTCATGGGCAATAAGATACATAAGCAAAGCTCAGCTTGAAGCTGGTCATTGACAACTGATGATTCAAAATTAGTGGGAAGCCAGGGACAAAGAGAAGTTTGGCTCTTCACAATTTTTGGTTTGGTCTCATAAAAGTATTGTGTAGATACCAAGCCATTGAATATGGTTTGCCTTAACTCTGTTTCCTCCTGAGGATGACTTACATGGGCAATTCAAGACAGATAGGAAGGCTTCAGTACTAGGCTATGGTCAATTCAGAGGGGATATAGGAAATGAGCTTAACCTTTTTGTGTTGGAATGCGAGGTGCTACAGGGTTGATAATCAACCACAAATTAAAAAAAAAAAGTCAATTTAATGAGTGGCGAATTTACCACGCTTCCTAAAAGAATGAATCACAAAATGGTTTTGGTTGGAAGGGGCCTTTTAAAGGTCTTCTAGTCCAACCTCCCTGCAATGAGACTCTTCCAGTAGGCCAGGTTTCTCGGAGCTCCATCTGACCTGACCTTGAATGTTTCCAGGGATGAGGAATATATAGAGTCAGGTAAGTACATTAGCCAATTCCATTGAACTTTTGCTCAAATTTTGTCAGGCCTGTAGTTAGGTCGCACTCATACTCTGCTCTGTTTGCCAGAGCATGTTTCCCATTCTCTTCTCTCCCAGAAGCTAAAGAGAGAAAACCAATTTATTTTTTTTTTCATAGAGTTTAACTGAAAAAGCCAGGATAAAAATTGCCTAGGATCTTATGACATTATCTAAGCTGTATGGGCAATGGTAGCAATTGAATGGTAGGAAATTGGAAACAGCTGCTATGAATACACTCACATAATTCATATACATGCACCTAACTCACATTCTAATTAAATAAGAACTTAAAACCCCTGTAGGTGCTATGCTCAGAGCTCATCTTTCCCTGAGCTGTGCAACAAATAATTTCTTTGCAAATCGATGGGAGACACTAACTTCTAGAATGTAAAAATTCAGTCATAGTTTATTTACACTCTAAATATTTTATAATATTTTGACTATAGAATAATTTATATTCTATAAAAAGTAGTTTTGCACAAAAATTTCTCAAAATTAGTTTTGCACAAAAAACTTCACAAAATTAGAATACATAAAAAAACCTCATGAAGGAATCTAAAATTAAATAATAAGAGATATAATTAAATTCACTTGGGAATCCAGTAAATTGATTAGGGAATTTTCAAATGCACATCCAACACTTTCCTGTAGTACATACTTCTCCAGTCAGAGTTATGTCTTTAGTGGTTTGGGGTAGGGAGCTTTTTGTAGGACTGGAAATCTCAGCTGTGGAGAAGGAGAGAGGTTGAAAAAGACTTTATGTAATAGTTATTATTGGATTATTCGGTGTCTGTCTTTGGGGAGATCTGATATTTGTCCTTGTTTTACACTCTGTGTGTGGGCAACGTCTGTGTACCTCCTGTATTAAGTCTACAGAAATGTAAACACAACTAAAGTCCATGCACCAGCTCTGTGGACTCCAGATCCTACTAGTAAAGAGCAGGTAACCCAATCCCCTTTAATTTTAGGGATGGAGGTGGGAATCAGTCTGGAAATTTGATTTTCCTCAAATCAGCCATAAAGCATGAAAAAGCACAAGCTTCTTAATTTATACATTCTCAAAACTGCAGGCATTTCTAACATCATGTCTGCCCTTCATTCAGTGGTGACAAGTCCTGAGGGGGTGAAGGAGTAGGATGAAGCAGTGACTCTTGCTGCACTCTCTGGCCTAATTATCACTTAATCAACCCTAGCAGTGTCAAAAAAGAAACGCAGAAATGTCAATCCATTTTCAACTCTTGGGTCCCTTGTGCCTCAGAAAGCCCCTTTGTTTTAAGCATTTTAAAAGCAATTTCTGTGAGACCAAGATTTTTCTTATTACTATTTTTCATCTCTTTCTACTACTACCACTACTACTACTAGTTTTTTGTCCTTCAAAATTTTTTGTACACACTCTAGAGAACAACCCAGTTAAAGCCCAGTGCTGCTTCTGAGTAATCTCCCAGACTGCTTGTCTCCTGACTAGGGCAAAATAGGACTATTAAGCATGATGAACAATGAAGATAATTGAGCAGAGCAAACAAATCTTTATTTCTTTTGAGAGGAAGAGGCGAGAAAATAGTCTTGGATCTACTGGATCATAAGAGAGATGAAGAAAACAGAAAGCTATGATGGAACTCCATCACAGCCTCAAATCCTCTGGCTTTGCAGAAGTTAATACTTCCTGATGAACTTTGCTTTTTTGCTGGACAAAAACAGTAGGTTCTAGCCAACTCCCTGACTTCTCTGAGAAGACTCTTCTGGTTTCTATTCCTCACACCTGCATTGCTGAGTCATCATGTTTGAGATGTGTAGCTGGCAAGCTTCATGGCTCGCTTGCAATGGCTGTCACAGAGAAGTCTCTGCACTCGGAGGCAGCAAAGGAAGCTGCAGCAGTGTGACATCTTCAATCCCACAGGCAGAAACAGAAGGCTGAGAGGTTAACCACACTTCTCTTAGATGGTGCTGAGAGAAGGGGAGTGGACAGAATGGGTATTCACATTGATTTTGGCCAGAGTGTCTAAGGGGCACCTGGTAAAAAAGGTCTGTAAGCAGAGGTTGCGAACGGCAGGAGCCAGGCATTAACTGGATGTTTCTATAATGTAAAATTAAAGACTGCCCTGCCACTTGCCAGCCTTTCAACGCCTGTATGTGTTACTTTGCATCATTCTACAGTGAATTAAAGATTACACTGGGTGAGCTGAATGCTAGTAGAGTGCTCACACTGTGATATGGAGACTATAGAGCAGTTGTGAGCAGTGCCACAGGGCATTCCTTCAACCTCTCATGATCCTCCATCACTGCTCTGGAGGCTCCAGGGTCCTTCAAAACCTCACACAAAGCCCTTGCACATACATGTACATCACTTCAATATGAGTAGAAGGGTTAAAATGTTATCTAGCTTTGAAACAGGCACTACTAAAAGCAAGATCTTGTCGACACTTGTTTGGATGCGGGCAGCACTCCTGGCTGCTGCTACCAGGAGACTTCTTGGCAGGAATACAGGGAGATAGTGCTGGATGCTGTTCAGCATAGAGCTGTGAAGCTGGGGAACAATGCCTGCCTGGCCTGCTCTGAGCCTCCAGTATGAATTATTCTGCCATTTTATGAGCCTGTGAAGTGCTGAGGTCCAGCTATGTACAGATTCAGGACAGAAACTGGAGCTCCAAGGCAGCTGCATAGATTTGACAATATTTCCAGGTTGTATTTGTCTCTGTGCTGAAGTCTGTTCTCCTCAGACACAAATTGGAGCCTGAGAACCTCTGTCTTAACCATGAAGGAACAATAATTATGCAGCAGTAGCAATTTATTTTCAAACACTCACCTGCAGCACTTCACCCCAGGACCCATGGCCATGGGCCCTGTGGTCAAAGCCACCCTAAAGAGCTTTCCAGCAGGTTTCCATCCAGATGCAATTTCAGAATATGATCTGCTAACAGGCCCACGTGCATATGCTGCAAGAGGGGATCCAGTGCTACAACATGCTTTTTGAAAACTAATTTCAAGCAGCACATTCCAGAGGCTCTAAGTAGCAGGAAGCACCAGGTTCTTCCCCCAGAAAGCCTTGGATGTGTTTTCCAGGTCTGTCACCTCCATGTTGGGAAGCCAGAATTCAGCTTTTTACCAACATTACCTATGGCTGGGTTACATTTGAGTCCCAGACTCATTACTAAAAGGCAGCAGTCTTGGGAGACTTGAATTTTGCTCTGCCTTCAACTTCTGTGATTTCTACATGCTTGAGAATTTCAGCTGAGGCAGTTTCCTGTGTTTGACTCTCAACACTTTCAAGTATTACCCATACAGGAGCCTCAAGTTTCCAGGAGATGGAAATTTTTCCTTTCATGGCTGTTGCTGAAGCTTAAACATGCAGTCGTCACTTTAAATCACCAAAATGAAACCTTTGTTTAATTCTGACTATCTCAGTGCCAGGGAAAGGCTAGGATGAAGCACAATCCCTGGTCAGACACTGTCTGCCTAACCTGAGACTTATAAATACCTGGTCAGGCCTACTGCAAGCATCACAGTGGAAGATGTGTCTGTCCTGCCTTGCTTTAATCCCAGTGTTTCCCAAAGAAGTAATGACATGATGTGGCTGCTGACCCTCTCCATCCTCATTAGACCTTGAATCAAACACTCCTTAAACCCTAGTCCCTGTAAATAAATTATTACTATGGAATTAGAATTACAAATCCTAATTACCAAAAAATATAAGAATCTAGAATTTTGGTGGGTTATTGAAGACCTAGATAAATGGCCAAACAGGCCAGCAAAGCTTTAAAATTAGATGGTAAATAAAGCCATAAGACTTATTTGGAGCAAAACCCTTTACTAAGTCTTTTCATTTACTTTGTAGGTATGTCTCATGGGTGTTTGGGTGATTGGAACAGCACTCACCAGATCCATTAATTGCATCAAATCCAGGTGCTTGCTTGAAGCCAACATTTAACTATGCAAATCAAGATTTTTGTGTTCAAGGTAAATTCCAGCAGCTACTCACGTGTACCAGCAGCTGCATCTACTCTTTGTTTTCACCCAAACAAGTTTTTGCATGTGCATCCGTTGTGCCTGTTTATGAAAATGTTATTTATAAATATTCATTTTATATTTTAATAACTTCTATTTACACCCCTCAAGAAGACAAAATTACCACTGTTGTAACTGGCTCAACACTGACAAATATTTAGGCTGAGATAGAACAGATACTTCTCTGCAGTGAATGCCAGCTTAAACTATTCCTACCCCCTGCTTCTTCTGGAAGTATCTGTGTCAATACTACCATCTTATAATTTCTTTTTCTTCTGTTGCCAAGTAAACATCTTTAATTAGATTCAATTAATGTGGATTGTGCCTTACATGGAGGCCTGAATTTGGATCACATCCCAACAACTTCAATTTTCCTATCATTGTAGCATAATTATCATTAATGCCTGGATCTGTAAATTGGTGTTGCTGCAGCTTAGATGATTTCTCAGATCCATGTAACGAAGATTAAAAAAAATAAAATTGCTACCTCAATCACTTTAAAAGAAAGAACCCACCCTTCTGAAGTTATATCCAAGAGTAATGGCCTTAGCAGTCCCACCATTGACCCAGAGGATATTTTGTTGTTTTGTTAGCCAAGATGCCCTTAGCTTGTCAATTCATCTTTCCTGATAGATCAGTGAAATGCAGAGGGATCCACATTTTCCTAGGGTTTATTTCAGAGTAACAAATGGCTGTGGCCAGCTCCAGCTATGCCAGATGGTGCTGTACACGAACATCCTTCTCTCACTGGTTATCTGCAGGGACCCTGCTACCCTGCACAGCCCTGCCACTGTTCAGGTCAGTCTGAAGCAATTTCAGGTTGACATCCTGTTTGTTGAGAGCTGCCACAGGGCTCAGTTTCACCCCACATGCTGTTGCACACATTTCACTCAGCGTTCAGGTGGGAACCATTCAAAGCGCTCAGTGCTTTATCTGTAGCCATGACTGCCCACTTTTGATGGGCTCTGGGTTGAATGCAGGGTTTGTGAAGTGAACTCCAGTGAAGACCTTGCTGAGGAGGGAAGCAGAGGTGGTAGATTGACATGAAACATGTAAGTTTCATTCTACTGATAGCAACTCCCCTTTCCAAATCACATGGGCTTTTGGGGTAACTCATTTCAGTCAACTGCACAGAGTTACTTTTGGGAGCGTCTAGGACACAACCCTTTGTCATCTTCTCAGAGGCCAATTTTTCCACCACCTCATGCTGGGTTGAAGGCTTTCCAACTAGATTAATTTTTAGCCTGAAGATGCTGTATCTGTAAGCTCCCTTTAGCATAGGGAGAACTTTTACTGCTGGAAGCAACCAGAGATTTTTGGTCTTCGTGGAATTCTATAAGAGTGGCTCTTCATTGAAAGAGGTTGATGTACAAAACTGAAGATTGTTTGACAGGTTTGAGTTGTTGTTGTGTTTGAGAGTTGATATCCCTATGATTCCTCTTCTGGTTTGGTTTGGTTGTTCTTCTATTTTAAATAGCACCAGTGACTCCCAGGGGAGAGGATGGACTTGGTTCTCCCTGTTAATAATTGCCACTAATAAATACCCAAACCGCAGCTAGACTGAAGGATACCTTGCCCTCCTGCAGACTGTGATATTCCCCAGAGATGCCACCACTGCCCACTAGAGCAGAAATATGAATCATTGCTGAAAAGGTTCCAGCTGTCCTGGGCTTCCCCACATGAGTGCAGATCAGCTGGACCAAGAGCAGTGGGCTCCTAGCAGTGAGGCTGTGAAGAAGGGAAGGCTGGTAAAGACACTGGGAAGTCACCAAGGTCCAGTTGGGTGCTGGGGTTTCACAGCCAGAAGAGAGTGCACGGCTGTGCACTGCACTGGGTAAAGAGAAATAAGCTGGTCTGTAAGGAATGCATGTCAATACAGTGAGTCAGATCAATTCCTAGAAAGAAAAATAGGGCAAAAATCTATTTTTTTATGCCTCCTTTATTAGGCAGCTTTTGCACTGCAGAAGGCAGTGAAGGCAGTTCTGGGAAAGGGTCTTCTGATGTCTCCACAAGAAATCAGAGCGAACAAAGCCAAGCTGCCCTCTCCCCTGCCTCTCTGCAGGGTCTCAGCATTGCTCCCCTGATGTTGGAAACAAAACCAACACCTGCGGGAGCTGAGCTGCTTGGAGACACCATCGACTCTGCTTGATTTGTGTGCTGGCCCGCAGGCAATCTGGCAGAGCTGTCCACCTGCCAGACTGCAGGGGCTCCTTGTGCAGTGCCAGCAGTGCCTTCAGACCTGCCAGCACCCCCCTGCTGCTGACCCAGCAGAGCAGCCCCTGGGTGGATGTGCTGCAGCCTCCCACTGCCCACGCTGCTGAGGCTCTCCAACGCAGCCAGAAGTGTGAGCTACCTTAAACTCCTGGCTGGTGAGCTCAGGGGTGGGCACTGCATGTCTGGGGAATGTGGAAATTAAAAGAACAAAGACAGGTACTCTGCTTCACACTTCTACCAGCCCCCTCTGCAGATTCCCCATCTCCAGGAGATAACATCTCTCTGGGAGCTGCCACTCCTGCTGTCAGGGAATGATCAGGGACAGGTGTGTTTGCCTCTGAGCACATCCCTCTGCTGGAGCCTTTCTTTGCTCCAAACTCAAGTGCCAAATATGACAGCTCCAGCTGGGTCTGTGGAAGTCCCTCAGGTAGCAAGTGGAAGCACCAAAAGATCAAGAACAAATTATTAATCTAAATATTATTTTGCCTAATTTTTGAAATGCTCTCATCTCCACAGGTCAAGGTGGGGGAGTAGCCTCAGCTGCTTTGCAGCTGCTGCTGCAGCCTGGTTCTTCAGCAGCCTCTTCACAGTGAGACAGTATCTTGAGTGATGAGAGATTTCAGCTTGCAGATGAGCAGCCAATTGATCACCCATGGAGAAAAGGGAAGAAAGTGAGAATTCTGTGGTTTGATCAAATCAGATTGCTATCTACCTCAGCTCTTGGGCTCCTCTGCAGAAAAACATCACCTGGAAATCTCACATTGAGACTATCTGAGCAAAACCTTGTTTGACAGGGAATTTGATAAGGAAATTGAAACATTTCAGAGTCTCTGAAAGGCAGAATGTAAAGTTTGTAGCCTTCTGACACAGACTGCAGAATATTAGAAGTATTTGATAGCAATATAAAATTCACCAAACTTCAGACCCACTGGCAACACAAAAGCTTAGTGTTTCTTGCCAGTCTCTGGTCAGAGAGCCAGTAGATGCTGGCTCCAAAAGCAAGATTCTTCTTCACTGCTTTGACACTAGTCAGCTTTGGGAAACCTGCCTTCCCTCTCTCAGCCTCCCTCTTCCCCCAGGCGCATTTTGTGTCATGTCTCTTGACTCTCTATGTTCTCCAGGGCAGAGGTGCTCTCTTACCCATCTCAATACAGCCTCCAAAACTGCACTGATTGCAGTTTCTTCGTGCTACTTACTAAAAATGAGTCAGAGAAAACAGGGTTGGAAGAGACCTTGAGAGGTCACCAGATCCATCTGCCAGTTCCAGCAGAGTCAGATACTGATCTAATCTGTGTGCTGGACTTTTGCCACCTCCTGCTCTGGCAGCTTGATGAAAGCTACACAATTTTCCTTAATAAACTGTTTCATGGCTGCACTGTCATCTTTACCATGAGAAAGCTTTCCCTAGTACCCAAGCAAAATTTCTGTATTGATAATTTCAGCCCCTTCCATTTTGTCTTATTGGCCAAGGACATAGAGACCATGCCCTTTTCCTAGTTTACAATATTTACCTTATTTGAAAACTGGTACAAAACTGGTATTTCTTCTGTAGACTAAACAATCCCAGAGACTTCCCTCACATGTATCAGTGCCAAAAGCAGCAAAGTCTTGACAATAATTTTAGTCTCACTAAAGGGAACTTCTGCATACAAGCAGACAGTGAATTTTCCAACAGTGGAATACCCAGCCTGGCAAGCAGAAGTGACGAGACATATCCATTCTGCACACTTGCTGATGCCCACCACTGTCTGGCTCCAACCCAAAGTGAAACTCAGCCACTCAGACCTCCCAGAAAGTTTGCACAGATGTATGCAAATCTGCTGGCTTTGTGCTGCACTGCTTAGCTGCAGTTGGAAGTGGGTGTGATGGCTGGCTAGGAAAGGTGAGGGAACAGCAGCCACATTGCACCTGTACAGGGAGAAACTATCTGCCCCAAAACTGTTGTGTGAGTTGCCTGGGGCTGGTTGGCAGGGATGAGGTGAGATGGGATGGAATAGAGGAAGGTCTGAAGGGCAAGGAAGTAGCAAAATGAGGAGGAACATAAAACCGGAAAACCAAGAGCTGCGAGATGTCTGTGCAGGCCATTAGACTGTGAAGGAAAGTGAGCACTGATCTTGTTGTCTAACTTAGCTGTGGTGCTCAGCTGAACAGAGGGCCCCGTTTCACTGCTTCCTCTGGTGCATGTGCTGCTTGTGCTGCCTTTTTACTCCTGCTCTGAAGTGGTGATGGAGCCAAGGTGCAGCATGCCAAGGACTATGACAATTCTCTGTGACTTCCCTCTCCTACCTTCCTTGACAGCCCAGACTCAGTGCCTGCTAAAGGCTTGGAAGAAAACAGGAATAAAACAAAATAATCCTGCTGCCAAGTCAGGGGAAATGAAGCCAAAGACTGATGTAACATTCAAAGAGTACATAAATGACACCATTAAAATGCCCTTCTATACCTTATCTGAAGATCCAGAAGCTGCAAGACATTGTATGGAATTTGAGGAAAACATTTTTAAGTAAGACATGCAGTGACTAATAGAGTATTAATTCACAATTACAGATGGATATCAGATCCAGTGAACAGCAAGGTTTGGAAGGACCAGGGAAACCCCTGAACACCAACTGCATCCAAAGGGATCATGGGTCTCAGGACACATGGCAAACTAGCTACAGGAATGTCTCCCTGCCACTTAGATGGTTTCAGGACAGTGTTAGGAAATGGCCAACAGCAAATAAAATACAAATGTTCTGAGATGATGTGCAAGGCACACTCCTTTTTCCTGGAATTTACTCTCCTTTTTACCCTGAATACACCAGGATGAATCCTGAGATATCCTTAGTGTGTTCACCACAGCTTTGAATAGAAAGTCCTTTTACTCTCTGTGTTTTGCAGTTCTTATCTAAGCATTATATCTATCACAGCTGGAACAAAACTGCCCTGTGGAAATCATGTGCTAAGCAGAAGTCCTGCTGATGAGCAGCTTGCAAACATCCAGTTTCTTTCATAGCCATAACCACTTCTGACCTTTTCTCCATGTGACTTTAGGTTACTCTGGGCTCTCAGGTTAAAAACTCTGTACCAGCAGAGAAACTCCAGATGGAAGACTGCTTGTTTTCACCTTCCTCTGAATGTCCTGTCAAGGAATTTGCTGCTATTAAAAATCCAGGCAAACAAGGTAACTGCACACACAAATCCTGTTTGTGCTGTTGGGCTTCTTTACTCTAAATACTGCTGGGTGGAGGAGCCCTGACCATTAACACAGTGGAGTCCTCTGCTTATCTGCACCATGGCCTTGGCGTCTGCAGAGGCAATAAGCCATTTTCCTTGAGTTGTTTGACCAGACACAGATTTTAGGGGTATAAAGCTGAGCAAAGAGCCAAAAACATTACTTGCGCTTCTCTTGCAGTCAGTGTAAAGAGGGAGGGACTCCACAAAGGGGATGCATCCCATCTTCTCTGGGCACCTTTTTAGGGATGGTGGTGACTCCCATCTTAGTGACATTTCTAGACCTGGCTTCTCCTGCTGTGGCAGGGAGACTTTCCATCTCTTGTTGGCTGAAGGCTGGTGGAACCATGCTCTTTTGCTGCAAATTCTCATCTCACTCACTCCATTTTAAACCTGGAAACTTTCCATGAAAATTAAAGGCTCCATTTCATAAGGCTCTTCCAGCTGCTCCAACACAAGCCCTCTGTCAACTGGCTAGTGAAGATGGGTTTACAGCAGCCTGGTAAAGTGATGAATACTAATGTGGCTTTGACTGAGTGGACAATTATTTTTTTTTCCACAATAACATAAAATCTTCCCTTAGGAAGCTCATTCTCCTGGTGTCTCAAGAAGTCTGGACACAAGCATGTGTTGGCTTTGAAATCACTTAGTGACTCAACTCCTCAATAGAAACCAATAGTGAGGGAGAGATTTGGGTGGGTTTTTGTTGGGTGGGGTTGTTTTTGGTTTGGCTGGTTTGGGGTTTCCTTCTTGTTTCTTTGTTTTTCGCTTGCATTCTGTACTTTGACTCTATCCCAGTGAGGGGAAAGCCAGCCAGAGGTGGCTGAATTTTCAAGTCTCTCTGTGTGTCCTCCAGAGAAGCTCAAATCTCAAAGCCACACAAACAGACCAAAGTACAAGAATGGAAATCCTGTTCAGGTCCCAGTGAGGCTCATTCTGTCCTCTCTGCTAGATCTTAGCAGGGTTTGTCACAATCACCAGATTTTTGTCTTTTAACAAACATGACGTATCTTGGCTCCATTTCCTCCCTTGCTTATCACTATTTTGTTAGCTTGAAGATAACTTCCAGGAGATCTGCTCTCACCTTAAAGTCTGATCAAAGCAAATTCCCAGAGCTTTTTTAAAGGAGTTATAGGGGAAGAGGGTGGGTGTCTTTCTGTCTGGTAACAGTTTATTTTAATCTGCCTGTTTTCTCCTTTTGTAATCCATAAGCACTCATGTGTTTAGAAGGCTTGCCAGTTATGATAGGTTTCCTTGACGTTACTGTAACAGGCAAGGCTAAACACAGCTGTCTGGTGCCTGGAATCCTTAGGAGTCCTGCAGGACCTGAGTCAGAAAAAATAAACTGAACTTTAGACATGCTCAAGCTAAAGGGCTTTTTCAGCCACCTCCTTTGTAAATAGTCGAAAATTCTAAGTAGATATGGTGGGACAAATTTGTTTCTGGGGTCACTTCAGTAGCTGTTCTGGCACTCTGCTCAGAATTCATTTACTGCAGTTCATCCTCTACAAAAATCCTTGTGCTAGGAACAGGCAGTGCATAAATCAGAAACCAAGGCTCAACTTTGCAACTTTTATGTTCATGGAAATGAATAGAGAAGAACTACTAATAGAGAAGGCATGCATCTAAATGTCAATATAATACTGCATTTGATGAGTTTTCATTAACTGCCAGAGCTGAAACAAACATTTCGGGATAATAAGTGCCAAAACTCTTTGAAATATTCAGAGAGCATATGAAGATGCATGCTGTGAAAAGGAGATAGATGCCATTCTGCATCATCTTTCATTTTCAGTCTAGATTTTGATTGTTCATCCAAGTTTTAGAGTAGACTGATAGGTTTCTGAGTCATAGTCTGGAAGGGCAAACCAGACATTGATTATTATCCCAGAATAACACCAATAGAAAGCATGTCCAAACCTCCAGCAAGCCAAAATGCCCTATTTCTCCCCATGGCTAGTTTGTGATGGGTTACTATTTTTTATATCCAACTTCTAAGCTTAATTTGCAGTGCAGAAGGAGAGACTTCTCCACAGATGGATATTCAGAAGAGGAGCTGAATTCAGACACTCCACAGTTGTATCTATCTTACTGCACCTGAGAACAGTTCCAGTCTCCTCATCTGGAGGCCTGTGTCAGACATGTCCTAGTCCAGGTGCTCTCCAGACTCTGATCTTTTCTGTCACACAGCTTTCCACAGAGAGACAACCCAAACTGGTGAGGACTGTTTGCTCTGAACAGGTCCCCAGTGAGGGAGGTGGGTGGCTCAAATTGAATCCCATGAACTCTCAGGTTCCCTCTGGTTGACATGATCCCAAGGTGTGTTAAAAAAGTCTCTTTTCCCCAAACAGCTGTCCAAGAAGAAATTGGACATCTTCGGCTGTCGTTCTCAAGGCTGTTTATTATTTCTTATCTAAAACATTTTCTGTCTGGCCTGCCGAGTTCTGTTCTGCAGGTCAGTCTGAGGCACACTCCCCACCCACGGGGCTGGTGTTGTCTTTTATACTACAAACTACGTTTTTGATATTTATAGTTGTGTTTCAATACCTATCACCTATGTTAGATAGTGACTTTCTATTCTAAACCAATCCCAAAGTGCCAGCATGACCAAGAAGATGGAGGCTAAAAAGAAGAAGGAAGAAGGAAAGGACAACTCCCAAATCCCTCCATATTGTCTACCTAGACTCCCATAGTCAAATTCTTCAAAATTCCACCTTTCACCCTGTGACAACTACTGTTATGCTCCTTAAACTTTTGTGACTTTTAAGTCTTCATATAAAGTTGGTAATTTTCTCCATGGGTTGATATAGAACTCCCAGGTGTCTTTGGCTTCTTGCCAGGGTCTCCAACCCCCCTGCCAGGGCTTTGAGCCATCCAGGGCATCAGAGGGATGTCCTGGGTTCCGACAATGAACGAGTGGACAAGATTGGCCTCTGTGCTGGTCTCTGGAATAGTCTCTGCTCCTTCTCCCAAAGGAAAGGGGATTCTGAGGACACTGTGCTCCTGTGTGCTAATGGCAGCTGATGCAAATACTCCCTCTGTGCATCCCCTTGGCACAAGTGTAATTGGCCATCTGAAACCCTGCAAGGGGCCTGGGATGAAATGTGTCACTTAAAGCCTGCATAAACAGCTGCAGAAAAGCGTTGCAACACAATGACAAATCAGGGAATGAACTCAGAGGCATTAAAGAAGGGCAAATAATGAATTGGAAAAGCTTTTGGAATTCTTCCAAGCACCAAACTTCTGTTTTATGTTCAAATGTACCACATCATAGGAAAGAGGCATGGGTCTCTAATGTTTCTCCTGGAGAAACTGGAATTATATTCTATTTTTAGGAATAGTATGTGCAGGTGTTCACCAGATATTAACAAATCTTTAAGTATTAATTGCATAAGAGGTAATTTCTTTAGCAAACACTTTGTCTTTTGATTCATACAGCACCTTTCCTGTTGTCTCTCTACCTTTTAAAAAAATTATGTCAGTAATGCCAAAACCATACTATGTGCAACTTACAAAAATGAAATTCTTTCAAAATAGCAACACCTGTTGTGCATATGCTTCTCCCAAAAGCCCCTAGATGACTTGGGTAAGTCCTCAGCAGGGAGTAGATGTGTAACCATGAGGTTTAGATGATGACTACATCTTAATTTGTAAATCAGTGAATATTCAAAGCAATAATCATAGTAAAAATTACGAGAAATCTGCACGATTAATTATGTTCTCCCCACCAGCCAGTAAATCTCCATGAACATCACAGAAAGGACTGGCTAAATTCATCAGAAACTGGTCGGTCTCTGTGTACAGCTTTCAGCAACCTCTCATAGTAAACAGCAAACCAGGATGATGTCAGACCTATAAATGCACGAACACACACGGACATTCACATACATGCTTCTTTCTCACAGGTGGAAGTCACATTCATAATAATTATCAGGATTTTGGGAGGTTTTATACCTACCTTCAGTGCTATTGTGTTGCCTTTTAGAGCCAGGTGTATTCAGCAGAAAATACCATGGCAATGTTTTGAAGGGCCATACTGTGTTTTGAAAAAGCATTTCTTCATTAAAAATGCATTAAAAACCACTGAAATCTGAGGTAGGTATCAATATTACAGTAGGCACTCGAGGTTTATTTTCCTTAGATTGATCTCGCTCCTGTGTAAAGTCTGCCTCGGTAAATGCCAGCTGTTTGGTTTTGTTGTTTTCTTTGAAATTGCTGTGCCCACACTGAACAAATCTGCTAAAGAATATCACAGTAAAAGCAACACTCTTCTGTAGGAACTGATCTATTTCCTAGCATGTAGAAAAAAAGAATCAAAGCTTAACATTACTCTTCCATGTTCAAAGACATGTCTTTAATCAATGAATTTATCTGATTCACTGCTATTTTGACACCACTAAGACAGTAGAGGAGTTGCACATTCTTGTATATGACTTGAATTTGTTCCTAAGCATAAATATGAATAAGCAGAGCATCTGCAGCTACTCCAGATGCACTGAAATGACAAGGACTATCAATCCTCATGCTTCAGGGTACATAATCTGATAACCAGCTGAGGTCATGGAGAAATATCCCCCACTGGTATCATATTGACTAATTGGATTCATTATAAGCCTTTTACGTCTTTCTCTAAAAAAATCTTACATTAGCCACTAGATGGACCAGTGGCCTGTTCTGGCATGGCAATTCCTACATATCTAAGCCACAAAACAGTTGGCAATGGGTGCTGCTCCTGTAATCACTGAATCAGCAGCACACCGGCTGGAAGGGATTCAGCCTGCATCCCCTCAGTGGCATGGAGCACTCCAGATGACGTCTTAGTCAGGAGGTGGGAAAGAAGAGGAGGCTGTTTGCCATGGTGGGCACATTTATGGAATATTTGATTTACAGACATCTGATACATCTGATGTACAGCATCTGAAGTATACATTGCCTGATCTAGAATCCAGACAAGAGCAAGAAAATTAGAATAGAATAGAATAGAATAGAATAGAATAGAATAGAATAGAATAGAATAGAATAGAATAGAATAGAATAGAATAGAATAATGTAGTGTAGCATAGCAGAACAGAGCATAGTATAGCATTGGACATATCTGAAGGTTGTATACAGGAACAAGAATCCTAGAACTGGAGGTGAGCCAGTGCTTGTCTGTGAAGCCCTAGCTAATCAGATGCCAACCTACTTCTTTACTTCCACTGCAGAGAAGGAGAACAGATGGGTGGGCTGGAATGAAATACAAAATAAAAGCAGGCGCCTATGGTCAACTCTACACAAAGAATTATAAAACCCCTCATTATACAACAGAAAGACAAAGTGTGTTAATACTTCCTAATGGTGCTTCCCATGGAAGTAAAATCTGCATCTGCTTGTTAGCCACAAGGTGCTTGGGTGATTATCAGTGAAAGGGAGCAGAAGGCTGTATGTGATGCAATTAGGAAGGCTGCTCGGAGAGCAATTTCACTGCTGAAATGAGGTCCATGCTATCAGAAACAGAGATTCTCCCAGACTGTAAAAATTAGAAGACAGAGCAAGAGGTTTCTGTTATCCAGTTAGCTGAGTCATAGGTCAAGGTATATTTTCCATCCAAGGCTATTCTTTCTAATATGTCACACTTCAATAACACTTGAGACTCAAAATGGAGCAATCTTTTTTGTCTGGCTGCTTGCCAGGGTAGCTGGAGACTTCTGGGCTGTGCACTGACAATGCTTTGCTCAACTAAATGCAACTGTACTCTCTGTCTTCGGGAGGAGAACAGGTTACAAAACAGCATCTTCACATCCCTTTATGTGAAAAACACACTACTCAAAAATGAAAAAAAAAATAGTGCACTTGGTTTCCCTTTACATGTATCATCATCAGTAAATGTATCAGTTGGAATGAGTTTCCAGCTTCTTAAAGAAGCTCTCAGTAGATAAGCTTATCTGTTGTGAATCACATACACAGGCTGCCCCACAACCTACAAAATAAACACTGCCACAGCTACCTCTAAGGAAAAACTCTGTTGACAGTTGTCTTGCCATTGCAATGCACAGCAATATTCAGGTAGCTGAATAGGTAGCCCCAGGAGGTTGGAGTTTTTCTAAAACTTTGTGTTTTCCTCATTTGACCCATTTGCTTGTATTTGGAAAAGTTTTGAGAAATTCTTGTAGAAAATGGAACTCTGGCCTTGTTTAGACTAAAATCTATTTATTATCTGCTAGAAGATGATCAGTAGGTGAGGGTGGCACACAGGCAGCTCAGACCTCCCTCCTGAGCTGAGCATGCTACATACAAATACCTCCATCCTGTGATGGTACAGGGCTGCTGGGTCTTCTGCATCTCTCATGGACAAAAAAATGAGCCAGAAAATCCAGCACCTCTGTCTCTTACCTGCAAAACCCCAATGTGTCAAAAAGCAAATGGGACATCTACCTCTCCCTATTGACTCTTCAGGAGATGTATGTGGTGATTTATGGCTCTTGATCACTTGGGAGAATTTTGGTATTCTGACAATAGGAAGGTGAAGCATCCTCAATAAACTGGCTGGGGTAAACTGGCCTTGTATATCTGAGACTCAGATCCTAAGCAATACTTTTTATTTTTTTGCTGGGATGGGCTGTGAACATCAGAGGAGAGTCAGGGAAAAAGGACCTGGGTTATCACAACTCAGCTTTTGAAACCACCCTTGTAATCTGCTTTCCTTCAGATCAGTCTCAAGATACACCTGAGCACTCGTGACCTCTGGGCAATGTTGGCAACATGTTGGGGACAGAAGGGACAGCTGCAGCACTCATCCCCAGACAGGTCTGTGAAGGTGGACTGTGAAGCACCTACACTGGTTGTGACCACCAGCAGACATGAAAGGGCCACACAGCCGGTCTCTAGCCCTGCAGGAGATTCCCTGACCCCTGGCCTTGGGCAAAGAAGGTGACACACAGACAGTAGCAGGCATGTGGGTAATGTTGACAGGGATGAGTAATTACCGACTCACCACTTTTCATTGTTTTTCAGTTTCATTTTAGCAGGGTGTTTGTCTGCCAGGTGGAGAGCATGGGAGATTCAAATCCCACTTTTCTGCATGGGAACTGGGAACGATGGTGCTGGCATATTTAGTTTCACTCCTGAAGTCATCTACCCAAACTGAAAGGGACCACCAAGAGAGAACTAGAGTTCACAGTTTCCAAGGTGTCAAAGCTGACACTACTGCATTTTGTCCCATTTCTGATTCAAGGGGGGATTCTGTTTCAAAAAAACCTTTGTTCTCAGGCACAAGAAAGTGACATTTGAGACTTTCTAAAAATAAATATGTAGTTAAAATGAATCTGGTACAATTAGTCTCTTAGCTCTGGAGACCACGTAGAAGAGGGGGGCGAAAGGAGAGGACAATGAATTTATAATCTGGCTTTTAGCAAGGTGTAAATTTACCACCCAGACTCCCACCCATTACACCACAGACAGGAAACCAGCTGGTGGAGGGTGCAGTGAGTTTGTTGTTCCTCCTCGCACAATGACTATGTGTGTTATTGATTTCACAGGCCTAACCATGACTGGTATATTTTTTAGATCTTGCCTGTTGCCTTTTTATGTTTTCAGATCAGCTATGCATTTCATCAGCCTCCTGCCCACCAGCAATCATAAAATATGAGCCTTTGTGGGAAAGCAGAGACGTAGAAAGCGTTTCTTATGAAACGGTGGCTGGGATTGTTCCAGACACCTCCAGCCAGCTGCTCTCCAGGCAGCAGCTTTGTGATACAAGAGACAGTAAACATCAGCTTTGGAAAGTCAGACAGCTTTGGAAAGTCAGACACTTGGGCCCTTTGGCTGCAGGCCCACTGAACAAGTTCTCCTGACTACTGAGGCATGGCTCCGAAAATAAAAGGGCTCTTTAGTGCTGATATCTTTGGATGCCACTGTGCAATATAGCTGGAGTCAGTCCAGGGTATTCCTACCTGCTTTGCATCTTAGGCTATAAAACAAATCCAAACACATCAGTCCTTTCCAGGTACTTGGTTTTCATTAAAGTATCTCCTGCTGTTAATCCTGCCCAGTCCAGCCTAGGGCAATGCAATGTCACTGGGTTGCTGCAGTGGTATTCCAGTGGTAACTGGAAATAGATGATATAACTGGTGGAGTGCCATTATCTCTTTACCAGTGTGCAATGCAGAAACTGTACTCCTCTGCATAAATTCTACCTACAGAAATTCTGCAGCTTGTGCTCTCCTCCTCACTGTCTGTAATGTTAGCTGTGTCAGAAGAAGGCAGCACTGCTGTGAAAGGCACTTTTTACAGATGTTGCAAGGTCCTCTCATATTCTTGAGGGCCTTACAGTAGAGCTAGAGGAAAGGCATAGATGGAGACCTAAGGGTGACCAGCTTACCCTGTATATGGGGAAAGTAAATAGGCTGGGATTCTCCAGCAGGGAAAAGAAAATTACATGGAATGTAAAATCCTGCAGCTTTCCAGATAGGTCAGAAAGTGTGTAATTGCTCGCTGCAGGGAAGGAGCTGGGGACACTGAAACAAATGATCAGGCAGAACATTTCAAGGAAACTAAAGGGAACAGTCTTTCACACAAAACATAATTCAGAAAGGAGAGTCACTGACATACATTTTTCACTGCCATAAATTCACCATCATAAACGGCTGGAATACCAAAGGTACTAACAGGTCAATAAAAGAGAGTGTGAACATTGGGCCAAAAAGGGCAAGGTGGAGAATAGCTCCAGAAGTCCCTAATGCATGGATTTTATTAGAAGTTAGGTAGGTCCCCTTTCCCTGACCTCTGTCTTTTATTCTTTTTCAGCAGCTGCTACCAATAACTGGTAAAGACATGATACTGTCTTGATGGGCTTTTGATTTCACTCAGTGGAGACACTCTTAGGAGGTTTAATGGACCGGATCCTCTTTGGAACAATTCCAATGTCTTCAATGAATATGAGGCAGAAGTGACTTCCTACATATCTGACAATTCTTGCTTTGTTTCTATTTCAGCATTTCCTAAGGTTTAAAAGCAACTCTTAGCCTCTGAACTTTTCATCTGAGTTCATGTCTTGATTCTCTCAGTTATGCTCAGCATTCCATTAAGACAAGCATTAAAAAAAAATACAGTATTGTTTTATTAAATTGTCACAACAAATAGTGCCAGATGAGGGGCTGAAACTCACATATGTCCTGGTGACTGGATGAGGATGTACTACATTACTGCCACTCTGGACCTGAGCAGGTTGAAGCACTTGGCAGGAGGGGGCAGATAAGCTGTAAAGGGCAGAGCCCTGGGGCAGACATGGGATACCCCTTGAAGCACAGGTACAAGGGCTGGGAAGGGCTAAGTGACCACAGCCAGCTGGGTCAGGTCCCAGCCCCCTGAGGCAGCTGCCTCAGCCCCTAGCTGTTTCTGTAGAAGAGGGAGGACCTGTAAAAGTACAAGCAAAATGGGCCAGGTGTGTACATAAGTGTGTACTTATATACACAATGTCCTAATTAATATAATTGTTCTGTTTCAGTACATTACAGGACACAGGCAGTGTTTCAAACCTTAAAATATTGCAGACAAATGGTGTAGCCTGTTGTGGAACTAATTGATTCTAACAGTTTTGGTTTAGCCATAGGATGGCTCCATTTTAAGACAGCACCAAAATAAATTAAATTATTTTTTAGTTTATAATTAAATTAAACTAAATTTATACTTTTTTTTTTTCTTTTTAAATTTTATTTACTTGCTCTTCTTTTAATTTCAGGGCTTCAGAATATATTAACCACCTTCTGGGACCCTTTTGTGGGTTGTCAGTTCTGCAATTTTTAGGTTATAAATCAGTTTGCTTTGCAGGTTTGTAGCTTGAACTAGAACTGTTACTGGGAAACACGAATGAAATGAAATGAAGGAGACCCTCCAGGCACCACATGAATTTATAGCACAGATTGCCAGTGCCACCTAGAAAACAGAATGAGATCAAACACTACTTCATCTATGTCTGCAGGATGCTCTAGAATCCAGCATGGCCAAAAATGGACACATGATCCTTTTTTTAAATATGAGTTACAGTTCTCATGAACAGAAGGATATAGACTGGCCATCTCAAGGCATTATGAGACTTATATATACGCTTGCATATATTTACTGCATAGAAATGTTTCTGTAGGCAGGTTTTGTTCTTAATGGAAATCACTTTAAAATGTTCTGAGCCTACATTTATTAGCAGATATTCCTGTGCAGTGCAGTTCTGTGTGAGAGACCCATCCCTTGCAAACCAAGACGCAATGAATGTGGTGAAATCTGTACACTTTTCTGTGATCCCAGTCAGCAGATTTATGATTTAATAATCAGAAAAAAATCAGTTAAAGAAAACCCTCCAGCTCTGTCAACCTGCTAAGAGTACCTGATTGCTCCAGAGCTCAGTGAGAAGTTACAGTTTAATAAACTCCACCTGATGTTGCCTCACCAATGCTGCTTTGTACATCTCTATTGCCCAGGAATTCTGAGGTTGATTTTACTGTTCTGAGCCTTTTGATTATGCTCAAGCTAAAATGAGGGATTGCGCACTCCAATTTGTGGTGACCCTGTCTTGTGAAAGGGCGTTGCTATGAGCAAAAATAGAAACACGGCCTGTGTTTTAAATCAAATTATTGTCACTACAGTGTATAGTCTTGATTTTGCAAAGCTTCTCTACCTGCTCACTTAAACGTATGCTTAAGACCATTTGTTTTATCCAAATAGATATTTAAACCCATATTTATGGGTTCAAATGTATTTAAACCTATATCTACGCATAAGAGCTTGGCTCAGTGAAGTTGTAAAGCAAAATGCGATAACTGAGGTTTCATAGCAAGCCAGAATGAAGCTGTAACACAGTCCTAAACTATATGCAAATGATGACACACATCACAGCTAAAGTCATAGGAGGAAGGGAACATTTCTGGCACAGGGAAAAGATTGACACTGACAGCTAGTGGGGGGAAAATACAAAAATCAGAAATCACACCAACAACACAAAAGTTGAAGCTGTCACCATGCTCAGATCTCTAGCAAATAAAATAAGAAACTCTCAGTCTGTCTAGCCAACATCAAAAAATGAGGCAAAGGCGTGAAACCAAAGAGGAGTATAAAGTCACTCCAGTTGCTCCCTGATGCCCCAAGCAGGGAAGGGGGAGAGATTAAATCAGCTGTTTTGAAAGAGAAGGAGTCTAGTGCATCCAAAGCAGAGCAGGAAAAAAGTAAATTGAAGTAAAAGAAAAAAAAAAGTAAATTGAGCCCACATTAGTGCTACTGGAAAATGGACAGTGTTTTTTTAAGGAGAACATGATCTGAATACAAGTAAAATGAGTTCTCTGTTAGATTTAATTTAAGAGAAAGAAAAAAATTCATGGACAGACCACAGGAACTAAAATCTTGATTTAATTTTAACAAACTACAGTGAATGATGCAGAGGGAATGAACAGAGAGCTAAGTGGATGAGAGGTTAGTGTAGATTCCAGAAAAAAGACCCTTTTCAGTCATTTCATTACACCTAACACAGCATCTGTCACTGTTTGAGCCATTTGTTTTCTCCTCTTTGTAAGTTTCATATTTATTCTTGGATGATAGTAAGTTTTGTGTATACAGATGCTACAGGAACTGAAAGAATTAGGAGAAATGTGTCAGAAGTCATCATTTCCTTCTTCAGCCAAAAGCATCCAAAGAAGTGCTGGATATCCTATTTCTTCAAATGTTTACTACCCCAGACACAGAACAGACAGCTGTGTATGAGCTTGTCCTGGCAAAAGAGTGGAGAGGGTAACCTCATCTACCCTTTCAGTCGCTGAGCTTTGATGATTCATATTTTGTAAGAGCAGCTTTGCTTATAAATAGGAGCAGGTTTAGCAAGTGAAACCAGTTAGCCTTCAAACAATTAACGCATGTCTCCTAACAAAAGGCAGAGCTTGAACCCAAAGAGCAAGCCCCTCTTGCTGTGAAATGCTTTCCAGAATTTAATTTCACATGTAGGACCAGTAGCACTCACAGCAGGAAGGTGGAATGAGTCATGTGGGGATGTTGGGAACTGGGATGAGAAAGCATTGCAAAAGTACTCGTAACATAAATTGCTGATCACTCTGCACTTAGGGATGATTTTGACGCTGTATCCTGTTTCAAAGAAAGAGGAAAACCAGGAGGGTGCTAGACTGAAAGCTAATCCCAGCAGCACTCTTACCCTCCTGAACGGTAGCACAATTGTTTCTCATGCAATGCTGTAAGAGAAGATAAAATCAAAAAAATAACAGATTTAGAAAGTGGGGCTGCCTATTTTTGTTCTGTTACTGTATTGACAAATTTATTTCAGAAAGGATGAAAGAGAAAAAAACCACCATAATTCTGGCTTGACAGAGTCCCTATCTGTTTTCAGAGGCCTTTAGACTATTTTACATTATAAAGTGCGAGGCCAGGATATTCACATATCCTGGTAGTTACAGAAACTAAGGAAGCCCCCATCCAGTTTATCTCCAGCTTGGTAATCCTTTATCAGTTATATCACTGCCAGCTCAACTGAGATAAAGAGAGCCTTCTTCTGAGGAAGAAGGGATTTTGCCCATTTCAGGGCAAGAGTACACATCCTCAGGTCAGCTTACACTGGCTGCCATTTCACAGGGGCTTTTACTCCTGAGAACCACCTGCCTAAGTGACTCCACCAACCTTGTAGGGAAAAAAAAAAATATATTCTTCCCACCATATTTCTCTGGATTGGATGGTTGAAGTGATGCCTTTGGGAAATAGCAGAATACTGTGCTTAGGAAATAGGTACAAGGATCAATTTATCAATTCCAGCTGCTTTTTTTTTTTTTTTTTTTTTTTTGGTGCACATTCCTACCAATGAATTTGGTCATATCCTTTTTTTTTTCTCCCTCTATCTTTTTTTTTTTTTTTCTCCCTCTATCTTTTTTTTCCTGTTTGTGGGTATATGAAAATGTAGACAACAGTATGTTTCCTAAAAAATGCCTGTTTTAAACAAGGCACTATGCTGATTCACAAATCAAAGTCCAATATTCCTCTCCTGTCCTATCTCAGCACAGATCCTGATACATGTATGCCATAGTATCAGATTGACTTCTTCAGGGAAAGGGAAAGTGTTTTTCTTAGTGATGTTATAGGTAATTCATCCTGTTGTGAATCAGTGAAATCAGGGCAACCCAATCTATACTGGCAATGCTTATCCCACTCCTTTGATAAGTTGTTTTCCTTGTCTGCCATTGCTGCATCCTGTGAAGCAATTATGCTTGGCCAAAATCTTCCCTGATTCAGAGTAAACAGCATATTGCCAAACTTTGGGAAATATGGAGGTGTCTCATTGAGGTGGAGGTCAGTCTTTTCACTTTGTATATGTGAGAATAGTCCAGTGTTTTGTTCCTCTGGCAGAGAGCAGAGACAGTGGCAGGAGCAGTACAAAAGCTCAAGGAGCTTTTTCTTCCCCTCTCAACCCCTGTGGCAGTCATCCACCCCAGGACAAAATGGAGTAGAGACATTCCTGCCATGATCCAGTGACATTTAACACCAGTCTGGGCTGGGATGAGTGGATTGCCTCCACAGGGACCTGAGAACTGAGGCCAACAGAAAACCCTTGGCAAATGTGTACAAATAGACCCTGTCCTGGCCCCGAGATACACAAACAACCAAGATTTCTACGACATTTGGCTTTTTCATTTAGTTTGAGTAATTAAAAATGGGTCCCATTAACCTGTTGGATAATGGATGCCTTTTCCACTGTGGCACGGGAGTAGTAGCCTAGTGGCATTTCCCTTTGCTTTTGCCTGTCCACAGCAAGTTCCTGAGGAACTGAGCAAAACAAGAATTTTGCCTGGCTGGCTTGGGGCTGAGCAAGTCACTTCTTGGGGAATGTGACTGTCACATGTGGGGACTTTCTGCTTTCACAGATCACAGACTAGGAAGAAGAGCAGATCACCGGTACAGTGCTCCATGGCAGCCTGAGGAATACAGAGAGGGAGAAATAAAGGGATATGGATGTCTAATTCAGAAGAGATTGAAAAAACAATGTTGGAAAATGGGTCTGTATTTATAGTCATAATACAGAACACAAGGATCACTTCATTCAGCAGCTGGAGACACAGGAACATCCATATCCTAGATTCAGGTTTGCTTATTGTGCTTTTAGTATGGGATTTAGCTTATTAACTTCTGGCATACATATGTGAGCCAAACTGACTCTGCTTCCTAAATTACAGTCAGTGGAAGGAAAGAGGCACTTCCAAGCCATTGTTCACCTTATCTATTGTAAAAGACTTCTGCAGGCTGAGAGAAATTGAACTTGTAGTGTCTTTCACCTGCAGTAATTGTTCTTTAATCCTCACAAGGTAAAGCATATCACAGACCCATAGTGAACCTCCAATAAATACAATCTGCTAGAAGTATCCCAGCAAAGGTAATTTTTTACTTCATTAGACAGCTTCTTTCACTAAGCAGCACCTTCTATATTATCCCTTGAACATAATTTATCCCACACTACAAATTAGCACTAAAGGAGCCTGCTGGCAGGGTCATGTATCTATAAATGAGATTCACACTCGGATATCCTGCCCAAACCCCCATCTGCACTGCTATCACTGTCCAGAAGCACTGCAGGGGCAATGAACTCTGCCTACCAAAGTGCCTAAATGTGCTTGTCCATCAACCTGTCCCCCCTCCCACCCCAAAGTCTGACTTGTCATATATCTGAATTTCAGAAAGCTGAGAAGGCATCACAGCCCATCTCCTCCTGCTAGCACAGGATGATGAGGAGCTCCAAATGCCCCTGAGGATTACATGCACCCTAGGAGGGCTCCTTTGAAGAGGGAGCAATGGGGACACTACACAGAGGCTGGGCAACCTGCCTTCCCTAGTCCAGCTGCCAGCAGATCAGAGGATCCGATGAGTAGCGATACTGGCGTGGCACATCTGGGGCGGCAGAGACACCACCACTCTGCATTGTAAATGCATTAAACAAAGGTGGGTAGTGAGGGAGCCAGGTGGGAGCTTCATGCTAAAACACACAGGACCTGGCAGGTCTGAGGACTGCAGCTGATGGTTTCAGGGAGGGGTTGTGTTTAACAATTCTGAGCTGGAAGGACAGGTTAGTCATACACATGGCCTAAAGCAAGGAAGGCAAAGAAATGAAAGCTGGGGAATCCCAAAGAGATGAGAAGTGCAGATACACACACTCCAGTAAAGAAAACCCAAACGTCATTTTGGGAAAGGGCAGCTAGCTCTGGTGTAAGAAGAAGCACACACAAACTTGAGTGCTTGTCCAAGTGAACATCCGTGAATGATTACATCCTTCCCCATATTAACAGTGGCCATGTTTTTGTCTTCTGCTTAACCAGGTGAGTAGCTGCTTACATCTGATGCAGGGGTGAGCTTGGCTGTGGCAAACAGCCTTTGCTCTGTTACTCTCAATGCTCTTGTATTTGTGCATGTGTGCACGAGGCACATCCCACAGACTTTTGTCCTGAAAGATTAGAGGTGATGGCTCACAAACGGAGCAGATTGAAATTGTACCTATTATTTATCTTAGTGTGTGGGGCACAGATCCATGGAAAACTTGAAGGTTATGGCAATCTGCTGGTCCAAACCTTTGGAAGCCACTCCTCTAGGAGTTCTCTCTAGGTGATTATGGGAGAAATTATCATTTGTGCAAGAGAAAAAGCAAGACTATCACCACCCAAGTGGTCTGAAATGAGGTGAACTCAACTAAGTCAAAGCAGAGCTCTGTCTCTAACCCATGCCTTGTCATGTAAATTAATCCTAACTTCCATTACATATGTACAAACAAGGGGGTAGCACTGTCACATGTGGTACTCTTCTGGATGCCTTCTCTTACCCATAACTGCACATAAGACTGTCTCAGATCAGGACATTGCTGATTGTGCCTTGGAGTAACAAGAGGCACACCCTGACACAAGGTAGTAAATACTGGGCAGCTCACACACAATAAAATGTCGTTTAGAAAAAACTTACTAGTCAGCCTGCACACTACATTGTAGCAGAGTTTTGGTTTCTACACGCTAGGTACACAAGAAGAGATTGAGAGTTTGGGCTGGTTCTGTAGTAAAGATCTGTCCTACTCATGCAGAAACACTATCCAAATCACAGCAGATCAGGAAAATCAACTACAAGCTCCCTGAATTTCTGTATGAAGCAATCACAGTTACACAACTCATAGTTGAGTTTACTGAACTTAACTCTCTGTTCTTTATTACAGTGTTGACTAATGAAGTCTTACTTTAGAATAAAACCCCGCTTCTGGTAACATTGTGGTGTTAATATAATTATTCATTGTCTGCGTGTTGTGTTTGTGCCAGTGCTGAAGAGCAGATGTTACGAGTGAAATCTGAAGACTTTATTATAAGCAAAAATAATTAGCTTCCTGTTCTGTAGAAACAAGTCTGTTGTCCACCAGACTAATTAGAACTCCAGTCAGTCTTGTGTCATGTTGCAACTAAATCTCTGAAATGTTATTTTTTAAGGTTCAAAGACTTGACAGTGAGGTAACTCATCTGGATATTATATGAAAAGGCTGACTTCCATTTATCTCTATATCACCTTATTTGCTGAAGTGCCATTATACAGCTAAGAGGCTTCTATAATTATTTTTGTCCTTGTTTCTGTTATATAATTATGACAAAATTTCTTTTTATTTCTGTAGGGTCTACAAATTCCTCTGTGTGTACGCTGAAAAAAATTTTTCTAAAATCCGGGGAAACTCAAAGGTGAAGTCAAAAGCAACAAAAGCAGATAGAGTCCGCTTTAGGAAAGATGTCAATCAATTCTAGAGCCATCAAGTAGACCAATGAGAATGATCAAACATCTGTGTAGGGACAAGGTAACCTTTTTCAAGCACATGAAAGATTGATCCAAACAAAGGAATTAATCTTCCCTCCAGTATTTGTGTAAGATAGGATAGGAATTAACCTGAAGCAATGAAGATTTCACTGAAACACGAGGAAAAAGGCTCTCTAATTGCAAGAACAGTGAAACAGTGCAATAGAACTTTGTAAAAAGACTGCAGATAATATTTTCTTCAAGGAGGTTAGACATGTGCCATCATTATGCATGCTGCTGTGGGATAAGATTAGATGACCCTTGAAGATGCCTTCTGCTTTGTGACTGTATGGGATAGCTGGGCAGGCTGTCAAGGCAGAGAAGTAGACATATCCTGAGACAAGGTGAGGCTCAGAACAACAGCAGAGCTGTCTGGGGTCACCAGGACAGGCACTGACAGGAGGCTTAGTCATGACATGTCAGGAGAGGAGCTGCTTTAGGACTGGATGTGGGACTTGTGGGGGTCTAAAATGCAGTTTTAAAGAATTTATGTTGCAAAAGAATTTGAGCCCACATGCAATGTTTGAAAAGCATATCTGACTGTGGTGCCATGCAAACACAACAAAAGGAAAATAGTTGCTGCCAGAGAATGGTCCACATACAAATTTGTCAGCACCAGCGTGTTGAGAGCCAATCAGCCTCATATAAAGCTTTATCTGCAAAGCACAATGGTTAGTGGATAATGGTGACTTATTTTTCTAAGCAGATTCCTGCTCACCACAGTTCACAAGTAAAAATTCAGCCTAAAATCCTGAGGGTAGGATCTGTCACTGCAAAATGTGCCATACTCTGTGTGAAGGAGAGGAGGGGGACCAGGCACCCAGATATTTTGAGGTGTAGTCCTCTCTCCAGAGAGCTGCCAGGTGCTAGACTGAGGCATCACCAAATCTTTTATTGTATCTGCTCAGAATGGCAGTCCAAAATTGCCGGGATCAGTTCATATGAATCTCTCCCTAGGTCTCTGTTGTGCAATGCTGGTTTCTGTTCCTCTTCTTGCAATAATAAGCTGCAACTGCTACTTCAGGGATTCTACAAAGGATGCAGCTTATGTAATATCAATTTAGAAATGACAAAGCTTTCTTTTTTGGGCCTTTCATGTAGTAGTCCGCCCACATGCAGGCGGTGCACACAAATGACGTATCACCCGGGGGCCGAGACTTGCTGCAGAAATTGATAGTAAGCTGTTGTTATTCTAATTATGTGTCTGTCTTTCTTAATTAAAGCTATGCCACAGGTCATTTACCCTGGTGCAGAGTCCATGAACATTAATCCTGGCAGTGTTTTGGAATCAGAGAGTTCTCATTAGCATAGGATTGGCTGTGAGGGAAGTATAATCATCTGAAACCCTTTACAAAGGAATGTAAATTAGCATCCATGCCTCCCATGTACTATTGACATAGTGAATTATTTTACTGGCTAGAAATGAAAATGAGCACGGAGCAACGGCGCTCAGGCTGCGCTGTGTTTGCACTGGGGATTTGTGTGTGTGTGTGTGTGTGTGTGTGTGTGTGTGTGTTTCTACAGCCAGAAATTCCAATTATCATCTCTGATGCCTCACCAGCTCTTGAAGCTCAAGCTCCTCCCCATGCAAAGCACTGCAATCTGTTTACGCTGAAGTAATAACTAAGAATATAAAATAGACTTTAGAATGCCTTATTAATCTTGGTGTTCTTTGCTCAGAAGCATGGAGCCCCATATTAGGAGTGGATTTAGGTTTTGGAGTGGCTTCTGAACCACGCTGTAATAACAGGAATAATTCTTCAACTTGTCTAATCAAGCAATGTTTACACTTTTTTTGGTCACAAATCACGCTTCAAGACTGATCTTTAGTTTTGCAAAGATTAAAACAGGACTTAGGTAGAGAGAGAAAAAAAAAAGGCTGCTTTTTATCAAGCACTAATTCCACAGGTCAGCAGAAACATCACCCACAGCTAATCAAAAACCATCCCTCCAAGGAGACAAGCAAACAGTCATTGCCCATGCTAGAGCTGAAGAGAGGGATGCCACACCCAGGGAGAGAAGCCAGAAGCTCTGACTGCTGGTCCCCCACTCCATCTATCCCACACAACCCCTTTTGCATTATGTGATTATAGCATGGTAGAAATAATAGATGCACTTCTACAATAGGAATTGTTCTTCTACAGAGTAAAGTTCTTGGAATAATTACTTCCCTGGCACACTTCCCATCCTGCTCAAAAGCCAAGCAATAGCCATCGCTAATAGCCAGCTATGGCCAAAAGGATACTGTAGCTATACTGTAGCTATAATTTTGGAAATTCATTTTCAAAGCAAAGAATTATGCTGTTGATAGTAAAGTCTAGCCAGGACATTGAGCTTGATATAAAACAATGTAATATTTCACTGGCATGTGTTAAAATTCTGTATTATTCTACATGGATATAGTCTCAGAGTAGTTCTTACAGTGAAAAAAATGTTAGGAAGTGGCAGGATAAGTTCCATTTTCCTCAAAGTTAAAGAAACCAGTTACAAGGTGTGACACTTCTGGCTATATTTCCTGGAAGGAAAAAAACACCCTAAAAATAGGAAATAGTGCATTAAAAATGAGCAAAACCACCTACTGATCTTAAGGATTGCATTTAGACAGTGGTAAAGCAGTCTGAAGTAAAGCAATTCCATTTCTATTTAATTTATGCTGTGATATTGATGGGATCACCAGTAGTCCAGTATCCAAGTAGTTCACAACACAGAGGTGCTATTACCAACATCATACTTTAACAGATGAAGAAACTAAAGTCCAAATTCTCAAAGCTATTAAAGTTTACAGATAAGATATCTTGACAAAGTGACTTGCCCTATGGTCTGTCAGGAAATCAAGTTCATGTTTCTCTCTCCCTCAGCAGCACTCATATAACTGGCTCAAGGTTTGCTTTCTGTGGGATGGTTTTGTTTTTGTTACAATATAAAATAATTTTAACTAAGACCATATGGTATTACTGAGTCCTATTCTGTGAATTTAAGAACTGTTCAATCTCACTTGCACTCTGAGGAAGGTAACGTATTCTTTTGAATGTTCAAAGTGGTCTTGTATGTGTGTGTTTGTTAACAACTCACAGCTGATTGATTTTCCCAAGCATATCTCTGTTTTTAGCAGCCATTTGCTCCTGGTCTTCAGCCATCATCAAATGGTAATTTGAAACCAGCCTACTGTCACCAGAATTATTTGATCTTCAGGGTGAGAGGATAATGATGGTTGTGGGCACTTCCACAGAGAATCTGAATGTCACAACAGGAGGCGGGGACCTGATGAGGAGGCTCCTTACTCCAACAGAGGTTCAATGTTCTGAGACATTTAATCTTTTTTCTGTGTTTTGCTAGGGTTAAAAAAAAAAGTTAGAACATCAGTTAACAAAAATGAAGATAGGGCCACAGAGCAGTTTTGGGAAGGAAAAATTCAAACAATTTCAACTACTGTCTGCAATCAAACTTATGCTCCTGATTAGATATCTAAAATATTCAGGGTGCATAGGCAGCAGTTTCTGGTTTTATTCTACGGCATGAGTGAATGTGGCAAAGTTGGGGCAGCAGAACCACCTTTGACAAATTTGATCACCCAAATCAATGCATAAGTCCATAGGACAAGGTGTGATGAATAACACGGGGCTCAGAGAGGTGGTCAGTGTCACTGCAAGTGCAATCCCTGTCATCCTTGAGAGGCTGCAGTAATCAGTCATGATTCCCAATGACTGAAAAAAGGCAAAAGTCACAAATGTGTTCATGAAGAAAAGCAAGAAGGAGGAGCCTTCTTGAGGAGGCGAGACCTTCTTGAGAGGTGAGACCTTCTGCCCTACAAGCCAATGCCTCTCACCCTTCAGTCCCTGTAAAGGCCATAGGGAACATTTTCAGGCACGCAAAGGACAATAGGGTGATTTGAATCAGCCAGCATGGATTTGCTGAGGACAGATCATGTCTCACTTACTTGGTTTTCCTCTATGATCGGATGATCAGCCCAGAGGACAATGGGAGAAGAGATGATGCTAATTTTGAAAGATCTTGGACACAGTCTCCAAAAGTATCCCCCAGCTAGTTGTTCAGGCATTGACTGCGTAAGTGGACAGTAATTGGGAGAAAAATTTGGCTGGACCTTTGGGTTCAAAGGCCTGTTATGAGCAACATGAAATACGGGTTGCATCCAGGTCATGGAGTGGTGGTGCCCATCTGTTCAATGTCCTCATCCATGACCTAAATGATAGGACAGAACTTATTATCAGCAAATTCATGGATGATACCAAACTAGAGAGAAGCTAGAAGCTTACTAGATAAGCTAGAGAGTTGAAATATTGTTTGGAAGGAAAATAGCAGGATGGAGATATGAGTGACAAGAACCATTAACTTCAAAAAAGACAAAGTGCTGCATCATTTCATGCCCCAGTATGGGCTGGGTTGTCAGCTGGATAGAAAGCAACTTTGCAGGGAAGGATTGGGGTGATACTCTGGAGAGCAGGTTTAATATAAGCCAACAGTGTGGCATTTCTACAAAGATGGATGGCCATACATCTGTCAACAAAAGCACAGCCAGCCGGTCAGCTGCACTGCCCTTTGCTCACACCCTGGTGAAACTACACCTACAGTAATATCTCCAGTTTGAGATATACAAGGGGGAGCCCAGAGGAGGGCAACCAAGATGGTCAGGGGGTTGGAGCACTCAGCATATGAGAAAAAGGTGAGATTCGTTGAGGGGAAATTACTGCTATGGTTGACTACAATGACCTGAAGAGAAAGGTATAGAGAACACTTCCTTCTCAAAGCTGCGCAATAGCAGGAAGAACACATGCTGCAACATGCTAGTTCTGATTATGTGTCAGGAAAAAAAAGATGATTCTGAAGGTGGTAGAATAGCCCAGAGGAGCTGTTTCCAAAGATATCACATTTGGAGATACTCAGAACTTGACTGGACACAGCTGTGAGCAAGCTGGTGTAGCTTGGTGCTGCTTTGAGAAACAGGCAGGACTAGATGATCTGATGAAGTCACTTTCAGCCAAAATTATCACGATTTTGCAATTCCAGGTGAGCACAATGACTTGCATTTGTATTGAGAAGATAGCAAGTCCTAACCTGAAAATTTGAGACAGAAAAGCCATTTCTGCTATTTCTATCACTGTGGCTGGGTTTCAGCCACAGTGATAGAAATGAGCTCTTCCTCCCCTCTCAAATTGCCTTCTCAGTTGTGATATCTGAAAGAAAAAATGACTGCACAGAAATCAGAAATAACCAAGTTTTACTTTATTTACATAACACCCCTGCCAAAAAAGCACATGATCATTTCATTGTGCTTTATTAGGTATGCTGTCTAGGCTCTCATCAATTTGCATCACTTCTCATTACCTCCTGGGAGGGTCCTTAGGACACATCCAACTTTTTCATGAAGTGCTGGCATAGTCTCTAATACAGCCTCAAGTGGCCCCTCCAGTGATCATAGAAACACAAATGCAAAGATATCCTAAAAACATACAGTACACACAAAGGGCTTTCACTCTCCCAAGTAATTTTGGATAGACAGCTAGGTCGTTCCCTTGCCCTCTATTTTTATCTGGGAATAAGCCCTTAAAATGCTGACTACAAGGTCAGAAGGGATGGACATATTTCCCAGAAAGATGCCTGGCTGTGGGACATGAGTCCTCAGTTTCCCTGCAGAGAGCTGGAACATGAGGAGGGCGGGGAGCCTTGGGCTGTCCCTCCCCAACTCTTGCACTAGGATCCAAGTAAAGTGAAATTTTTGCAGCCAGTTGCTGTAGCATGCAACAGTGTTGATCTTTGCGTTTATATGGCTCAGACTACACAGGCAAAAAGGCAGCTGTTCCCCTAAAAGAAGTGTTGTGGGGCTGCATCTATGCTACTCAGCAGATCTTTTTGACATTTCTTTCCCTGCCGTCATTCTCCACCCAGCAATTCACAGCAGATGAGTGTTGTTGATAGGCACAGTGCTGTTTCAGAGACAGTGTGATGCATCACAGGGGGATGTCCCCACTCAGACATCAAGTTCAAGGCTGATCAAAAGTTAGACAAGGTTGCATTTGGCTTTTCTGACCGTGGACTGCAGCTGGGTCTGTTTCTGCCCCAGAAAGAGGAGGTAGGGGATGGCTGCTCCTTCATGCTCCATGGGGCATGAAGGGCCACGGGAGGAGAGGCTGCATTCTTCTTCCAGGTGCAAACACAGCCCTCACCACCTCAGCCTTGGCTGCCATGGGCCCCCTGGCTCTGCAATCTGGACAAAGTGGTGATGGGATGTTTTGCAGGGCCCTCAGCAGCTCCCTTCAGCAGCTGCTTTGTTTACCTGTGCTTTGTTTACTGTGGAAGAAAATGCCTGGGACCAAGGCAGGCATCCAAACCCAAGCTGACACAGCTCATTTAGGCTTGGCAGGGAGTAGCCCTTCTGGATTCAAAGCCAGTGAAATGATGCACTGGCAAAAGAACACTTTGCTGCCTGTATTGCTTCAGAAAAGCTTTTGTTTGTTGTGCTACTAGTCTTGGGAAAAGGGCCTTTGAGAGAAGAAGGGCAGAACTACAAGAATTTGACTCTGATCTTGAGAAGAGAAGGAAAGCAGGCCACGTTCCATTTGTGTGGATTTGTTTGGGTTTTTTCTTAAAACACAAAAAACAGAGAAAACAAAGTACATTATTATACAGCAGGGATTTGCAGACATGGACTCCCATATATGTCCATGAGGTATCCTTTCAGCTCTTTACTTCTGGAGCCAGCCTGGCCTGGTCTACCTTGAACTTGCTGAAACAGAGAGCAAAGACAATAAACACATTGCAATTGCACTTCATGCAAGGTCCACACAGATAACACAGGGATACTGACTTCAGTGGGATTCAGCTACCCTATGTTGCTTCGAGAAACTGGACTTGAGGGTCTCCCCAGATGCTGAGTCTCTCCTCCAGGCATGGTGTCTGATTTTAGGCTATTGATTACTGGCTCTGTGTGTGTGTGTGTGTGTGTGTGTGTGATATATTAAGTCATCTGTCAAACAAAAACCAAACACTCCACAGGCTGTCAGCCACAGAAGCATCTTCTCTAAATGTATGTAAACTAAACCAATTTCATTTCCAAAATGCTGGCAAACCCTCTGTCTTGCTTGAATCTCTTAGAGTCCTTTGTTTCCAAATGCACTAGTGGTAAGCAAACACATCAGGCTGCAGGAGCAGGTCTGCTCTTCAAAAGGGTGAAAAGTCATGTCCAAATGAATACTCCAAAACACACAGATAAATAAAGACACAAATTTCAGTTCTGGGCTGGGAAAGATGAAGGAGGGAAGTGGCCCTGCTGGGCAAAGCAGACAGACTGGCCACAGAAATTGGTAAATGTGGGAGACTCCCAGTTCCTGAAGTAGGACTCACATATCATGACCAGGGTGAGATGGTAGAGCACCCCTGAAGTCATTCTTGTCACCTCAGTCTCCTCCAGAAAGGAGATGTGGCATTCTGCATGTGTCCCTAGTCTGCATGATGTGGAGGCTGGGACTCATGGCAGATCTTCCTACCTAGCCCCAGGTAGCCCCACATCAGCCACAGCAGTGCTCAAATAAGGACTAGGAGAACTTCTGGGATGATGTGCAGTCAAAACCTGAAGGAACTTAATGAATGGAAAGTGCAGAACCAATTTCTGTTTGACAGGATTTGAAATGTTTGTTTTTTGCCTGTTTATTTTTACATCCTCCTTAAGACTTATTAAATTGGCTTAAAAAATAACAGCTAATCATTACATATCCAGATTTCCAGTTAAAAACAAAAAATCCATTATTTTCGGAAAGTGAAAATAGACATGATTTAGATATTGACCGCATAACGCCATTTGCTAGAAACATTATTCATAGCGTGGCAAACACTGGCTTAATTTAAGCTTGAAAAATTTTCCTGCTAAGTTTCATTAAAAAGGAAAAAGGAAAAGAAAAAGAAAAAGGAAAAGAAAAAGGAAAATAAAAAGAAAAATTAAAAGAAAAAGAAAAAGAAAAAGAAAAAGAAAAAGAAAAAGAAAAAGAAAAAGAAAAAGAAAAAGAAAAAGAAAAAGAAAAAGAAAAAGAAAAAGAAAAAGAAAAAGAAAAAGAAAAAGAAAAAGATTGTTTGAACTTTTTAATATTGCATCATTTGAGCATCTGGAAGCACAAAAGTAATCTCAAAACCAAAAGCAAAACCGGAGGGGAAAACCGAACCATACAACCCCTTCCTACCAATCCAAATCCTGTAAATTATGAAAAACTCCTTGTTGTGTTTGGATGCAACCCTGGATGGTTTATCAGCGTTTTGAGCTACCAACTCACCCTTCAAAGAAACCCGTGATGCAAGCACGGGTGTTTGGTAGACTTGTGTGGGTAGCCCCGAGATTTGGGGGCTGAGATTACGCGGAAATGCTCCTTTTTGGCAGTTTAAGTGCCCGGCCGAGTCAGGGGGACACTTTCCTCCCTTTGAGAGCGGCCCTGCGGCTGTTCCCGTCAGGTGGGCTTGCGGCTCCCCGCGGGATGCGCTCCGCGCCCCGCGTGTCCGGGCGGACGGTGCCGCTCGGCGGAGCCGCGCCGGCACTGCAGCTCGGCGGAGCCGGCCCGCCGCTCCCGCTCCGAGCAAAGGGCTGGGGGACAACGACAGGTGCCAGCTCCGGGAGGGAGCTCCAGCACGGCCGGGCTCCAAGGATGCTTCTGAGCGCAGTCGCCCAAGCTGCCAAGAGCTGGCCAGCCGGGAGTGGGATTCGTTTATTCAAACATGGGCTCGGCGTGATGGGGCTTCAGCTCAGCCTAAAAGGGTTCGTTGTGGGAACCAAGGAGTCAACAAAAAAATACCCTCCTGAGCAGTGAAGACCCATGTTACAGACAGTACAGATCAGCTAAGAACCAAGTGAAATTAAGGGCAAATTCCTCCTTGCTCTGTTTTTGTGGGGGATTTTTTTTTTTTAATCCCTCCAGATCACACAAGGGTTCAGGATGAGGATGTTTATGAGAAGCCTTGTTCTGTAAATCAGGCGCTTCTTGCAGACCCTGGTGTTGTGCTGCAGCTGCTATTTACAGTGGATACTTGAGGAGGTATTTCAGTAAGAGACTAAGAGGAGCCAGAAACAGGAAAATTAAGTTCAAGGCCCTGTTCCCAGCCTGCCAAGAGGATTGAGACAAATAGGCCCCCTCCAGCCCCTTGTGTCGCTTACCTGACTCTGTTTTGTCCCTCTGCTGTTCCTGACACAGTGAAACAGTGCCTAGCACAGAGGGACATCCATCCAAGAGCGGCCAGCACGCAGATGACATCAGGAATAACGCTAACAGATGGCAGGTCTGAAGAGGAGCCGCTGCCACCAATGCAGGCTGGCAGGCAAACATTCCTGCTCTGGCAGCTGGAACAACGGTAGCGCAAATGAAACATGAACAATTTCCTCCCCGCCAGCAAAGAAAATAGCTCCAGGGAGAACACAGGGAGAATAATTGTCAGCCTCCTCTAGGTATCATGGGAACACAGGCCATTCAGCAATCCCCTAGTAAGCAACTGCATCTTATTTTTAATACAGAATAAAACCCCAAGAATCTAAGAGCTGGTACTGCACAATTGCTGAATTAGCTGCACCAGTGCCCTCCTTCTTCTGACCTTTCACTGAAAATCATTGACGTGAGGCCTGCAGGAGTTCTACTGTAACCAAAATGGGCTCCTAACAGAGGGTGAATCTCCTGTCACAGAACCATGCAGATAGGACAAATACTTGACATTCTTCTTGCTCCTGTCTTTGAAGAAGATGCTGATCATTAGACCAGTGAAATTCCTCCTCCGCTTGGGACTCAGCCAGGTCTCTCTGTCTTCAGATGCCTTTTTCCTTTTTTTTCTATTTTTTATTTTTTAGTTTCTCAGTCATGGTTAAAATATGCTGCAGCCTTACAGCATGTACTGCAAGCTGGCTGGCGTGCTCCTGGAAACTTTCAAACTTTCAGTAGCAGCAAGCAGGGACAGGGCTGATGCTGGTATTCACAATGAGCATGGTTTATCTTCACTGATATTCAAAGAACTACGACAATGCAGAAATCCTGTAAGCCTCAATAAAGTCAAAATCCTATAAATACTTGCTGGTAATTCACAATAATATACCAATAACTGGTGCGGTTTGGCTCAATGGGACTACTCCTCACAGAGGGAACTGTGTCAGACTACCAGAATATCTGCACACAGGCTTTCCAGCAGCAGTTAGTTATAGATACAAAGGGAATAATAAAATAATAAGGTAGACACACCTCCCTGATGTACTTTCCCAGTTTCCAGTAACTTCCTATGCCACTGGCACAGTGCCTGACTTTTGGACTCCTATTATAGGGAATGTTCTTCTATTTCCTGTGAAATTCAGCACACACATTTGTTGTCATCCCATCAGGTACCAGGATTTCCTCAAACAGGGGTCTCAACTATGATAATTTCATGCCATGGGCTCTATTTCACTTATATTTGCATATTAGCCAGTTTAAGAGGTTTCTCTGAAATAAAGGACTTGTGTAAGGATAATGCAGTATATATATGACTACCAGCTTTTCCTATCTGCAGGAACCCACTCAGCAATGTACCACTGGCTCTGGTATAACAAAACTGATTAATACAAAACTGCCATCAACACACATTGCAATGAGCACAGCTGCTGTTTAAAAAAGTAAAACGGAAAATTATTTCTGTATCTGGGGCTTGGAGAGCAATCACTCTTCATACCCTGCAGCCTGGCACAGGCACAGACCAAGAAAAGGTAACGAGAGGCCTGTTCAGTCCTTATCACAATTTTTCTTTTGCTTTCTTTTCCTTGGTCCTCACTGTCCCTTGCCTTCACTGGTAAAACCCTGCTCTCATTTCCTCAGACATGGATGCAGCAGAAATAACACAGGTAGGAAGCATGTTTTCCTCTGCTAGATTACTGGCACCCAGGAGCCCCACTCCAAAATTAATTCTCCAGCCAGTATCTCTCAGCCAGCCTCAGGAGTGGAAAAAGCCTCGGAGACAGACATGAATCACAGTGATGCCTCTAAACCATTGTTTTATCCTCCCTTCAATCTCATTCAAGGGGGAGAGCAAAAAAACCCAGCACATTCCTGCAAACAACAACTAGAAAGCCTCTGGCATTTCTCAGAGAAAGACCTGAAAATATTTTGCTAGGATGGTTGGCTGAACACTGCTGCAGCTCCATAACCCTTCATTTCTGTATACAATACCTCAAAACTGTTAAGGTCTTAGGAGAGAGCAAAGAGGTAGGAAATGGGGGGGGGGGGGGGGGGGGGGTCTGGCTTATGATGTGAGCAGCAGCCAGGCTGCCCAGGACTTCAGCACATCTCCCTGTGATGGGGAGGATTTGGTTTCCATGGCAGCAACGGCGTGATTTCCCCCTCTGCGGGACTTGTATTCCACAAATACACGGGAGTTATATTTCCCCCCAAGGCTTTCATTTTCCTGCTGAACGGTTTTGTCGTGCTCCAGCAGGTCTTCCTTTTTCTGCCTTTTTCTACACTGGTTTGGGGAGCAAGGGGGGGCCATGGGGATGCCGTGCAAGCATCACTGTCACCTCCCTCTCCCTCTTAATGCCACTCCACAAAAGATGCAGTGTTCCCTGTCCCCAACTGACTCATCTTCGCTGAGGTCCCCCTTTTCCTTGCCTGTCTCCAGTGATCAGTTCACGCATGCCTGGCTTTCCATAACAGAGCAGAGTTGTGTGCAAGTGCCAGGCTCACACAAAGCTGGAGTGCTGCCTGCAGAGGAAATGTCAATACAGGAACACCAGGCTATTTACAAAACCCCTCTTTATCGTGTGACAGAGATGCATGTATCTCTAAAACAGTCGTACCTGCATACACTCCCCTTTTGATTTTACCCACATGAAGCACATGAAGACTCTTGTTTCTCCTGATGAAGAAGACTTTATTTTTCAATACAAAAGTGAGGAAAACATGCCCAGAAATAGGATGGCATAACTGCAAATCACACCAAGTATTCTGGGGACTCGTAGGAGGATCTGAAAAGCAAAGCCAATTCATTTTTTTGCAGCTGATCTGCCTTCAAAACAAGTGCTCCTTTAGTTGTACACATTTGACATTTGTCTGCTTCAGGACCAAGGATCTTAGCTGTGTTCTTATTAGTACTATAACATGTTTTCTTCTTCAGTGTGGAGTCAATTCAGAGGAGAGGCCAAAATCTCCCTGATTTTAGCAGGCTTCCCAAGATAGGGGTGCATGGTATGTTGTGTGTGCCGGTATTTCCTGTGCTCTGGAGCATCCCAACCCACATATCCAGGGCAAATGCACACCAGGGAGCCCTCCTGGCAGCTGGCATGGGGGAGCTGGGGCTCAGCACTGGGCAGAAGCAATCCCCAGCTTTTAGATCACAGCTGGCACCGGTCCTACCAACACAGAGGCTGCCAGGCTGAGCCTGTTTTTGGTGCAGACTCGCCATATAGGGCAAAAAGGTTACAGAGCCCAGCACAGCTTGGTGCCTTGACCTCTCATGGAGCTCTCAGCCCATCCACCAGTGGGAACTGCATGGCTTGGCATTCACCCACACTCAAA
Source organism: Passer domesticus (assembly GCF_036417665.1). NCBI lineage: Eukaryota > Metazoa > Chordata > Aves > Passeriformes > Passeridae > Passer > Passer domesticus. The sequence continues at coordinate 61,897,545 of NC_087475.1, read as the reverse complement.
TACTAGTCAAGACTATTCCCATTGCTCAAAGATTGTTCCCACGCTTTGGGCAAGTTAATGTCTCTTCATCTGGGAGAAAGAGTGTTCACTTATTGGCATAAAGATGTTTTTTTCACTACCCAGTTTTTATTTATAGTCACTAATGTTGCTAAGCACCTTGAAAGAAGTTGTTTCATCATTGCTTTATTGCTTTTAGTTATCATTGAACTTATGTGGTGAAAGAGCCCCAAAGACTGCACTCAGGAATCAAGACCTCCTTGTGGAAAGGGATGCTGAGATAAATTTGACCACAAAAATCCCATTAATTTCCATATGTCACTGAATTCTCCAGTCATCCTGGAAGTGCCTTTCGCTGGAGAGCAACATCTGTTCTGGCTCAGAAAAATGGTAGTAAACATCACATCTTAATTAAAACTCTGTGTTCAGTTTTGGGAGACATACTGGTACCACCTATTAAAAAAAAAAACAACACAATAACTAAATGGCTTTGCTCCCATGTGCTGACAAAAAATGCCTGTTACTGTCCTTGTTTTGGCAAATGCCAAGTCCCCATTTGTCAGAGTAAGAACAGACTTTGGAGGAAAGGCAGCAAAAGGACTCTGACTCCTCTTGGCAGAGTGTCCCTTGGCTGAGAAAATGGCTTTACTTTTCATAACCACATTGGTAGAGAAAGCCCCTCTAGATGAGCCTCCAGAGCTTGCAGATGTAAGGTCACAGGTTTAGCATGGCCTTTGTTAGGTACACTCTACCTTTTTTTTCACTGCACTTAAATATATATATCTAACTGTGTTTCTTTCAACCACAACAATGCAGGATGATCTTACTAGCTATTACATTATCAGTCAGGTTCACAGATTGACTGCGATGCAAATGTTTCTTATTCCTGGTTTCCCATTCTTGCAGATCTGCCACAGGACTAGCACAGCTATATTTTCATTCAACATGAATAAAAGAGATTCAAAAACCTGTTTTCTGTATTCAACCCTTAGCAGCCCTATAAGTTTCCAAATAAAGTAAAATTTTATGAGAACTCTGTTCTAAAATTTCTTCTATTTGAATAAGACTAGAATAAAACTGGAAATTCCTCAAAGGATACACCAGCACACACAAATCATTAAAGCATTTATTTTAGTTGTATTCATTCAATAAAAGGATCATTGCAGAGCCCTTCAGGATATATCATGATATAGAAATAAAAATATTCAGAATATACAGGTGAGAATATGGGTTTCACCAAGCATCTACTGAAGGCTTCCATGGTTCCCACATCCCATCAACTTCCTCTGAGGTGAAGCAAACTGTGAGTTCTGGATCCCCACTGCCCAAACATCTCCCCAGAGGATGAAATCTGGTCTTATCTAAATGCCATGTAAGTGAACAAACCTGAGCTAGGTAAATCTTTTGTAGTCAGTGTTGCAACCTTCAGGCCTAGATAGCATATTATGAAAATGAATCACACTCATCTTTTCTCTCCTGACTATAAAGGAGGTCTTGGTTGACTAAATCAAGGGCAAATATCAATATTTCATCTGCCTGAAGTCAAAGAGTCACAGAATTATTTAATGTACTCTGGAGCTCCAAAGCCCTACTCAGAGCAGGGCTAACTTCAAAGTTAGATCTGAAAAGCTGAAGTCCTTGTCTAGCTGAGATTTTAAATTTCCATGGCTGCAGATATCATTGCCTTGCTGAGTAATGGCCTCACTGGGAAGGAAGAAAAAACAATTTCCATGCAATCAGAATTTCCCTTGACATAACTGCTAACTGCTCCTTTTTCCATCACTATGCAGCATGAGATCCTTTCACTCAGGGTTAGTGTGACTCTGACTTTCTCTAAATTCCTCCATTAAAGAGGGCTATTAGGGTGTGAGCAAATCCCATCCTTGGTTCCCCAGGCACAGGGCAACCATCAGTTGTGTATTCTTCCAAAACACAGGAAACCCTAAAATGTTTCAGATTGAGGAGTGCATGCTGAAATGCTGGGATTTCCCAGAAAAGATTTTTTGTCCATCAGAATTTATATCCAGCACTAGTGCTGAAGTGGGAAGATTTATGCTAGGCCACTAATTTATTTTCTATTTTGGGTTCATCCTTCCTTTGATAGCTGATCTGGATTTACACCTCTTGCCATAATCTGATGTCGGTACAAACATGTATTTTGCTTTTGGAGGCATAGCACAAAGGCTGTTCCACAATCCAGGCTATAACTCTTTCCCTGTAGGTCTTTCAAGCTAAATAAAGCACGGCGTAGCTGAGTACAAAGCAGATAGAAAGAGCACATAGGTCATGACTGCATGACTGTGACTGTGCTATGAATCCTGTGAGTGTACTTTGATTGTAAGTTGCAGTCTGTTTTGATTAGTTACATTTATTTTTCTTTAGCAGTGACCTGCTTGTTGTTTCAAAGAAAATTAATGAACAAATCAAACCAATCCAAAATCCATCATAATCCATTTCTGTTTCTGTTAAGTAACTTAGTATGATAATACAGACAGTCAGCCCTACAACTTAAATATAAGAAAGCTGACATTCATCAATTTTTGTTTTGTTATGGATGGTGTTGACATAAATGCTGACCACAATTAAGAGCTATTCTGGAGCTGTTATGCTTTTGCTGAAAGCAAATGAAAGATGGCATAGACCCACTTTCAGGAATGTCTAGAATTTCAAAAATAAAAAAAAAAATCAGAAGCTTAGTGATTTGTGTCTTTGTGAAAGCCTAGGCAGACTGTTTAATAGATTTTTCTTTTACAAAGAAAATAGGAGCTGCATAAATATGTAAATGAGCCATCCAAGAATGAGCAAGCAGGAGAAATATTATTGCTATTTGACTGGCTGGTGTGATATATATATATATTAACAAAAACATGCTCAGAGTCATACATGGTTCTTGTGTGCATTTTTAAACACAGATGCATAGCTGAAAGTGTGTGCCTATGCATGCAAATTAAGTGATAAAAATATGGATGGAAGCATATGCATTCAAATGAGTTGGCACTTCTATTCAATCAGCAGAGAAATCTGTATGTGTCATGATTTCCTCTAATTCTATGAATCTTTCTTCCTGGACTTGTCTGCATGTTCTCAAGCACAAAACAATCTCTTCTGAGATACTGGAGACCTTCAACTTCATTACTACATTTCATATTTTCTGCCAATAATTCTGTGATCACAGTAAAATTATTTTCCATGTAAGACTTTCATATATTGAATCTACCACCATATTCTTTTGCAAAAGTACTCATGCTTGTTTTCATTCAGCAGTAATTTCTTTGTTAATCAGTATGGAGTGGAGTTTGGCCTCTTTAAAATGTCCCCCTACAGACTGATGAAAGCATAGGTTTTCCATGTCCAGCTCACAGAGAATCCTTCAAAATCCAGGTCTAGTTCCCAGTGTGGTAGGCTTGAATAGTACTGTCATCATCATCACTGGAAAATAGTATCATCTCAGTTTATATCCAATATGATGAGAAAAATTAAAAGTTAATACTAGATAATGGAGAAAGAAGACTGCAATGCACATCATTAAACAAATAACAAGAGAGAGGCCATGGCAGATTGGCTTTTGGCTAACATTACTCCATCCTCCTCCTGTTTCTTATGGGAGATGTTGTACTCTCTATAAACAAAGCAAATCTTCCACTCCAAACTATCTGGGATTGTTCACGTCAATATTTAAACACACTCTCTTTGGAAGTGATTTTACAGTTCATATTCTTGTTTTCACAAGTTTTATTCATTTTTTTGCTGGCACTTATTCTCCCATCATGAGGACTTTGAACTTGTGTCCATAAAACACACTTTCAGTTCCCAAGCAGCTATACCTGGGGGAAGGTAATTCACACTCCTCCAGACAAAGGACTAATCAGATTAATCACAGCTAGTCAGTAATTTAAAACACAAACCACAACATCCACAAAACATTTGTTCAGAGCTGAACATTTTAAATCCCCTCTAACTCAAACCACACCTATGAAATCTGCAAACAAAAGTAAAAATGCTACAGCAATTTCAAATTGTTACCTCTGCTCTCTACAAAATAAATAAGAATTAAAATGCCGCTTCCCACAATGGACAAGGCAGGAAGCAGGAAACAGTTCAAATTTTCCTGAGCTGGTCTGTAGAAATTGCATGTTCAGAATTCAAGAATTCTGATATCCCCATCCCTTAGAAAAGCATTCACTTTCACACAGTGGGCCTTCTAACAGCATCCATAGCCAGTTTGAAACTGTTGTAGAGCATTACAGCATCCAAGGTGGACAGGTATGACTTTTGAGAGGCATGAGGGTGACAAGCTCTTACAGCATAGCACCAAAACCAATGCTGTCTCCCAAAACACACGAAACGGTGCTGTTTTTTCATTGTACATGCTGTGCATTTGTGGGGCTCTGTGATAAATGCAAACTCTGCTGCAGATGCCCCCTAAACACATAGTAGGAAAAGCCATGGGATTTCCATTCTTTGGTCATGCCCTGGAAATCTCCCCTTCTCCTTCCTCAGATTTGAGACTTTCTGGTATGTATGCAGACCCTCATGGCTCTGAAATTTTGTGATGGTGCTTTCAGGGCCTGGAAGTGTGACACAATGCTTCTTGGTCTGTAGATCTTAAATATCTAAACCATTCAGATCTTTGCACATTGTCTGCAGAGTTGCTGAATCTCGTAGTAGCATTATCCAGGAAGAAGAATAAAACCACCATAAATAAACAGATTACAAGTTTCTCCTTAATGTTTTCTTATGAGAAGTGTGGAATACATATTAAACTAACCACTCAAAATCTTGAATCTACTATTACCAATTTGGCTGAGCTAGGCAGGGTCAAGAATATCAGAAATGTCTATTGCTTCAAAGCCAGTAGTGCTCAAGATCCTTGGTGACTTTGTACTGGACAAACTGGAGCAAAATATACAGTGGATAAGGTACAAAATAAATCTACCTTGCCCATTCCACATGTTTCTACTAGAACCCAAGATAACTGGGTTATTTCTCTTCATGATCTACCTTTTCTCAGCACTGAAGCCTTGTCTGGAGTCTTAGGTGGCTGCCATGTAAGTAAGGAGTAGTTTCACAATATTTATCCCCCTTGTCCTCTCTGCCCTTCTAGGACTGATCAGGAGGTCAATCTGCCTTGCCCATTGTAAAATAACTTCTGCCACAGTAATTAGTACAGCTGAGATTAGAAATGTTAGCAATTATTCACACAGGAGAGTACTTGCCCCCTATACTCAAGATGTTCAGATGGGGCCTCACAGCAGCAGGGTGCCTGGACTTCTGAGCAGTAAGTTTGGGATTTGTTCCATAACAAATAAGAAAAGATTCTTCAAAATTTAGACTCTCATCTCTTGAGCCAAACACACATTATGCCATTTATTCTTACAGCTCACTTCAGAGAAATATTATGATGGAAAATCTTCCAAGTCTGCTGAATTGGGCTGTTTGCCAAGCTGAGTGAAATTTCAAAAAGCAGCTTCTCTTCCATATTTTCAGTCCAGAAATACTGCTGCAGTGGGCAAGGGCAGATTTGCCCTTCATGGCGATTATTCTGGCCCCAGCAAGGTCCTGGAGTCCTGCATGCAGATAATACATACAGTTATTGTCTGCCTCCCACAATTAACTGTGGTCCTCTCCCTGCCTGCATGGATTGGAAGCTTGTGAGTGCATGGTAGCAGGGTTTGAATCAGGGATGAAGAAAAAGGAGAACTGAGACAAGTCCGTAAGAATTCAATACTCCAACCCTTCCAGGTTCTGGGGAAGAATCACGATCACACAAAGAAGACTCAATAGCTTTAGCAGCTGTGGTAAAGAGCTACACACAGGAAGATGCTTGGCAGAACTATTCTCTGCTCAGACAATAAGCTAGGGGGCCACATTTCCACATCAATAAATTCTTCTTGCACTAAATCTTTAATAGGCAGGTGTAGAAATGTCTTCACCATCATGATGCTGTCTTTTTCTGCCTCTTGTATCCAAGAGTGTCTCACCATGGATATCTGTTTCAGGCTAGCTGCATCCCAAATGAGATTTTTGTTCCCTGCTTCTGTTTGTGTATAACAGCCTCCAAGACTGCTGCAGAGCCAAGGAATGACTGGCTGCTTTTTCATTCTCAGATATTGGCTCCATAGAAAGTGGTTCATCATTAGCCTGTGCACTCTTTAACTCACTTGCTAAAAGGAATGCTGCTGTATGCCTCTTTTCTCCTATAATTTATTATAGTGGGCAAACAACCTCATTCTTTCCCTCTAGCCCCTGCTCAGTTTGCTAGGGATAAATGAGTACATACAAAGGCATCCAGTCCTGATGTGAATATAATTCAAGGAATGAATTTTCAGCATCACACATATGGGTATTTTTTCTTCCTGCAAAAACTGTGAAATTATTTCCATATTGTTTTAGTTTCCTAGTATCAGCTTTCCAATCTCAGATACTTTTGAAAGTTTTTGCTTAAGTTATAAATGCTCTTCTACCATAAATTCTGTGTTAGCCTCAAAAATAACAACTATTTTTCACTTTCTGGTTTGAGCCTCCTTCATGAAGATTGTTTCTGGGAACAATGTGATGAATTATGAGTTATAGCTGGGAAGCCTAAAATAAATCCTAACTGAAGTGCAAGAGGTTATGACTCTTTTGGAAAACAGGGAAAAGAGGGAAATCAAGGTCATTCAATTAAGGCTGTTTCGAGCTTTTTTTTTTGTGTGTGTATCAAAAAGCACCACTTTGAAAGCCTACCAGAAAAAAAAAACAAACAAAAAAAACAAGTCTCTGCACAAAGTTCAAATGTCACTCTCCTTCTAAAACAGCACGTAAGTGAAAGCTGATTAACACCTAATTGACATTAATAAGGCAGAATCTGGAGAGCTAAGAGCTGAAGGGTCATCTTAGGAATGACTAATATGACTAATGGAGCTAAATGTTGTACGTAAAACTTAGCTAAACATTTATTGAAGGGAATATAACAATCTACAATCTATGAAGGAAATATTTATTGAAGAAATAAGAGGACTGGTTCATGCAGATAAATATACATAAATAGTAAGATGAGCTCTGTGGAAGACTCTTTTCAGCATAAATTGAGATTTTAATATTTGTTTTAATTTGCAATGGTACTTCTTCAGTTAAAGTTTATTTCAGATTACTCCTAATATTCAAAACAGGAAATAAGAGCCGCTTCAAAAGTTGTTCAAAAAGACTGATTTCATCAGTCATCCTGAAGATGTTGAAACTAGCTTTGTCTAAATCTTTACCCTTTCTCCTAAAAGAACATTTTAGTTTCAACAGTCCAACTTTCCCATTTTGTGGTGCCTGTATTTTCTAACAGACTTTTATGCTAAATAGCAATGTAAACTAATGAAGAGGGATCAGCTGAAGTTTGCACTTCCTAACCAATATACACACAGTCAGTCCCTTCTTAAGAAGCCATTGTTGAAGGAAATTAGAGAAGTATATTAGTACACAGGACAAGACTCTAAAACCCAAACTGTGTCACTCTGACGAACACATCTACTAGATAATGAGTGTAGAATTATCCTTAACTTTCCCAGTCTCATTAAAAGCAAAAAATTGCTACTAACCTAGCCCCTAAAACCATAAGTGAATGCAGCATTACTCAGGAGATTTTTCTCAAAATATCTTGCCATCATGGTACCACATTTTTGTCCCAATGTCATTTATGTCAGCAACATATAGTTTAAAGAAAAGCTACAGCACAAACATCAGTATCAACTCTGCAACTGTGCTTCTGCCATGGCTAGCACGGAGTTACATGAGCCAGGATGTGCCAGTGCTGAGGGAACACATGGATCCAAGTTGCAGGGTAATTGAGGGAACTGAGGAAGATCTAAGTATCAAATACAGCAATAAACAGACCTAAAGGAGCCTCTCTAAGGAGTTTCTTGATTGACTCACCTTTCATGTCCTGCAGCTTTTTATGGGGATGGTATAAAGAAGAAAGCAGAGAGTCAAAATAAAATCACCTGCACGACCCAGATTTTTTAATGATAGTTTTATGAAGCCTTTAATAAAAGCACATATTAAAACCAACTGAAAATGTTTGAGTCACTGTCACAATTTTGTTTTTACAGCTGACTTTTTTATGATTCATTCTTGTGCAGAAAAATCAAGCTCGCATATTTCTAAGAAAGATAACCAAAGCAGAACAGAAATGTTTTCCTTTAGCTGCAACATATGCTTCAATATTGCTTTAGGATAGAACTCAGTGCCTCAAAGAGAAATACTAAGGTATTTATTTCATACAGCTGTCATTGGAAAAATCACTTTCAATTGAAACATCTAACGAGAACTATGATTCACTGCTTAAAAATATTGCAAAAAATTATACATCTTGAAATAGAAACATTGTTTTCAGACTCCCTTATAAAATGTGTGTTCAGTTTTTTGGTAGGCTCACCCCTCATTTTTATGCTGCAACCTATTTATTTCAGATGTTTAAGCCTTTGCTACATGTAGAAGGGGAAAGATCAAAACAAACGCAGTAGTTAGTAGTTCTGAATTACATTTGCACAAGAAGATAGAAAATTAATCCTTAGATAAAATTAATTGTGAAAAGAACTCTCTTAGTCTAGTCACATATTGATTTTTGTCTCAGATCTCTTTTCAGTTGCAGGAATCAAATAGAAATCCATGCCATGTCCTTGCTCCCATGACTGTCAGAATTCAGGTTGCCCTGGAGACATGATGCATTCGTAGAAGGATAAGAGAGAGAATTCAGTCCTGCTGTCCTTTGGAGACCATGCTCCCAAAATCCTTCTGTGGGTCTCTTCTCAGTCCTGAGAGCTTGCAGATGAAGACAGCCAAGTATTTGTAATGCGAGATGCTACTGTAAATTAAACACTTATTAATGAAAGATCAGAGGGACCACTTAAAAAAGCTAGCTTCCTATTTCTCTGCATGCCTTTGGGAAATACATAATCATGCTTTTTAGCTGTACAGCCATAGGCACTGTATATTTAAAGCAAGCACAACAGCAAAATCTCTGTATTTTGTAAATGATTAGTAGCATTCTGGATAAAAGAATATACTCAACCAGGACAGTTTTTAAATCCACATACATATCTATCCAAGTCATTCATCTGTAAGCACTGGATAATATCTGCTGGAAATGGAAAGTAGAACAAGTGAGCCTCACAGGCAGAGCTTGTTGTCAGCCTTTGGAGGTATGTAAATCCCTCAGCAGGTCAATACACTATTTCCTCTGTCACATATAGGATTTACCACTCCTGTCAGTGCACTCTCCTGTTAATATTGTTGCACAAGAGGCTGGAGTTCAGGAAGGACTTCAGTACTCAGAGAACAAAAGCTTCACACACATGACATCGAGGCGAGTGCACACACACAGCCCCTCTGGGCCTCAGCACAAATGAGTGCAGCTCATCTCCCTCTTTGCATTGCCCAGCAGCAAATTGAACAGGGAGTGGAAATGAGGACAGCAGTGAAGGAATCTAGGAATATTGGCTTCTTTGCTTTGTAAGCTGAAAAGCTGTAGCTCTTTTGGAAACCTGTAAAATGGGAATGGTTTGGAGGATAGTGATAAAGACCCTGTGCTGAGAACAAGAAGTTTCACACTGCTGCTAAAAGAAAAAAAAGCACAAGCATACAAAAGAAAATAGCACTGGTGCTGCTCTGAGCAGAATAGCATCTGTATCTTCCATCCCCCTGTGACCAGATTCACAGTCCTCACAGGGGGATTTTGAGAGGTGCTGGACAGAAATGCAGTGATGATAAGCATGAGGAAAACAACACAAGCAAAGACTACCACTTTGCAAGACCATGATACTGCTGGGGAAAGGAGATGCTTTCCTGTAATTGAATGCATGTAATTTGGGAGGGATGACATACTTTCTGTGAGTCAAGATGTGCCCATATATTTTGCTGAACATCCAGGCCCATGGCTTCTGAATTTGTAGCCAATCAAAAAGGCAACTGTCAAATGCAAAACTGCCTTGCCCCCATCCTGTCTCCTCAGGTTGTCAGCACAGAGAGACCAGCAGTCACTGATGGAACTGACTTCTACAAATGCATTAAAAACATTTTTCATTTAATTTCCTTAATAGTTTTCACCTTTGCTATGCCTATGGCAATAAATGACATGGTTTGGATAAACATTTCACTAATTATCTCCGGCTTTGATCTATTTCTCTGAAGTTGCACACTGCTTCCCCAGGCAGACATCTTTGCTAGAGCTGCCCTCTTCTACTGGAATAGTGAATAAAGCCTCTCTCAGACATGTTTCAGTACACTTCATTCAAGCATGTAATGTAAATAAAAAGGCCCATATAGAGAATCTACAATAGCAACAAATGTTAATTGCACAGTAACAACTAGCAAAACCAATATTCAATGTGATCATGTCGTGTGCTCTCCTCAGGGCACACCATTATCATAATTAATAATGTCATTTAATTACAATAATAGGGCAAATGCAGCTTATAAATTCAATGGATATTAGGTTAATAAATGGGATCTGGTAATTAGTTAGGTACAGCTGAACAATTTATGAAGTATTTTAAGAGCTTCTCTAGAGGTGATGAATCAGGAGTGTTGTGCTTGCCTCCTTCAATGAGCAGCAAGAATGAAAAGTAAATAAACAGATATGAAACAGCTTAGTCCCCTTCTTGTCACGCCTTGCCTCCAAACTTTTTTTTTTAATACCAGGATTACAATGCTTTTGTAGCAAGGACTTTTGAAAGAAGTAATGATTCAGAGCCTAGCCTGATTTGAGACTGAACCTTACAATATTTTCTTATCGGTCATGGAGTTTTCCACCTCTGTCATCCATGTGCAAAAGAATGTTTCCTGTCTTGAAAAGTTTACAGTCTAGGTAATTCATATAAAAGAAAAAAAAAAAAACCAAAAAAAAAAACAATTGTGGTAATGATTTGTCTTCCAAAAGGTGAAGCCTTTGGTGTTCCTGCTCATTCTGATAGTCTCCAGCTTGCACAGCCTTACCATGACCTGTAAATGGCATTTTTCTAAACGTAAAATCTCTACTGCAATCCTTGAGCAGGTAAGAACAAGACAGGGCTTACTCTCAGTATCATGTTAATGTGACCAAATATACTGCTGAGCATTTGAACTGTGGTAAGTAGCATGACTGCAAGGTTTTTGTACTTACTGGAAGAATAAATGAATTAGTTTAAAGCCAATTTTGAGATGAGATGGGATAACAGCAGGCACATGGGCCCCTATGATGCTTCAGCTGTCAGTACCTTGCAGAACCGAGTAACTCAGCTGTTTTTGATGGCATACTCTTGATACACAAGGGAAAAGGTTTAGGTGAAGGGCACTCAGCTTTGGCTGAGCTTCAGATGCAGGGACTGAAAGTCATGTAGTGCCACTGCCCCTGTAGCTTCAAGAAGGAACCTTACACACCTCACTGCTACGTCAGTCAGTACCCATAACCGGAACAGAAACCAGGGTGAAGGGACAGAACTAAAAGGTTAAGGTAGTCTGTTGTGTTGGTGTTTTTAATTAGGGTAGCAAGATAAGCCTGCCAGTCTCCATATAATTATACTATCCTATATTTAGAACAAGTCAATAATACACGTAACACATACCATACACACCATTAGCTGGTATGCAGCAATGTGCTTGACAACTCTCAGCTGAGTAGTGTGAGTGCTGCCCCTGTTGGATCCTGAGACTCTGGTTTGAAGCCAGCTGAATGGTGAAAGTAACGGAGGAGTTTAAAAAAGGTAAATGAAGATGGTCAGTCAATGACTGCAGGGCTACAGCAGCAGAAGAATAACATTTCTGAAGAAGTAAGATAGTTGGCGGAAATATATTTTTTTCGTTGATGGTGACAGTCAGAGAACATACTCAGAGCCAGACTCTTCTCTGAGAAATACCATTCACAGATAAAAGGAAGTTTTTTAAAAAAGTCCGTTCTTTCAGAAAACAAAGAAAGGTCTAATTCGGTCAGCTCTGAATCAAAATGAGAACAGATTATTCCTCAAGCACAAATATTACAATAACTTGACTATATAGGTGACTATAGAGGCAAAAGTAGCAGCGTGCTGTGCGGTGCTTTGCAAACCTCATGGTTTGGACCCTCATCCATCCATCCATCCATCCATCCATCCATCCATCCATCCATCCATCCATCCATCCATCCATCCATCCATCCATCCATCCATCCATCCATCCATCCATCCGCGCCTCCAGGATGGAAGAGCAGCGTGAGCGAGCACTGACCTCTAGCGGGCAGAGCAGTCAGATCAGGGAAAGCTCGCAGAACCCAAAATAGAAAGTACGTCACAGCACCGCTGGCCCAAGGCTTGTGCTTGGCAGCTCTGCAAGCCGCAATCAGCACAGCTTTACTGTTAGCAATCTCTCACTGTCTGCGTGTCAGAAAACATCATGTCTGTTGTAAAATCTAGAGGCATTATTTTTATTGGCCAAAATAAAACAGTGCACACTTAGAATTTGCTTAGTAAGACACGTAAGTCCAACTATTGTTCTGTAAAATTAACTCAGGATAAATTCACAGAACTTTTTAGATATTTATTGGATAACTCAGCATTGTTGAAAGTGTGTCAATGACATTATGAAAGCACCACTATTTAAAAAAAAATCCTAAGGAGACATGAACATACACATCATAAATTACAGGGTTTAGTCCTACCCTTCCTACAGCCAAAAATTACAGAATTGTGAGAGTTCATATATATTCAATATCTGCCCCAAAGGAGCCTGCTTGCTTCTTACCTTCAAGTTATTTTCCATAGGAAAATTCCTGTAATTATTTTGGAGTTCTTTAAACTAATCCAAAGAAGAAAATTAATCCCATGCACAAAATTTTGTAAGGCTTCAGCTGAAACTATCAAAGTTGAGTGTCTCAAACAGGTAACATGCAATGCTGGCTTCCCTTCCTGTATTAGCAATGTCATACTTAGTGTCATTCAGCAGTCTCAACCAGAAGCTAATGAAGACTGGTGTTTTTTGGGCTTCCACCAACTTAAGACAGTGAGATTTCTGGAAAATATTTGGTCAAGGAGGATCCATAAACTTGGAGCTTGTATCTGGATCTTGTAGAAGGATTTTGCCACTGGCGTGGTTTGTCCTTGTTTCCTTTGCACCCTGTCTCATACAAGAACTGTTGTCCCCACAGCACAGGTACTTATTCTTGCCTCAAAAGGGAAAGGGATGGAACAAGCAGGAGAATCTCATGACCCATGGATTCCCTACTACAAGTCTGTGAAAGAAAGGAGGAAAAACTTCTATGCGGAGAGCAGGATGCCAGATGATGCAGCAGACTTATTATCTAAATGCTGTTCTAGAGTAAGAGATACTGTCTCAGTCTTTGATTGATATGAAGCCAATCTGTGTCCCAAAGTTAGTGCCATCACGAAAGTGAGAGTAAAATTTATCAGGGTGGCATGCAGTACAGAAAGTGATGTTTCGGTTCTGGTCTGTGATAGAATCATCTTGGATGTTCTCGGGAAGAATCCCACCTCTCTCAAGAAGAATCCTGAAAAAAAAAGAGAAACAAAAAATATTACTGTTTTTACATCTTCACATTCCATAAGGCATTATCATTAAGGCAGAACCTCAAGTACCAACTGAACAAACTGTGCCAATATTGTGATTGGGGCTTTCATTTGCATTTTTTGTTTCTTTCTTTCAGTATGAGACTAAAATAATTACTTTCCTGCAACCTGTAAAATCACATTAAATTTGAACTTTTGTCTATAATCCATAGACTAACCATATGTAACAGTATAACAATAAAATAATTGCTGAAATCCAGCAAAAGTGAGCAAATATCATTCATTCAAAAGTGTTCTTTCTTGATCTGGAAAGAACTAGAGAGTACTTTGTTGAGAACCCCCACCATATTAGTGCTGAATAATACAGTATCAAAGTAATTTTTTATAATGAATGTGGAATTAATCTTTTGTTCCCTCAGGAGGCTTACCTCGTTGCTCTTCTGATATCGATATAAGGACTTGCAGAGTCAAATAGTCTCACACAATTTGGATCAATTCTGTGAAATTCTTTTGCTGATTCATGAGGAAGTTTGTAGCAGCAAGGTCCCACAGACGGGCCCAGCACCACAAGGATATCTTTCACATTACAGCCGTATTCAGAAACCATAGCATTCACTGTGGCCATAGATACACCTAACAATGTGCCCTTCCATCCTGTGAGACATGAGAGGTTGAAAAAAAATTGGTATATATTTTCTTTTTAATTTTCTAGCAGCTAAAAATAAATGCACTTATTAAAGGTATAAATTAGGAGATGCATTTACACCTAAAATTAAATAATGATATCTAATAATAAATTAGCTTAGAAGGCCTCCCCCTTCCCCTCCAAATTTCACATTAACAGCAATCAGTTTTCAAATATAATTTTGTGGAGATAGAAACTAGAGAGAAGTGTTTAGATTAGAATGCCATAGTTCCTTTTCCCAAGTGTCCTGGTTTGGGAAATTAGAGCATACCTTACAGGTCCTCTGTGCTTGAAACATTTAAGTGGGACTACAACTAAAATATGTCAGAAATATAGTTTTGTGATGTGGTCAAAATGTTTTAATGTTGTTTTTAGAGGGGGAAAAACCCTCAAAAACCAGGCTCAAGCTAGAGATATTTTTTGGAATAGACAGAAGCCAAGTTTGCAATTGGGTATTGTTTGGAACAGATAGAAGAAAAACCAGCTTTGGGTTCTTATATCTCATTTTGAGTCCCAGGAAATCTCTGCATTGCACAGGGAGTGCAATTCCTACCGGAATGAGCAGCACCGCAGGCTCTTCTGACAGGATCAGCAAAGAGCACGGGTATGCAGTCAGCACCTGGAGCTGCCAGCGTGACACCCTTCTGATTCGTAACTATTCCATCATAGTTGTCAGGCTCTGTCTTTCCCATAATACACACAGCATTAGCGTGATCTACCTGTCAAAACAAAAACAGAACGTGGACAGTGATATGGCTGCAAAACAACCCAGATATGACTAATACAAGGTTTTTCTCTGACATGAAACACTCTTATGCACTAACTGTTTACGCATGGAAATCAGGTCTCCCTTGTTCAAATGCTGTGAAGATGTATCAGTATAAAGCCACTATAGAAGAAATGGTGTATTTTTCTTTTAGGAGAAAGTGCTCTGACCATTTATTTGATTATTCTACTTTGTGGTAAGTTAGATATTAGAACAGACTTGGAAGAATCAGTGCTGCTTCTCCATATTGTGACAAATGGCTGATAGTTTGGATGGCTACTCCCCCAGATAAACTGGCAGCATAAATGTTTTAATTGTCCTGCTTATCACAGGTTCTTGCTGACAAAGATAAGAATAATGCCTACAATTTGGCCAGTGAAACATGAAGGAATATCTGAGCCATTTACTTGAATCCATTATTTTATAAGATACCTTGACTCTGTGAAAAGCCTCTGGGTTAAATCCTGCAGCCTTAGCTAGCCGGCGGAGATTTTCTTTAACAACAACTTGTGGGTCCCTCCGCTTGGAGCTGCTGAAGAGATTGCAGGAGCTTAGAGTTGGAATGTAGGAGATCCCACCTGTCCTTGTGGTGAACCCATGTAAGAAAATATCATCTGCCAAGGCAAGAAAACACAACAGACAATTCCTTTCAAAACAAGATCAAACCAGCTGTTACATGGGTTTATACTGAAGTGACCTGGAATCAGCCAATCAAGTAAGAGTATTGCTTTACCTTCAATTTAGCTGTGGTATTTAAATTTAAGGATTCCTAATTTCCTTCTTGCTCACAGTCATGCCATAGCAGGGACACTAAGATATCAAGTGTGTCTGGGGCTGCAGACCAGCAGAAACTCTTATCCTGCCTTTCCAAATTATGATGTTAACTCTCAAAATGTGTAATTCCTGCACAGACATGAGGAGATTTTATGGTCTGCCCTCCCTAAACCCAGGACTGTCTTTTCTTGGATCATGCTCAGGCCTGGAACAGTCTTGCCAGACTTCTGCTGTATTTTTATTGACACTTCTTCGTTTTATACACATTATACACTATTACAACATCATATAGAGTTATATGATGCCTGAAGGCATTTCCAAATCTTGCTCATTTTGCAACTCCCTGGAAGAAGTATGCTTGGTAAGTCTCTGTAAAAACTGTTAGCTGGAACTCTCTACCTGGGATCAGGGAAGATCTGAGGATGGTGAGCTCCCCTTTCAGGCTTGGCAGGCTTTCCAAGTACATCTGAATCTCACTTTGGATGAGTGCCCTGTCCTGTGAAGGAAGTGTTTGCCCTTCATGCTGATGTTCTGATATCTGCAGGCTGTCACTGTCAGGTACCACCTGTAAATCCTCGAATTCAAACTGATAGACTGTTGTAAAGAGATGGTCAATATATACTTTCATTAAGTCTTTTCTTAAGGTAGGGAGAATAACTTTAATGATGCTCAGGTCTTTTTCATCCAGTCTCTGTTTGATGGTGTACAAAGCAGCAGCTGTAGTCTGAGCACATACCACCTCCAGTCTTCTCTTCAGATTCCAAAAACCTCTCAGAGCTGGAAGCAAGAACTCTTGTTCACCTTTCCTTTCACTCCCCTGCCTCTGGCAACACATGACATAAACAAATGGAGCATGGATGGAAGAGCATTTCTCAATAGCTTCCAGAGTGTTGTGTAGTAATCCTTGGATGTTGTTCTGCAAGTCGGGTGCAAGGCTGAACAGATCTATCAGTACTGCTTCCACCATATTCCAGGATATTTAAAGGTTTCTCCAGCTGCCAAGTAGTAACAAAACATGAAAAACAAACAAAAAGTCAAGAACAGCACTATTAGTCTGAACACAGAACCATGTTACCACATTTATTTCAGTGATACTGTGTAGAGAAGGTATGTAGCAGTTAATTACTGACTTACGCTTTCCCAGCTGCATCAAAAGAAATTCCAACAAAAGAAAACTAGTGGAAATGGAAATAATTATGTATTTATTTAAGCATTTAGGTATTTCCCTATCACCCCACCTACTTCAGGTCTTTCCCAGGTCAGGGATGATGAAAGGATGGTACATAAGATTAGATTTATTGAATCTATTAACCCTGATTAGCCTAATGGATCTTCTTGACATGATTCATGGGCTGTTCTCCAGCCTCCATGATGCAAACAAATACAGAAGTCCTTTAGCTTCCTGGGACTGGAGGAGTTTCTGTAGCAATTTCTTTGGAGGTGTTTAGTCTGAGGTGGAGCTCATGTCTGCTACCCTCCTGGCAGTAGGGTGCTGAACTGTGAGGGCAATGACATTTTTTCCCACAGGCCTTCACAAGACCTTTCATACGTCTCCCTTCTGCATTTCCAAAAGTATTGACTTGCTAATTTCTGACTTTTGTGTGAAGGAGCACATGACCAGGACAGTTCTTCATTTCAGCACGCACAAGATCCCAGTACTGGTTACTGAAACTTTACCTAGTAATGGAAGAAGTACTTAGAACTAAATTAAAGCAAGATAATACGGTGCACAACTTCTTACCTCCGCTTTTTCACTCTGCTAGCTGCACTGCACTCTGAAATCAAGATGTGTTAAGCTTATACAATATTATCTATCATTCACATTTTGTTTTGTGTTCCATGGTGTAATTCCAATTTCCATGGTTAGTTTTTTCCCTTTTCTGAACTTTGTTGATCCAAGCCTAGATAGGTCTACCTGTGGAAACTTGTCAATCCATCCTTTCCTCTCTCAGTTGCTATGTTACTACTATTTTATATATTCTCTCAAAAGTGTCTTACTTTCTTTTCTCTCTTTCTGATAATCTTTCCATTTCCAGTGCAGGCATCCAGAGGTCTGGAACAAAAGGCTAGATCCCTCTGCTTTGGGAGCCTCGAAGATACCTACTTAGATTTCATGACTAAGCACTGTACTTGATCTAGGAGAAACATATACAACTTTACCAACAGTTGCAAGAGCCCATAATCATTCAGAGTATTCTTTAAAAACTTTTTTCAGCAACAAATTGTGCATGAATATAATTTACTTGTAGGAAAATTCACATCTTTGCAGGAACAAAGAATTTAAGTCTTTGAAATCAATGCTCTGCTACCCGAGCTATCCAAACTAAATAATGCCCGGCACAATTTTCCTGCCCCAAGACCTCATTCTCCTGTAACCACATGAATGTTCTGGCTTCACATCACTTCATTACCCTGCAAAAATACTACTTCCATGTGTACTCGAGGCCTATCATTATGGTAAATGTGATGTACTCCTTGGCAGTTTATGTTTGTCTGTGGACTCCCAGAGTTTCTCCACTGAAATGAGAGGTCAAAAACCTTTGTGGTTTTAAAAGATGGCTTATTTAGAGAAGGTTTTACAGAAAACATTCTGTATTTTCTTCATTGTTCTTTCCTCCAGACTGGAAGAAAAATAATCCTGACTGAAAATGATGTTTTCCTTTCTGCGAATTGAACACTTACAAAGATTAACTGGCGACTATAAAAACAGGTGAGCTGAAAATATCAAAATGTGATAGCAAATAAAAGCAACTGCCAAGGAATTTATGACTCCTGTTTTTGCTCAGAGTGTTCTTTACACACAGCTGATAATGGATTTTAGAGTAAAGAGCTTGCTAAGAAAACAGTGCTGAAACAGACTCATGCCAAAGACCATGACTTGGAAAATCAGAGTATATCCTTCCCTGCCCTGACACTCTCTGTGGGAGGCCTGTCTGAGCGTGACACAATTCCAACCAAAGTATAGGGAATAGTTACAGGAAAGACAGCACAACAGAGGGGTGTAGTGCAAAACGAGATTATTACTCCACTTCAGGTATGTCAGTAGTGGAAGGTAAATAGAGCTCATTGCTGTTCTTCTACTTGCCCAGAAAAATACCACCAAAGAAAAGGTGGAAGGAAAGTGTTTGATGAGGGAGAGGTAATTGCATACATTATTATTAAGTTGTGTATGCACTGCAAAGGCTCCACAGGGGCAATTATTGGGATGTACACATAAGAACAATGGGGCTGATTCATCCTCATATCCTTCCAGCTTTGCATCACAGAGTCCTAGTGAGGACAGTTGTGTCAGAATAAATTTGCTTACAATCACAGCAAAACTGATTCCTTTCTAAGCCACTCCAAAAAAAAACCCTTCTCAAAATACATTCACAGCAACATTTTAGCTTATGGAAGATGTATTTATGGTTATTCAGGTTTTAATTAACATGCTTTACAGTACCAGTATTCCATTAAAGCAACATCCAAAAAAATAAGTACATTTATTAAGGAGTTGATTGTTTTGGTACACAATTCAAGACAAACACTTGCACAAACTTGAAGCCAAGGCTACCCATTAGCTATTTGCTCACTTCCTGAAACTGACAGGACAGACATTTGGAGGTTATGAGAATTTCTTGCACAGATATCAAAAAAAGTAGGTCAAAGAAAATGGTAACAATATGTGATGTGAGGAAGGTAACAAGAGAAAAAAGTAGAAAAGCAAAATGAATATAGAAAAAGAACAATGAAGGAAACAAAACTAGGCTGCAGAGAAGAGTTAGCCCAGGGTGGATGCAAAAAAAGCAATTTTCAAGAACCCCAGAAATCTAATTCTAAAAGTGCACTGTTGTTCAAGAAAAGATTGCTGACAATTTCCTGCATCTTTGAATCCTGCTGGTCATCTTATATTAGTAGAGGAACTGAGAGAACAGACATAATTTTTTTGTAAATTAAAATGGCAGGAGATATTTAACATCTGCCAGAGAGAGGTGCCCTGAGAAAGAAAACAGGTCATTGAAGCAGCCCAAATGAAGAGAGATAATAGCATATGTGTAAAATTTTAACCAGAGCAAATATAAAAAGGAAAATCAAAAAACTAGGGGGTGAAAAGAAAGACATTTAAGTGTCTTAAACTGGATTAAAATAAAGCATTCTTCTTCTTTTATAACCTAGTTTTTTTAGGCAATGTTGAAGAAACAGAAATCACCACATACAATGAAAATACTGAGGCACACACAGTTTTCATAAACACAGGAGTTTACTTACACAGCTGGACAATCCTATTGCATTCTGAAAGGTACCATCTGGCAAAATACACAGACATTTCCAGCTTTATATATCTCACTTCTTTCAATCTTGGAGCCGATTTGCACAAGCTGGAAATTCCTATGCTATGTAAAGGAACCTGTATTTCTTCTTTTTGACGGGACCCTGCTTTGCTGCTGGTTACACCGGAAAGAACAAACTGTACTGCAAGGCACCAACACGATTAACAAGTGCCCGGGGAGCGCTGAACGCGGAAGCGGTGTTAACCCTGCTGTGATCACACTGCACCGGCTTTGCACAACACAAACCAGCTCCCAGCCAAACAGGACAACCCCGCAAAGAAGTTAAAGGAAAACTTGTGCAGAGAGAAGGAGTTTCCTTTTCTGAGCTGTAGCTGTGTGTTCCACTGCAGAATTTGGCAGCCAGCCACGAAAAAGTGCATTCTGGACTTAGATAGAGAGGTTACACAACGTCAGCTTTTGGGGCCACAGGTCCCAAATGAGGATGGCAATTTCTTCTTGCAGCAGTTGGGAATTTCACACAGCTAAGTGAAGAAGTCTTAGTCCTTTGACAGGACAATGCAGCGGTTAAAACGCAAGCAAGGAAATGAGGGATTGATATCAGGCTTTGTGCAATTATCAAAAGATAATAAATACATTTCCTCAGCTGCATTAAAATCATAGTCATGACTGTTAAGTATATGACAACGGAAGAAAGGGGCAAGAAAAAAAGGACAGTAATTTTTAATAGACAGAGGAATTAATAAAGTCTGATTTCCCATAAAATGTTGTCTCCTGTTCCTCCTTTCCCTGCAACCACAGTAAACCTACATTTATGCCAGGTCCAAAACACACAAAGTGAGTGCTCTACTATTTCCCCTCCTGCTATTCTGTTCAGCATATGCTGGACAGAGGGATGAGAGCTGAATCCTGGCTCCCCCTCCTGAAGGGGACTGATGAGGCAATCTTGTCCTTCCTTCCTTACCCAGACATCTCTTTTCCTGAAGTTAGCAAAAATCGGTCACCTCTGAGGCTTTCCACCCGGCTGCCAAATATGACTGAGCTAGGTCATTAAAAATTAACAGGGGAACTGCTTGGTGGAGAGAAACCAATGCAATCATTTTCTTTCCTTCAGCCAGACTAAGGAAGTAAAACTAATTATTGGTGTTATTTTTGGTGCAGAATGCTGAGAAGGAAAAGGTCAGAAAATATTCAGGATACAAAACAATATTGAAAAATGACAAATTGACATCTCCTGAACGAAATATTATATTTAGCTTATGGCACTTCAGAAACTGGATTAAATAAATAGGTCATATGCAGAGATGAGCTATTAGTTTATAAAATAGTTGTTATAAATATATAAGTATTTTTATATTTATTTTTATATGCAAGTTGCTTAATATTATATATAATTAAGTTGCTTAACATAACATACAATATTTGTAATTTCAAGTTAAATATGTTATAAAAATATAAAAATACAAAATAGGTAAAATTAAAAATCAAATCATAAAAATAGTGCGATTTAGGGTTAAAATTCCCTAGAATTCCCTAGAGGAGCACAAGCGGGGCAGAGGCAAGTCCGTGGCTACAGAGCAGGGCACGGCATAGGTCAGAAGAAACTGGGCCACATCTCTTGTCCTTCGTAACCCAGTGATGCTCGGGAAAACCTGATGCTGTCAGCAGAACAAATGATGGCAGCAAGTGCAGTGTAACACAGCGAACGGGGAAACCGGGGCAGCTTTGGGAGCAGAGGGCGCGGAGCGGGACGGCCTCAGGCACCGCCGAGCCGGGCGGCACCACCGCCACGGGCGGTGAGACCGCCACACGTCTCCTAAGGGATCCCTCCCGCCGTGTTCTCTCCGACTCCCGGAGGGCTGGGTCCTGCTCCCGGCGGGATCAGCCCCTCTCCCGGCTCCCCGTGCCCCCGCAGGCCCCGGGCGGTGGCGGGCACCGGCGGCCTGAGGGGCGGCGGCGCGGGGAGCGCTGCAGGTGCCGTGGGGCGGCCGCAGCAGCGCCGGTACTCGGCCGGAACGCGAGAGCCCGGCCTCGGGCATTTAATATAATCGTAGAGTATCTTAAAAAAAGTACAGCTCTGCTTACAAACTGGCGATCTGCTCTGTAGAGAAGCCGGAAGAACATCGCAGTATCACATCGCAGGTTTATTTTACGAGATTCTGCAAGAAAGTGTTCTAATTCTCAGTGATTAGCTCTGAGTAACCTGTTCTTGCTAATTAAAAATGAACCATATGGAATTAATCTATCGACCTGTGATCCCACGGGACAGCCCTCAATATTGTTTTGTCTGCAAGAACTGAATAGAAAGAAGATAAAACAGTTCACTTCTTTTTCTATCCCTCCAGTTCTTCACTTCTGCCTGAAATGGCCAAGGAAAATTCCCCATCACTAGCTGAAGTTGTAAAAAGAGTAGCAGAGCAGCAGCAGGCACAGGCCTCAGACATAGAAAAGAGCAAAGCAGTTCTTTTCCAGTTGCAGGTAATAAACCTTGTTTGGAGTAGTTAAATAAATTATTTTTCATTCGATGAAAAAGCATTTCCTTGAACAAGAGAAGCTGGTGGTACTTAATGTGCGAGTGCATTCAAATGTTAGATGGCTGTTCTGTTCCTGTATGTGGCATTTAGGCTCAGCCAAAACTGTGGGTGTGTGTTTGTAAGGCCACAACACAGCTAAGTCTTCATTACAGCAGGTGAAACAGTTTGTTGCTTGGAAAAAACAAATCAAAAATACTGGGCTTAGCCCACAAAGTGAACCCCCAACAACTAAATGCAAAGTTAGAACTTTTTTTTTTTTTTTTTTTTAATTGTAATTTCCTAAAAAATTATAGGAGAAGGATTTTACCTTTTTTTTTTTCAGATTTTCACCACACCGTATAATTTTTTTAGCACCTTTTTTGACACAAAATAGTTCCCCCGCCTTGTATTTGAAGTGAGTATCCTAAGTAGTTATTAAATAATATTATTATTCAGTACTATTTTGTAGAACACTGGATATGTGTAGTTTTTATGAAGACTGTGTGATCATTTCTTTTGTCTTTTATTAAGCTTTCAATTATTGTTTAACCTTCAAGATCAAGTTTCTGTTGACAAATTACATTTAAGTCTGAGAAAAGACAATTCCAGTGGACATTTTTAAGGATGGAAGAACACAAATGGAAATAGTAGCATTCCAATTATAATATCTGTGCATAGCTCTACAAGTGAAACAACTGATACTTGAAATTTTGCACAAAAGTAACATTTCTGAAGTATCAGTGAAATCTTTTATTTTTAGGAATGTCAGTGGGCTGGCCACACTTTACAAGAAGCTATGTCCTGTATCCCAAAATATAGTCTGATGATGATGCAACAATAATTTGTGATCTTACTATTTAAAAACATCTATCTGTTTTAAAACAGACTCAGAGAACTTTAAAGCCCTAGGTAGTGACAGGTCCTTTCCAACCTTGATGATTCTGTGATTTCTTATGATGGTTTGAAGTACTGCTTCCTGGTTTTGTTCACTTCTTGTCAGTGAGATGAAGTAGAGGCTTTTTTAGGACTAGATCTATATTTCTTACGGGGTTGAAAATAGCTGTGATTAATTCAGCTCTCGGCTACACACCCCTCTATGTGTCTGTGTAGGTTTTCAAGGGATTTTTGGCATCGTAAGTTATTTTTTGTCTGATTAGGACTTCACCAGCTCAAACGTTATATATATATATATATATATATGTGTGTGTGTGTGTGTGTGTGTGTGTGTTATTTAATATTTTAGACTCAATCTCAATTTAAGGGGAGAAGGCTAAGTATTCTTACATTGTGCCTCTAAGATGATGATGTTAAGAAACACAAGTCTAATTATCTTCCTTTCAAACCACATCAAACAAGTGAAAATTTAACAGGTTTTTTAAACAGTGTTTAACTAGGCACTTCATATCTTCCTCCAAAAATAATTCTTAAATGAACACTGAAATATTTTACAGGCAAAGTGCCAGGAGCTAGAAAAAGAAATGAATTCTGTTCAGTTAGAAACAAAGACAACAGAAAGGGAAATACATCTGCAAGATGATGCCATAGAAGTGACAAAATATCACTGTGAAAATCTGGAGGCCCAAGTCAGAGCCCTGTATTCTGAAAATTTTAAATTGAGGTGTGATGCAGAAACAATACAAGAGGAGTTTGAGATGATACTTGCAAGAAATAATGAATATCGGGAAAAAATAAAGGATCATAAACATCTCTTTTGGGAGATGGAAAGTAAATTGCCAATTATGATTGAACTTGCTGAAAAGAAAGTGGTTGTGGAAGAACTAAAGGCAAAGAAAGAGGAGCTAATATGTGATCTGCAGAATCCAGAAGGATCTGTTATAAAACAATTGCAGGTACGATATTTCCTTTTTGATTCTTTCTATGTGAAATAATTTTGATATCGTTCATATAATATGATTATTTTGTCTGATAGGTTTCTGGTTCATGAGGGACTGACTGCAAGTGAATATAGGTAATTTATAATGCTGCATTAATTGGAAAAATTTTTACTTCAATCTGCAGTTAAAAATGTCAGTATGGTTATAAAAAATGTTTATACTGTGTGTTCAAATGAACTCAAATATGCAAATATTACAGGACTGTAAATTAAGCTTTATAATTGGATAAACTTACATGGACACTTTTCAGAATTCTGTGGAAGTTTGCCATATTGTTACATGTTTCAGGTAAGAACACAATATTCTTTAAACTTTGTCAACAAAATAAATTTGAGCTGTTTGCCAGCAGGAGGTAGATTTTATGAGATGGTCATAGAAATAAGAAGAGAGAAAAAACATGTTTGGTATTCTAATCTAACTCTGTTGGTTTTACTTGACCCAATTGCATTTTTTACTAATAGCAGCTACATAGGTATTTTTCACCATGGAATTTTGCCAATATATGGACAAACACAAGCATGAAGTTGAAATGGGATTGCAGATTTCAACTTTGATGTAACTTGCATTATTGAAAATTTTATGGTACTCTTTTAATGTAAATTGATGAAAATTTGTTTATACAACAGATCTTTCAATACTGATAAATAAAGACTAATTAATATCGTATTTTCCTATAAGAAAGAAAAAATATATCTAAAATATTGCATTAAATATTCTTCCATTTTGCATTTAATGACACTTTAAATGAAGACCACCAAATTGAGGTCAAAGTCCTGTACTGTTGTATTTCTTATATTTCAGATCAAGAGTATATATTCTTGTAGGTGTAAAACCATGTGGTAAAATATTTAATAGTTAATTTTTAATTACCCATCCTATATGATTATAACTTTAATTAATATTAATAGGTTTATTGTGAAATTGTTTATTATAGACCTTTATCTCATCTCTATTAATTGAGACTGTTTAGATGAGACAAGTTTAATGAGTATATTAGATGAACCCTGCAACCTTTCAAGGAGTAGATTTCTGTATCTTGACTTACATCTGCAGGAAGAAATCACACTTTTAAAAAGCGAAGTCACAACATTGAAAGATTTAATCAATAAAAGAAGAGATCTGCTGGAAGAAGAGAAAAAAAAGCATGCTAAGCTTAGAAAGGAAATTGAGGTGAGTCATTGGAATAAAATTTAATTGCAGTTCTCCTGATGGAATGTAGATAATGCAAATGAAGTTTGCAGTACTTTGTACAGCATTGCTGGTTATACATTGTTCAAGTATATGCAGTAATGATGCTGTCTTAAATTCTGGGTACTGATATTCTTTCTAAAATTCAGAGCTTAATTGTGAAGAACATTTTTTTTCTGAAGTCTTTTGAGCAGGACTTCATATGTCAACTTTTGGAATGATTCCTGGAAAAAGAAGAGGTCACTGAATGGTAGTAAAGCAAATGCACATTTTAAAATTTCTGTAATGTTTCTGAAATACTTTACATTTCACTGCTGACATGATTATTCATGACTTGATAACTCATCAGTGGAAGAATCAAATGCACCAGGAAATTGGACTTCCCATGAATCTCCCTAATTTAAGCTGACATTAAATTAGGAATAACACAGCAGCTCCTAATTAGCTGACAAGATAAAATTCTGATCAATAGCTAAAACCTTCTCTTTTAAATAATTGAACTATATTTTTCGTTTCGTTCCTCACTAAAATACCCTGTATGATTAGATAATTTTTAATTTGGAAGTTTCATACCATTTATCTTGTCAGTTCAAATAAATGCCACAAAATTTAATGAACAAAGCTTAATAATATAAAGATTAACTGATTTAAGGTTAGGTCTATTGCCCTTTGTAAAATGTAGGAGGAAGAAAGAATCTTTTTTTTTTTTTTTATGTGACAGTTAACAGAGAGAATTTTTAACCTGAAAAGTAAAACACAGCTGCTTTAGAATAGATCTGCTAGTCAGCATCTGAGAAAATTTTTTATTACCAAGGCAACATCCTCTTAAGAAAATTCTCTAAATCCAAAGTTAAATTAGGTAGCCTAAAAATAACATTCTGTTATCAAAATCTGTTTAATTAAGAGGGAAGATTAACCTTCACTTTTGTTCTTCACTTGTTTGGATTACATGTTCTTTCTGTCTCAGAAGGAAGTAGGTTCAAACCCAAAGCCTCTCAGGGTATTATTTTCTATTAAGAACTCTCCTGAAAACAGTCCAATTTTTAATACAAGAACTGACAGTGGATAGACAGAGACATTTATACCCAGCAGTCCTCAGCACAACTTGGGAAAGAATACAAGTCAACACAGGAATCAAGTGAGATACTAGGCACATGGAAGAGGTTTTATTTAGGTGCAGTGGTGGAATTCAGCTACAGACTGCTGGCACCTGATGTAATTGTTTGGAGCAAAGGAGGGCAGCTAAGATGGGCTTTGAGGGGAAGCCATATGAGGAGCATCTGAGGTTATTTTGTCTGTTCAGCCTGGAGAAGAGGAGACTGAGCAGGGACCTCATTGCAGTTAGAGCTTGCTTGTGAGGGGAGGAGGAGGGACAGGCACTGATCTCTGCTCTGTGGTGACCCGTGACAGTATCCGAGGGACTGGCCTGAAGTTGTGTCAGAGGAAGTTCAGGTTGGACATTAGGAAAAGGTTCTTCACCCAGAGAGTGGTTGGGCACTGCAACAGCCTCCCTAGGGAAGTGGTCACAGCACCAAGCCTTCACAGTTCAGGAAGCATTTGGACAATGCTCTCGGGCACATGGTGTGACACTTGGGAATGTCCTATGCAGGGCCAGGAGCTGGACTTGATGGTCCTGATGGGTCCCTTTCAACTCAATATATTCTGTGACTCTTAAAGCAGCCTGTGGATCTTCTCTTGCTCTCTTTCCTGAGCACCAGCCCCATTGCCCATTTCTTGAAAAGCAGATCCTGTTCCCAGCCTTGGACAGGGTTGTCAGCAATCAATCAGGGTGGGTATCTGTGTAGGGTCGAGGCTTCAGTCATAAGGATAATTCAACATATCCACAAATAATAGAAAATTCATTGTTATGTAAAAGTAATTAAAAAAAACCTCAACCCAAAAGACTGTCTATTTCCCTGCTGCCCTCTTTCCCCAATGTCAGTGTGTGACTGTATTACTCTTGACAGATGCTTGCCTATCCTGTCCTTAAATGACCCTGGTGGTGGAGATACCCTGAGTGCCCAGACAATTTTTTTCTAGTGTTTGACTTTCATGTACAAAAGATCCAATAAAAAGCACAATGTTGTCCCCTCCCTGTCTCCAGTAATCATATTAGTGCTCCCTCCCTCAGCAGATGTGCCAGACTGTTCCCAATAATGATCTAGAGATGCATTTCTAAAAAAAGCAGATAATATTGATCATAGATGTTTGTGTCGTACAATGTAGTCCTAGTGATGCACATGCCCCAAGCACTCGTTCAGATGAGTGAATGTGACAGCATCTCTCAAAAAGTTGTAAACAATTATAGTGGAGAGTGAGGTAACATGAAGGCAATGAGGTAACATGAGGTAATAAGCCATTGCCAATAAAATAAGGCAGTAATTTATAGAACACCAGTGTGGCAATTTCCTAGTTATTTGTGAAATTTAGGCAGTGAGACTTGCAGGAAGTCACCGACAGTGCTGTGGGTTCTGATGCAGCTGTACATCATTGTGTGCACATGAAATACAGTGCAATAAAGCTTCAATATGCAGACACAAGAATAATTATACACTACCACTCATATGCCATTTAAACTAGGGTAAGTAAGCCCAGATTTCATTAAGGGAATGCCCATTATTTCCTTTTTTATTGCAGTGAGCGTTTCATTCTTTTAACACTTTGGAATGCAAATTTACTTCTCCACATAAAGCAGCAATGAGGGCGGAACTGACAGTCCTGCATTGCCGCAGTATTGCCTAAGAAAAATGTGCCATTTTAAATACAGTGCAGCTACAAAGGTGCTACTACAGTCAGCAAGGTTACCTCATTTGTATTCCCATTTATGCCCAAACATGCTTGTCAAAGAATGAAAATTTCTTCTTTCTCACTTCTCATTTTGGAGCCTCAAATCTTCTACATGCAGAGCCTTGCCAGAGATGTCACATGCTGTCCTTGGGTGGTGTTTACTTGTTAAATTTTAAACATCTACAGAGCAGGTATCCACACTGACCTCCACACTTAGGGTCTTAGTAGGACAGAGCTTTTCTTTCCTTAATGGGAAAGTGAGGCATGATTCATGTCCTAAACCAGATATCTGAAATAAGTCAGATGAATGCTTGAGGGCCACTCAGGACCTTTGCTGAATTAAAAGGGGCCTCTAGCGTGAGCGGCAAACAGAGGTGTGGCACGGCAGTTTGTGAGGCACTTCATCCAGGCAGGACAAGCAGGCAGGGTTACAGGTTTTCTTGGTAGTAAGATTTGCTGTGTGTTGTTTGTGGTGTTTCTCTTGGTTGGTAGGTTTTGGGATTTCTGGTAGTAGCGGTTTGTGTGCAATCCAAGACTGTAGTTAGTACAACTGTATACTCCAAAAAGGATGTGTCTGTCCAGACTCATTCCTGAGCTGAACTGACTTCTGTAAATAGTTTTACTGGAACGAAATTTTGAAGTTTGTTTTTTTTTGGTTTTTTTTTTTTTAGGTACAGAATAAGAGATATGATGCTATATTAAAACGTTTGCATTGCCAACTGAACAAAGTCCATTCAAATAAAAGACAATGGCACTGGAACATTCAGCAGTTGGAAAAGAAGGCCGCAGAGCTAAGAAAGTGTCTTGAAGTAGCAGAGTTACAAAACATCATGTAACAAACTTTACAAAGAATAGAATGTGCGTAATCTTTTCCAGGCAGGGCTTTTTTTTTTTCTGGAAATGCTAGGAATTTTAAATAGCCTGATAACTGGGCTAGGCCTCAGTGATTTCTTTCTTTTTAAAGTTTTTCTCTCTTTCATTTTGTGGCCTAAACTAATAGCCACAATAATGAGTTAGCTGTTCAGGAATAACTTACCTGTTCAGGAAGAAAGTTACTGTCACTTCCAGGTGTTTTCAAAATATGTGTCAATTTTATCTAAAAAGTTATTTAAAAGTCAACCAAACAAGATTTGAGAAGTTCCTTTATATTTCATTTGGTCTCCAAAGGTTGGGATATGCACTGCTTTTCCTACAGAGAAATTAATATTGGTATATATTTGTACTCCTGAAACACCAAAGATTTTTTACCTTTTATCTATATCCCTTCTTATTGCAACTTGCCAGGGAACTCTGAAAGCTTTGATGGCCCGTATTTTGCTCTGTGGGAAACTCATACAGAAGATGCTGCAGTCTGCCAGGATGTTTTGGCATGCTGGCCAAAGGCTGTCCAGTTGTAAAAGGCTTTGGAACAAGTACACTCTGAACTGGACTTCAATTAATCTGACTTCAACTGGTCTAATAGATGTTAGCAAAGAGGAGTGAGCAGGTACCACGTCTGGACAGCTTGTAAAATGGAACAACTCATCCTCAAGAAACAGGAATGCATTATAGATTGATGATAGAGGAATTTTTTGACTAGAGGATTTTAACTAATATCAGCCATCTAAGTGCTTAATGATCTAAGATGACTCAACATAAATGACAATGTATTAAAAATTCTTGTTAAAACAGTAGTGAACAGTAGCCATTTTCCTTTCTTTTTATTTTTATATTGCTTGGGATTTGAAGAATTTACAGTACTTTCCCTACTCTTACACTTAAGGCAGTCGTTCTGCTTGAACATAACTTGTAATGTTTATCTGTTCTATGAAAGTAGCTTTTTATTTAAGGTGTTGTCTTGAATAATTTAGATTTACCTTTACTCATGAATATAAAATGAAGACTTGACTATTTACTGTGAAAAATGTTAAACTGCTTATATATTGTTATCTTAGGAAAGCAAGGCTTAAAATGTAGTGTCATTATTACATTCATATATTCATGTATATTTACATTTCCCTTAATATGTTATTTCACTTAATATAAAGTTATTTTAAGCAATATCCTGATTCATTAAGGCTCTCTCTCAACACTGTTAGTCTCTCAAGGCTTCTTTGCTCAGTCTTTTTCCTTTGCAATAATATGAACCAGGCTGCTTTCATTACAGCAATAAAGTAGAAATAAAAACCTTAATAACCAAATCTATAGTAACAGTATGTCCTGAATATTGAGTCTTATTGAGTATGTAGTGCAAAGCTGTAACATTACAATTGTTTATCCCTACACAGAGCAAAATAGCATCCATTTTATGCATGTGCGTCTTCTAGGAAGAGTCCAGATCTGAAAAGCTGGAGAATTTACTGTGTTATTGTTAGTTTCAGCAATTAACTGCTCTTCTTTTATTTTGCATAGTTTCAGTTTATTCATCCTTCAAGTGAAATGAATGTACTTCATGTCAAGTACAATGACATAAGTAAAAATACTAATGTGCTGTTTTCTTGATGTATTAAATAGTTCAAGCCTTCTAAAGCTACTGATTATCAGATCTGACCAATAGCTTTAGCTTAATGTATCCCCCCCAAAGTGGTACTACATCCAACATTTTTGGGGTCTTAAGATCATGTACCCTTAAGTATGCCTTTTACCACTGATACTCTCTTGTTTTTATTTTTAGTTTCTCATTAGTTCTGCTCCAGAACAATTAAAGCATCAAAATATGCTTTGTATCTTACTTCAATTAAGTTCACTTTGACATCTATTACCGTGGTCTAATGTCACAGTTTAGCCTTGAGTTTATTACCAGGTGAAAACAACTACAGCAAACAATCCAAATCTTCTAATGTAACAACGATATCACGCCTTTGTTTTTCTTTCTGACCAATGAAGATGTTCATTATGACTTCCCTGGGAATTAGGATGTTTTCTGCATTATCAACACATGTACAGAATGACTCACTCATCTCAAATAAATACCTTGGACTTACATCTTCCTTGTTCCTTTTTCATAAATCTAAGTAATTTCCGGTATCTCAAATTACTTCTGTGGTTCTTTGTATATGTTTTGAAATTGTTTAATATAACTTAACAGGGGGCTGTGTATAGTACTTTGTATAATATATACAAGGGCTGTGTATAGTACTCATTTACAGCTACATGTGGAGGAAATGTTCCCTTCTGTACAAACACCTTCCTATCATCCAAGGTCTAAGTTGTCTTACAGTCCTTCTTGCTCTTTGCCTGAGAGCCTATGTGTTTTTCCTGCTGGGACCCTTGACCCTTTCTTAGGATCTCAGCTACCAAACGTAGCTTTTCTTCAGTGTAAAACTTGCTTTTTCAGTATACAAACTTAAACAGTAGCTACATTTTGTGGCAATAAGGCTGAGAAACTGAGGTGTACTTTAATTTCCAAAGCTCACTCCATTCATACAGGGGCACGGCTAAACCATGCAACAGTTCCTTTCTGGCTCACACAGATGAGTTTCTTGGTAGAACCAGGATGTGAATTGGAAGGAATCACAAGTAGCCAAGGATTTTTTGGTACAGAGTTCTGCTAATACCAGGGAATCCCCAGTAGTTACTAGAGTATTTGAGGCACAACTTAGTCCATCTAAATATGTATATTGAAAAAACAAGTTTTATTAAACTATGCATGCACTGATTGCTGTTGTCATCCCACCTCTCTGTCCTAGTCAAATGCCACAATTATTATCTCTCATCCCACATAGACACATGATTTGTGTGTTTTACTGCCTTAAAACATGAGTTGATTAATTTTTAATTTTGGAAGCTTTGTCCTCAGTTTCCAACAGACTTCTACTTTAGCCAGTGACTACACCTGAAATCTGTATTCAGTGCTACACACCACATTTTAGAGGATCAAACACATTTTATGCACTTGAATTAAACAGACCTTTATATAGCAAAGTACTTACATATTTTCCCAGGTGCAGCATCTCAAATTTAACATTCAGAAAATAAATATAAGGAAGGTATAAACATTTTACTAGGGAATTACAGTTAATTGGGAGAAAACCTCATCTGGAGAAAAAAAGTCAGCTGAAACAAGGAAATATAAATTATTGCCTTCCCTAAACTATCAGCATTCTGCACAACAAACAAAAAAGAAATTGTGTAGCTTTTTATAACAATGTCTAGTTTCAACAAATCCTGGCAATGTCCTGAGGCTTATTTTTCTTGGTACAACATTGAACAGTAGCAGTTTGATTTCAGGGCATTTTTCACCCCCTTAGCAAGCAAGCACAGACAATAGGAAAATGGTTTATTATTTTTGGGAAATAACTTAGTGAATGAACTTTGTATTCTTAGTACATGAAGCTCTTCCAGCTCCAAACTGTGCTGTCAAACCCATATCAGTAATTTTGGAGAATGGGTGCAGGGCTACGGGAAGAATTTCAGGCTTCAGTGCTCCGTAGAAAATGGCAAGAGGAGTCACTGCCCACTCTGAACAGCGAACAGCAATGAGAAGTGGGCATGTAAATATCTAAACGTGGGAAAACTCACCAACCAATGAGTCCTACCCACCACCTAGGAAAACTTTAAAGCACAGGAAACTGAATTTATTCCAACAATATGGTGTCAATGAATAGGAGAGTACTGGGGGAATTCCACACTTGGCAGGGAAAATATACAGCTGTTGAATCACTCATGACTTGCAGCAAATGTACTGCTGTATGATAAAGGGAGGTATTTCCCCATGCTGTAAGCCAGTGCTCCACAGGAAACCCTTTTGTGTGACTCAGCAACCTCAGGTGCTGGAAGCAGAGGAAATGTGTCAGATAATGCAGACATTCCTGCTAAAGTCACTGCTCTTATCAAGGCTGCACCAGATAAACAACATAAAAACAGAACAACAGAACAACAGAGGAGGGGAAGAGGGTTGGGGGTAGACACCAGTGCAGTGCTGCTTTGCCTCTCTAACAGCGTGCTTTGTCCCTCAGGAGAGTCACTTGCAGAGCTGTGTTCATGAGTGTGACAGGAAGTGGTGCACGATATTCTACCATAGTTCTTACATGATGCTTCAGAGAAGAATCATGGCCACATCATGCATTGATGGTACATCGTGCTGCTGAGGGTGGGGAAAAACCCCAAATTTTAGAACTCTTAGCTGATTTTCTGAAATGCATAAATATATTATTACCAAAGTAATTATTAGACACTTTGTTAAAATGCAGCTGTAGCATGTAACTCTGGGTCATGTGGAGGCTGTGGCTTTTTGAGGAACTGCCTTTAAAGAGTGGTGAGGCACTTGCACAGGTTGCCTGTAGAGGTGGTGGATGCCCCATCCCTGAAATCTTTCAAGGTCAGGTTGGACTGGGCTTAGAGCAAGCTGATCTACTTGAAGATGTCCCTGCTCATTCCAGGGGTTTCGGACTAGAATGGCCTTTAAAAATCCCTTATAAGCCAAACCATTCTATGTTTCTGTGAAAGCAAACAGAAGAGACAGCTTCACCATGTCACTAAATATAAATCTTGTTGAAAATGGTTGCTACAATAACGAGCAAATGACAATGATTTGTGTTGAACAGGGATTTCTCCTGTTAGGAAATCGCACGAGTTCTTTCTACCTTTTCCATGAACTTTCTAATTTAAAATAGTTCAATGTTTGTACAGAATTCAGTAAAATTGTCTCTAAATCTTTTCAAGAGCAGCAAGCTTCTTAATCTCTCATTTTATTATAAGCACTATATACCATATATTCAACAATTATTGACTGTCACTTATTGTCATAAAAGCTTCGATGTTTTTCTGTCATCTGCACGTTGTATTAATTAACGCCATCTATGACTTGCAGTGATTTCATCAAGGTTGCGCTGACTTTCTGAGGTGGAACAAGCACCGGCATTTGAAACGCAGCTACTGCTTCCCCGCACTGGCACTGAAGTCCAATAGTTCCCTCCAGTGGTGAAACGGCTTCTTACATGATAAAGGCGCCTTTCATCCTCCGCTTTTGAAGGTCAATCCTTACCGTAAGAAGCGTTAACATTTCTACAGAGCACGATGTATAATCCCAAATGCTATTTTTTTTTTTCTAAAAGCACAGAATGAAAAGGAGATGCTGCGCATTCCAGCTTTTACAACTGGAGGATTCAATGCACTCAGTCTTAATTTTTTATCTGCTTTTTAATCTGAGACCTTCTGTTTTAATTTTAGTTATAATGAAAAGTCCACTAAAAACTTAAGGAATGCACATTTTTTCTTATAAAATAATGAAAAATATTTGTTTTTTTCTGCTACAAATTTTTCCTTAGGTCACTATCTTCTTAGTAAGAATTATTCTGTTTAAGATCCTTGTCTCGCCACTCTTTGATGAAGAATATATTTCAGAATTATCAGATCAGACTCACAGCTGACTAAAACTGATGACAGTTGATAGTTACAGATTTACAACATATTATGTAAACGTGTGTTTTCAGGCTTCTTAAATAACTCTGCCTGGATTGAGTCTTTTGGCCTGAAACTGCAGTTCTGTCTCAAGGTCAGTGTTCTGGAAAGCTGAAACATAAGGTATGAATGTCACTGCTCGAGGCTCCCAATATACTTGACAAGACAAAGGCATCCTGCAGCTGATTCAGCTCTTGCATGCCTTATGGCAGAGTCTGGCTCTTCTCAGACACTTCAAAGGAATCCTAGTGCAACTATCCTTAAATTAAAAGATTCAATTAAATACCTATTTTGTGTGATATAAGCCCAGAAACAGCACAGACTGTCTGTTGTTTACGCATATTTAAAGGTTTATTTTATGGCTGCATGCTGTGGAGAAAATGACAGCTTTTAAGGGAAGAAGGAGGACAGTTTCAGGATAACCATCACATAATGACTGACTTTTAGATTTTTTTCTCTTTTTGAGTATTGGCACAGAATTCTAATCTATTGAATCCTGACTTTATAACATTCCTATAAAATGTACACTAATAGACCAGTGGCCTTCTCAATCCTCTTGGATAAAAGCTATCTGAGGCTTGTGATTAAAATTTTATCCTCGGGCTTTGTCATATCTCTCATATTTACTACAGGATTGGAATGCCCTGCCTCAGGTGCAGTACTAATATGTTATCTACCTTTTGTGCATCTCTACTAAAATTATTACTATGTCTCAAATTATGAGTTCATATTGTTGCTAAGACTTCTTTAATTGCTAGTGCATTTATTTTGGGTTAACTGGTACAATTGGGAAAGCGAGCAAGTATTTTTGCAGAGGAGAGCATGGGTATCTCAAGTTTTTTCCCAGTTATATCTGATGGTTCTTCCTTTTTAGTCATGGAAGGAAAGAAACACTTTCAGGGATGCTTCATCTGAACTGCTTTACATGGTTGCTTTAGGATGACAGGAATTGTGCCCTAAAAAGTCCCTCTCAGTTGACTGTAAAGAAGTAGAGGAGAGAAGTGTCACTAGCTCAGGTGTAAATAATTATTATTCTGATGTCTAAAGTAAGGTAAGATGAATCCAAGCCTCAAATTCTTAAGCCATCACAGCCACAAGATCACTATTAGTAAAGGCTCTTTATTGTTTTATTGCTGGCCACATATTTTTCTTTGCATTTCTAGCTTTCCCTATTGATTTCCTAGGCTGCAAGCTTCTCATTTATATATTATGTTCAATAATGTAACAATTGGATGTTGTCCTGTTTTCCCAAATGTTATACTGGGGAGGTGCCTTTAATAGCCATTTCCATTTGCAGTGAACCAGAGTAGGCTTTTGGCTAAAGGTTTTCACTTTCATGGTGGAGTACTCTCCTTTTTAGCATATTTTCAGTTTCTGTCATAGAACTCCCATTTTTCTTTTTCTTTTCTTTCTATCTGCTTTTCTTCAGACTCACAATTTTCATCAGCTATGGAAAAATAGCCATTTTGCCTCATCAGCTAATATTCAGGGGAATCACCTTGCCTGTCTTGGACACCTATTTAGAATTTAGTAACTCTCATTGTGGGGTACCTTGCTCTTTGCATTGACTGTGGAGGAGATCTGGATGAGAAGAAATCTACCTCTTGGGTTGCTGACATGAGGTAAGATGAGATTTCCTAGGCCTCTAAGATGGCTGGCATGTTGCATTCTAGGACGTTGGCTCTGTTGCCTGAAGAAAGAGTCCAGGGCAAATAGTTCTAAACTCATGGTGGATGATTAAAATTACATGACATAAATCCCATCCATTATCTCCAGTTATCCCTGACTGACTCCAGGCCAGGAATTAATGTAGCTCTATCCATCATAGTGAGACCATAATTGAGTTACTCTACAGTGAGAGCAATAATACTTTCTGTATTAAAGGATAGCATGGAATAATTTTAGAAACTCTAATAAGTTGTGTGACCTCCATGCTACATTTCTGAAATTGAATTCTCCCATGGCAAGACAATTGCTCCCCCACAGTCTGCCTCTCACTGCAGACAAGTCATAAGAAATAATTCAGCTATGGTTTCATGGTCTATAAAGAATTTCCCTCCTTCCCACTCTGCTGTATTCTCTTCATGTCTTCGATGTTTTAGCACATTCACAATTAGTTTGTGAATGATCAGGATATACAGACAGGTTAGCAGTGTCTTTGTAGTACTACCTCTGCATCATTCACTACTTCACCTCTTGCCCTAAACAAATTTTTTCTTAAAGGTCTTTAGCATTCCAGTCATGTGAATTGTCTTACCAGCTGTTAATAATACTTGCATGGTGAAAATTTCCAGAGTCTTCTTTGCCATCTGGACTTTTAAAATTAGTACCTAATGACCAGAAAAACTTTGATCAGCGGTTGGAAACAAACTTTGACAAGTGTAGGAGAGGAATGTGACTGGGAGACAGACACAGGCTACAATGAGTAGAAGCTAGAGTAATTGGGGAGGGGAAAGCAGTAGCACATAGACCTGTATCCATTTTATACTACAGAGCCTGTAGTGGAGCATGAGGTTCCTAAGTCTGAAATACCCTCAATGGTCAGCTGATAAGCTTGTCTTGCTCCAGCTGCTGGAGAACAGTAACAGTACATGTTACTGCCCGGGTCTGTTAACTCATGTGATAGGGACCCATGCAAAAGATCTGAAGGATTGATCCTGTTGTTAACTCCGCAAATGTCAGAAAAATCTCACCAGGTTACTCTTTTTTTAACTGGCTCTTTCAACTAAGCTATTTGTTTGATGCTCAGTTTTCTGTGGAACTCCTTTCTCCTCTTCACGGCTCCTCCAGTGCTTCTTCACAGGGTGAAGTAGCTGCTTACATTCTTTAAGGCAGTAAGTATAGCAGCTGGAGAGGTAGCACCTAGATCCCATTGCAGCTCAACACTGCAGCTTCTCCTTAACTCTGTGATCTAATGGCTCAAGTGTGTTCAGCACCATGGGACCCCACCTTTTGCTGTCTTCTGCACTAGAAAATAAATGTTTTGAAAGTCCCAGGTGAAAGAGAGTTTTCATATTAATATTCTGTGTTGTGCTGCAGGCTCTCTAAGGTGTTCTGTTACTCTGCAATAGTGTATAGCAGTTCCTAAACCTCCAATACCCTCAAGATCTGTTTTTACATTCATTTGAGAATTTGAGTTTTGGTGAGCTACCCACAATAACAGAAAAGTTGTATGGCTAAACTTGGAATCCTACCCAGAGTGAGGTTTCTAACAGAAGCATGTGGAGAAGAAATTCATCCCAGTGCAATTATGTAATTCCCTGGTCTGGTTCTGAGTGAAGCTGTGTGCAGAAAAGATTTTATTTTCTAGATAGGAAAAAAACATTTTTCAACAGGTTGTTTGCATTACTGTACATAACTCCTCCCTGAATTGCTGGAAAATGTGTTTCTATAGCCATACCCATTTTAATGAACTTCTCCTTTATAACTATTCAATTATTCATTCTGCTGCTCAAGAAAACCAGCATAACAATGATTTAACACAGCACTACAGCAATTAGCACTCACAAAACAACAAAGAAACACCTCGCTACTCAAAAGGGGATCAAAGTGTGAAATCACAAGTAACTCATTACAAAAGTAAATCATTACAATAACACCACTTCAGTTCTTAATAGCAATCACAGTCTTTTGGTGGATTTGACTCCTTTCCTTCAATACCTAAAAAGAAGCTACAGAGGATGCTTATTCCATTTTAAGAAATGTAGTAATTAAAAATTTCAAAGCTTTTCTGGTTTTCTGTTGAAAAGTAGGATCTAATAGATCAGTTGCTGAAACACTGCAGCTTTTGTGTAGTCTAAACCCTCTCACTTCAGTAAGCTGGAGTCTGGAGTGGAAAAAGGAACCATATGTTGGCAGTTACACCTGTAGGGTGTTTATCTGTCACTTTGAAAACTTAATCTAACTCACTTTGCCTTCATATTGCCCAAGCAGCTGCAGATGGCTTTCTTTCCATTTGAATGGCTTTGAATTCTCTGCTTCTCTCATAAGTACTTGCTTGCTTTATTTTGTTTTTGTCCTCATGATACATTTTATTACTAGGTGATGGTAGAAGGGATTTTGACCACTTTTTATGCTATTGGCACCAGACACTTTCCTAAACATGCTTACTTAGATCTTTGAAAGTGCTAATTTTCTCATACAAAGTGAGTGTTAAACTTTATTTAGTGTCCTTCCCAAATGCTTTAATTTTCTGATACCATTTAGTATAGTTTTATTTGCTTTTAATACTTGCATGTGGAAAACAATGTACATTGGGAAACAAACAATACAAAAGCTGTCATAAAGCATAAAGGAGCAGCTGATCAGAGAAACAGCAATGGAACACAAGAAGAGCTGACATATTGTTATGCTAACATTTTTAATTAATGATGTATAGAAGGTCAAGTATAAATGAGAAAGAGAAGATCTGCTAATAGAAAACATGTGCTAGTATACTAAAAATAGAAGTTTAAATATGTGCAATAGAAAAGTTGAAAATTCTGATTAAATGTTTGCTTGGAAATACATTGGTTTTTTTTCTCTGCTGAATGGAAAATGAGGCATACTTGTGAGGGATAACAAAAGGGAAACTTTGGCATTGAGACCAAATTACCAGTGTGAAATACGTGCCCACTTTATTTCTTCCTCATTCATTTATGGCAGTTGTCTTTGGGGCGTAGCTGGGGACAAGTTTGTTTAACCTGAGGGTTGCTTTGAATCGATAGCCAAGTGGGAGTACTCCTTCAGTGGGGATTTAGCAGTCATGAAAGCGAATGGTCTGTTTCACAGCCATCAAACCTCTCATTTCTGCAGCTGTGCCTAGTAAACTCCAGCTGGGAACAACGCTCCTCAGCAGATACACCAGTGGAGTTCTTTAGTGCTGGGATTCCAAGTAATTCCTCTCCCTCCACAGCCTGCACTTGATGTTGTGGCAGATTTTCCATAGTGGAATGGGCAGCAAGGCAGAAGGCAGCAAGGCACCTGCAGCGAAGGATTCACCCTCTCCTCAAGTAAGTGTCTGTTCGTGAAATTAATTGCTGTAAGAAAGCAGAATTGCCCTGCAGTGGTGTCTTTCACTAGAGTTTTTTGGTGGCATTGGAGATGCCACAGCAAATCTTCTCTTCCTGTGTTTGGGACAGACATGGTGACATTCAGAAAAGTCAAGGCAAACAGTTGCTTTTGAATTTCAAATTACCTTTTCTATTGAGGTACTCCACAGATGGTTCTGCCAGCATTTCCCGTTAAAATCTCCTATATTTAGAAATACACAGCTCCATCAAGAATGAAAGTACAGAACTTGGCCCTCTAGAGGGTGATTTTATCCATGTGAGATAATTAAACAGATCCACATGGACAGTAAAATTCCTTTTTAGACACCTGTGGCATTATACTCCTTCCATTCAATAAACATTTTGCTTATTTTACTGCATGTTAAATGGCTGATCTGTAATGAGTAATTTTGTTTCATTTTAATGAAAAAACAGAAAAATTCTTAATAAACACAGAAAACTTACCAACTTTGCTCAAAAGTGAAATGCAGACAGAATCTCTGATATTGTACCTCCCCTAAAGCAATATAATCATGGTCATTTACTGTCCCAGAGCTTATAAAATATGGCAGAGACATTACAGAAGACAAAGCTGCAACTGTTACTGCAAAGTTACTAAGATTTGTAGTCAGTAATCTGTGGAGAAGGAGAAAATGTGAAAGCTGAAGAGTAACATAGTATAAAGACTGTAATCTGGTGCCATTTTTAAAACTGGAACAGTTTGAGGTAACTGGTCTCAAACTTCCACTGTTTCCAGCATGCTTCTGAATTCTCTTCCAGTTTTAACTGCAGACTTTCATTCTGCTCTTGGCTGCAAATCCTGCTTTTGCAATGAAACTTCTGTTGCACTCACAGCCTTTACTGAGCTCTAATCCCGTGTTTATGAGCCACTGTAGTTTTCACCCAGTGTATTATTTTGCACATTCTGCTTTTCTTCTTTTATAACTATCACCAGGCATTTTAAGAAAGGTGCAAAGATGCATTAGAAATTACAAAACTCACATAAAGTAATTGCTACTTGACACTGTGAGAAGCACAAATCACATCTTTTGGTCTGTAAGGTGTCTGCCAAGTCCAAGCTGCCTCGCAACATTCTGCAGCAAATTTGGTCAGCACGGTTGAAGAAAAGGGATTGTCTGCACTGAAGTGATTGCTGTTTCCACTTCTTTTGTTATCGTTCCCATATCTGTAGCTCTTTGACATGGCAAGTCACTGCGGAGAGAGAAGTGTGAAGTGACTGTCAGCTGATGGCCCAGCATCAAAACAGACCAATTAGCAACATCCCCATCTGCTGCCTAGGCTCGTGCTTGTTCCCAGCCTGTTCTGGGAGCCAGGAATTGAGCTGGAAGCTGTGGCCTTTAGGCACAGCACCAAGTGGCCAATTTCTTCAAGGCTACATATTATCCTAATAAATTCTTACAGGAGCTGGAGAATGGAAGTATTACCAGCACCTTTCTTACAGGAGCTAGGTCTTTTAAGAGGACACCACAGACTAGCCAAGAGCCATTTAAGACGG
The DNA here is from genome assembly GCF_036417665.1 of Passer domesticus. NCBI lineage: Eukaryota > Metazoa > Chordata > Aves > Passeriformes > Passeridae > Passer > Passer domesticus. The sequence continues at coordinate 61,856,243 of NC_087475.1, read as the reverse complement.
CAGGTTGTAGTTGGTGGCAAAAAGAGAGCTTCTACTCTTGCACATCCGTACTGGGACAGAAACTGCCCTGTGTGGTGGAAGGAATCAATGTGCTGAACAACCTCTTCATTAGGTTAAAACCTTACAGTAATCTCACACTGATGAAAAATGGAAAGGGAGACTAATTAAAGCCTTTATCCTGTATGTAGCAGGATATCAAATCCTTAGAACTTTGTATTTATGATACAGGGCCGTCAGCTACTGGGTAAACTAAACAGAAAATATTTACACACATTGACATGAAAACAGAGTCTGCCAGAGCAGGTTTGCCTGCTAGTCACAAAATGTACACCACTTTTATTGTCATAAGCTTCTTTGTGGCCCCCAGGTGCCCCCTTTTCTAAGTCATGATTTCACATGTGGCAATAGGGTTCTTAACCTGTATTTTGTGATTTTACTTTTCAGAAGCCTCTCATCTTAAGGGCTGTCTGAAAGGCTTGCACAGCAACTCCAGAGTTCCCAGTCCTTTCCAGAACAACTCCAAAATGGAGTTGCATTGCCTGAAATTCCTGTAAGTATCTGTTGCCATAACTCCTACTCCTGAGGACTATATCAAAATCCTACCTTGAGGTCCAGGAGTGGAGAAAGGACTCTGCAGTGAGAGTTGTCTAAGTATCTTTGTCCTTCTGATTCTCAGGTGATTAGACTATGGTGCTAAGGTTGTGGGTTTGATCCCCATGTGGGCCATTCACTTAGGAGTTGGACTTCAGTTGGTCCATGTGGCTCCATTGTTGGTCCATTCCCTTCCAACTCAGAATACTCTGTGAAATCTACATCTGTGTCAAGAGATGATTTCCATCTTCTTGTATTTTTAAAATCTAAAATCAGTCCATGAGGCACCGGTAAGCATGATCTTCCTTGGCAGGAGATAAAGCTGAAGCCCAAGAAGCTGTAACTTACTCTGATGAGGCTTCCATTTGTAGCAATAGAAGCCACGATAACCTGCATTCCCATCCTTTCCTGCTTATTTTTTTCTTACTGGGTGAAAACTATCATGACAAACATATTTTATGACAAGTCAAACTAAAGGAGAGCACATTCATGAGGATTTGCATCTGTTGGAGTTTTGTTATATCTAAAAAGAACTTATATTCATGTTTTTTCCTCCAAAGGGGCACTAACAGCCACTCTGCTTTTTTGTGAAGCACTTGACATAATTGTACATTTTTCATTTTTGCAACTGTTTCCCCTTTGCCAGATACTGTGATTGCACTAGTCTCTTTTTCTTAGGAAATCAGACTAAAATAGCTCTACAGCCAATTTTGCTTTTTCAAGCAAATTATCCAGATACATTAAAAGCAACAATGAAAATAATATCCTTGGCAATTCCTTTATAGAGTGAGTCCAGTTTGACCCCAGAGGAGGTGCCAAGTCTGCGTAGTGTATCTAACAGTAGAACAGTTCATGTGGTTTTCTGAGGCATAAGCCAGAGAATCAAATCTTTCTCCTGGTGTCAATCAGGAAAAATACTGAACTGTAAAAAAGAGATTGACCCATAACATCTTTGTCTGTCTGTATTCTTCTTCTGTCAGGGCTGTTTACATTTTCTACTTTGCTTAATAGCAGGAAGTGGAGTGGGTGGAAGGGAAAAAGCCCATCACGACTGGCGGTTCTTTTCCTAACAGAAAATTAATTGGGAGGGATTGGAGAAGCTCTTTTCTTCTCTCTGAGGAGCCTCATCCCTGATTTGTCCTCTGGGATGGCTGCATCTGGTTCAACTTAGCTGCATCTGTCTTCAGTATCGACCCTTAATCCAGTTTCACATGTCTGCTGGAATCCTGCCTTTTCTCCCTTGCTTGCATCTTGCAATTTTTCTTTCTCCTACTACTCTTATTTCATTTAAGGCTTGTTTGCTTTATGGAAACTCCTGTAAATCATTCCAAGATCCAAGAAGAATGCTAGCTACAGTCAGGTTGGCTTGATTTCTTTGGTGTTTTAATGCTACTTGCAGTAGCTTTACTGCACAATCAAACTGTGACACTGATCAAAAGCAAAAGAGAGCCAGTAGATGGCACCATTTATTACATTATAGAAGATTCACAACCAAAGCTTGGAGGGTTTTCCCCCCTTAAACCTGGCTGTCAGTAAAATATAAATCAACCCTCCATTTTCAGAGATGTTACTTACAAGCTTAGTAGAGACCTCACTTTATATCCTTTCCCAGAGCTTCCTGGGAAGGACTCAGTGACAATGCCTTAAATGGAAAAATATTTTAGAAACAATAATGGAACTAGAGGTCAATAGGATACAGCCCAGGGGACCTTTCTTCTATTTTGCTCTTAAAACATACCCTATTGCTGCTGTACTTTCTTCATTCTATTAAATAACAGATTTAGTTTGAAGTGTATCTCCAAATCTAATGACTTCAGAAAAGAATCAAGCAGTGGTCAATTACAAACATGGTTTAGCTCTTCTGTAATAATGAATAGCTGTATTTTATTACAACATATAGCAGCTGTTATCTAGGGCTCTCAGAGTGCTTCAGAACACTAATGAACTGTGCCTTGCAACACCTCTGCCAGATCGGGAATAGTAATTCCCCAGGAGTCCCACTGACCTCGGTGGCTGCTTGCATGGTCCTATGTGACAGAGAAAGACGTACTCATGTGAGTAAAGTATATAGAAACAGGAGTAAACAGTGCAATATATTTTATGCCATTTCAAGTATTTATTTTTCCCAAAAGAAAAAAAAAAAAAAAGAGAAAAGGAAGTAGTTTCGCCTTTCAGGAGTTAGCCTCTGCAGCATTTTTGGTGGGGGATCAGACTGCTTGCTTGAAGGTTAGCTCCAAGTTTTCAATTGATAGTGCATGCACTTTGTGTGCTTCAAAGACAGATTAAGTGACTTCAGCATCATTTACTATTAAAGGTTAAAAGCTGTTGCTCTTTCTAATCTCCTGCTGCAGAGCCAATGTAATTTTAATACTGTGTGCTGTAGAAAAGGAAAGAAATGCAATGCTGAAACATTTAAAAGGATATATTTTTCCATCTTTATTTTAAGTTATGAAAACTGGCTGCAAAAAGCCAGTAAGTGTTTCCAGTCAATGATAGTTTCCTGGCATCAAAAGGTTCTGAAAATGAAATGAAATATCCAGCAGGAAAAAAGCCCCTACACACCAAGAGGAGAAGACAAAGAAAAAGAGAACAACTTGGGTTTTCTATATTTATCTCTGTGTTATGTGTATCCGCTTCACTGGGTTGTCAATTTTAATTGGACTGCAACCTACTGTAGTTGGCTTCACACTGGTTCAATTAAAAAATCCTGTTGCTACTTTTCTTCCATATTACTCATAAATAGGAGTATTGTAGGAGTAATAATGTTAACCCCAGTGTCCTGGCAGAATGCCAGCTTAGGTAATTGTATTCCGCCTATGGAAATTTCAGTTGCCAATTCAGCTGAATATATTAGTCTTTATTTTCCATTCCTGATCATCAGATTACATAGCACTGCTGTGTATTGCTGAAGAGCCACCCTATAATGTGGCTGCATTATAGTGATGGCTGAACTAAGGAAAAAAAATCAGAATCTCTCCTCCTAGTAAAAATCTAGACTATTTACAACATCAAAGTGCAATGTTGGGGTGAAGATTGAATTAAGGATTATTTAATGGAAGTATGCATGGAAAATGTGGATGAACTGTGCAGATAGTTAATGGCTTGTAGAAACTTTGAATAGAGATGTGGTTATGACAGAGAACAGTGGAAGGTTTTTATAGTCTCACTTAAGGAGATCTTCACAGGCAAGGTAGGTCAAGCTGAGTCTTTGACTTGAAGAATAGTCTAGTTTGGGAAAAATAATCCTTTAACAGCCCATCTGATGGGATTGCACAAGGACTGCTCATCACCTAAGGCAAAAAGAAGAGGGACAATTGAGGAAAAAATGGTGATAGTGCCCTCAGAGAAGAGAGTCTGGACACAGTAACTTTATACATAATTTTCTGCAAAAGTGTCACTACGAACAGTTTAAGAAAAAATGCAACAACAAACCTTCCTCCTCTATCTCCCTAGAACAAAAATCAAGACTAGCCTACTAAAATTGAATCTTGCAGGATGTTTACTTTTGTCTGTTTTGCAAATTACCTGTGGTGTTGTTGAAAAAACAGATATTTGTCCACAAAACAATCAGTGCCTCCTTAACTCAGTATTTATTGACATTAACATGAGAAAAATTGAATAACTCTGTGCTTTGGGTACACTCCCTTCAGCCTGATGGGGCAATAATATCTGGATAAGAAAAAAAACCAAGGATTATGCCTACTTGGAGTGATTTCTAAATAGAAAGTACAAAATAAGTAGACCAGTGATAAAGTGTAGTCCACATTCATGAGATCAGCAGCAAAGAGACAGAAAAAAGATCAAAATACCAATCTTCTCTTTTGAAAAAACCTCTGAAGCCAAAGAAGTGTGTTCTGACTCAAAAGGCAGAGAGGTATCTTAATTCGCAGACTTTTGGTGATGATTTGGCACCTACCTGTGACTTGTGTCTTGGGGACATCTACAGCTTACAAATATTCTTAGTTTTTGCTTCATTAGCTAGGAAATGGAAACTGCATTTTTGTATTTGTCAGTCTGCTATTTAGCTTCTATTATCCACACTGTCTCTCTACCTGAGTTTACTGAGCTTATGCAGTGTTGCCTTGTGAACGGTCTTCTTCACAATTTTTTCCTGTGGGATTATAAAGACCTTGTTCAGCAGACTTTTCCTTATCTAAGTCAGAGTGATTATTCTGAGAAGCCTGTTTGAGTTAACTGGAGTTTCAGTGGAACTGGCCACAGGGTGGAAAATCATCTACGTGACCAATGATGTGAGCTTTGGCCCAAACATCCTGCTTCCCATACATGGTGGTTTTGAATTCTCCTCGATTTAATTTTTCACACTTAGGAGAGGAGCACAGTTGTTTTCATTTCCTGATAGTGACTGGAAGATGAAAACCAAGCTTCAGGGCCCGTGGCAGTTCCCAGGACTGGCAGCATTAGCTCACGTACCCGATCACACGGCGGCGATGCAATCCGTTAGCATACAGTACACTGGGAGCTGTCAGGTCTGTAGCAATCCAATTAAGTTACATGGTTTCTAAAGCTAGGTGATTTGAGGAAGCTTAAAACAGAGTTAACACTGTGCTGGCTCAACGGCTGTGTCAATTATCTGGTTGGACGTGCTTGTAACTCTGCCTGCTGAAGCATGTAGAAGTGTTTTCCTTCCCTTCTTCCCTAAAGCAAGACCAGGGAGAACACATTTAAGAGTTAATTATTTCCTACCTTTATTATTATTTATTGAATGAGAATCCTAATATATATTTGAAAGACATAGTCATATCACAGAGGAAAAATCCCCAACAGAATAAATGGATTGCATAATGCATTTTTCAGACTTTATCTGAAACTGAAATACTGAAGTTCCTTTATAATAGCTGAAGTGGCATTAATTTGCATGGAGGTCACTATTTGACCTTTGCTGTGGGAAGCCTACGTGTTTCTTGTCAAAATCTTTTCCTTCTAACCTTTAGTTTCAGATATCTGCCTGCATTTCTCTGTACTGTTCCCATTATCTTTGTATCTGAAATGCGTGAGACAGAAAAGGAAAGTGGCTTTGTGGCATAGCTCTCTATTTTTTACAGCATCTTTCTTTGTGGCAAGTTAATCAAAAGCCCTGTGTGAAGCCCTCTCTGAGCTCAGCCCTCCATCCTTCCCAGGTATTCAAGGACCTGCAGTCAGGTAACCCTGTCACACTCTCACTGCAGGTTCCCCACATGTGCGTGTTCTTCACTTTTTGTCTAGTAATTTGTACAAGAAGCTACCTTACCTGCTTTGTGGGAAACAGGCAAGATTACGGCACTTCTCAGAACCCTGCTTCTTTTTAGTCAGAGGGATTGTCCACCCACAGAAAAATTACCTTCCTCCCCCTTGGTGAAAAGCCTGAGGAAACAAAGGAGTCACTCACTGAACACTGACAGCACCTGGCCTTCTTCATCTTATTGGGGAATTAAAATCAATTTTAAACAAAAACACTCTGCTGCCAGCCCTGAGAAGCAAAATCACAGTTGTGACAAAATAGATGACAAAATTAATACCTGCCTTTACTGAGAACACGATTTCAGCCCAGATACATTGATCTAAGAAATTACCAACTTGATCTCATTTCCAACCTTAGAACAGGAAGCAGGAGAGCTGGCTGCATCTGTGCAGGAGTGAATACAATGCACCGTGTTATGGTTCAGGAAAGGTGAATTGCAAGAATAAAGGAAAATTCAGAAAATAAAGTCAAAGATGGAGGAGCAGAGTGGCTGCATACGTGCTTTGGAGACTCCTAAACCAAACCCAACTCTGCAAAGGTTCCTCAGAATTTAACACTACCAGAATAGGTAGAATTATTTAATTTTGATACCATGTAATGGAGAACACAATTTTGTATGCTGTATCAGACACTGGTAGAAAATGAACTGTTTGTCTCAACAGTTTAGTTGGCATGAGCATTTCCATCAGCTCATGTCTTACAGAAAACATTCTGCTAAATTCAGAGGTTAGCTAAGTCTGGCCTTCTGTGAAGAATAAGCCAGTATTGGTGGCTGGATTTTGCAATGGCTTTTGAAGTGTTGAATCATGGACTGCTCCATTCCATTTTTCGTATCAAGATATTTATCAATACATGTTGATACATTGCCTCCTAGTATTCTGTTTGCCAGCCAACAAAGCTGACTCAGGAAGACAGACACATGCATGCCTTCCAATACAGAAATCATGTTCTCAGAACAAATTCAAATCTTCTGCTGTGAACTTGAGTATGACATCATATGTAGAAAAAAAGGGTTGAAAAAAAAATTAACAAAAATGGCCCATCTGCAGTCACTGGCAAAACTCCCAAGGGAAAGCTAGGAAGAAGAAAAGGAATCAGGAAAATTTTTAAACGCAGTTTTCTCTTTTACTGTGTTTTTAATCCCATTTTCTTGGCTTCTCTTTGTCTTGCTTTGTTGTTGTTTGTTGCCAGACTGCATGTTCTCAAGGCTTTATAATTCATCTTAAGGGGGGATCTGGAGAGCATATTTTCCCTGCTAACGAATAACCTGGATCTTTTTCATCACTGAAGCCAATCAGAGGCGTGAGATTACAGTTGGCAGAGGGATGAAATTTGCATATTAACAGCGTAGTTATTAAAGAATAGCTGTCTTGCATTTAGACCAAACTGTGCCCTCTGATTCGCCAGCACCGGCTGTCAGCCAGTGCAGATGAGGGATTCAAAGGTCAGATGGTTTTTATTGTTTGGTTTTGGTATATATATATATTTTTAATTTTTAAAGAGAGAACTGTGCACTACTAATGATATTAAGTCAGACAGTGAGCCCCACATGCAGGAAGCAAAGAAAGTGGAGTGAACCTGCTTGGCTGTGGCTTTGTCGCGGCAGAGCCGCTGTGCCCTCTTGTTGGCTCCAACGAGTCTCTCTGCCTAATGTATCATATTGTGTATATTAATGTTTCAGCTTTACAGTTCTATTTCCATTAGGGGAAGATTGCCCGTGAGCCTCTTAGTGGATAAATAGGAATTTACAGCTTTCAAAAATTCTCTTAAAGCTTGCAGGATCCACAGAAGAAGGAATTACACATGACTATTTTTGAAGCTTTAAAAGGTCCAGAGGGCCTAATTGTGCTCTCAGATATGTCTGTGCAGCTCCGATTGAAGTCTTGGGATATAATGCATGCTTATGCGACAGCTAAAATGAATCCTTTTTTAAATGAAAAAAAAATAAATCCTTCAGTTATTAAAAAATTAGATTGTAAAGTCTCCAGGGTCAAGCCAGCAACTTCCCAAGAGCTATTCAGAACATAACAAAGTGAGGTCTTGGTTGGAACTTATCTCTGTACAAACCTGCAAATAAAAAATAAATGCTGAACATGTTAGTGAAATTCAGTAAAGACAGTAACACCTTCTGCAGATTTGTGCATTCACATTTATATGCTTGGAATTGTGCAGGCAGTTCTGTGGCAAGGAAGGAGGGGACAACCCTAAATTACAATAATGAAATAACCTTAACTAGTGCATTCATGCTTCATTCAATTACATTAAACAAGACAAATACTGGCAGAAATATTTTCTTTTACCTCTGTTTCATATCAGCCAAGTCTTATGCAACTGACAAGAGGTTAAACCTTGTTTTGTTGTTATCTGTGAGTGTTTCTAAGTGCAATTGCATTCAGTGTTAGGAGGAAGAAATGAAGAAGCAAATTTAACACAGCTGAAGGAAATACAGTTCAGAAATACATTCAGGCCCTGAAGTTTGTGAAGGTTTTTTTTTTCACTAGTCCTTGATTTTGCAAGCTAGTTTGCACTACAGGTGGAATACAAGTTCTGCATGAATTTCCCCTTGGGATTTTTGTGTGGTTTTCAAAAGGCTTGCTTAGGGGTGAACAGGCTTAGGGCCTGGGCTTTAAAGGACTGAAAAGATGTGTTTTACTGTAAATAACTTAGAAGAGGATTCCCAAACCATAATTACATCTTACTTTCATCAGGGCTACATGTAACAGAAATTCTTCCAGCAACTTTTTCTTTATTCAGCTATCTACCACTAAAAAGCAGAGCAAGAACCAGTCAGGTAATAGTCCACATCTGCACAGCTGGATCAAGAGTGGCTCCTGCTCCTTACCTAAATCACTGCATTAATTTCCTTATTTTGTCCTCCATGTGTGTCCTTGTGTTTCTCGGTATAATATGTGTCAGTATTATTTGTTGTCACTTCTCAAACTAAAGCTGTGACATTAACCCTGCCAGCCAAGGGAAAAAAACTACACACAGAGGCAACACAAGCCAGTATTGTTTAAATCAGATGAGCCCAGTGGTGTGGAAATTGCTTCTGTTGCATAAGTGTGCTCACTGGTAGACCCAAACTGATGGGCTGGTAAGCATACATAATTAGCCCAGCACCTGTGGATGTAATTCCATACTGCTTTGGTGAAAGAAGTACTGTAGAAAAAAACAGGCAGGAAATCTTTCTATCAGATTTTCTTCCTACCACTAGAAATCATAGCTGCTGTGTGCAATATTTAATACCTGATGTTAGTTTCCACCTTTCAGCCACAGCCACTTTTCACTTGCCAACTAATCGTCACCTAGAAGTGTGCTGAAACACATTGTAAATGAGTGTACAAAGGCTTTCTCCGGCACTAGATCACAACCATCTCTACAGAGGAAAGCACTGCTTACAGCAGCCCTGCATGGCAATTCCGGCCAGGAAAGAAGCAGGTTTTCCCCTTCCAAATAGCAGGAAGACTTCAGATTAGCCAGCACTGCCCTTGGGAGCAGAGGTGCAGCTGCAAAAGCCTTCCTTAAGTCCCTGCTCAGACGAGGTGTTCAGCGGCCTCTCTGGGAGCAGCGTTGGGCTCTGGGGAAGCACTTGTTGCTGCCAGCACCCCGGGACCCAGCGCCTTGTCCTGGGAAGAGCTGTCCTCACCCACCTGCCCCTTGGCTTCCTGGATGAAAAGGTGAGGTTAAGTGCTCTTGCTACACTTGGTTGTCTCCTGGCCGGGAGATGAATAAGCAAAAAACCAGACCCTCTAGCTAAAGGTGTTCCCTAAAAGGTGCTGCTTCAAAGCCAGGCTAAAGGGTAGGTGGAAGCCTCGTAGATGAGACATGCAACTACTCCTCCCGGGAGGATTCCCAAAGAAAGCACCGATCCCGTCGGACAGGGTGCAGCTCCTCAAGCTGCACAGGCTGCTGTGTGCAGCACAAGGAGCGTTTGAGGTAGGGAGGCCTCGGGGAAAACTTGCGGCAGGATGCTCAGCTCGGGGTGCCTGCAGCTCGCACTCCCCCGGCCCCCGCGGCTCCGCAGGGCCCGCTCCCCGCCGCCCACCCACGGCCGCCTCCCCGCCCTCGGGCGGAGCGGGCAGCGCTCCCGCGGCTGCGGCGGGGCTTCACCCCGCTGAGAGCGGCCCCAGCGCCCGCCCCAGGGGCCGCGCCCGGCACCTCCCCGGCGGGGCCGCTGTCCCCGGGACGCCGTGACGGCTGTGGCTCCCCGCCCTTCTCACCGCCCCTCTCCCCTTTCCTCCTCCTCCTCTTCTTCCTCCTCCTCCTTCGGGAGCCTTGCCTCCCCTGCACACCTGCCTTGCCATTTGTCGGCGGCTTTGCTTGGAGGGGAGAATTTTCCCTCGGTCCCTTGCAGCATCCCTCCCCGGCGCACACACACACATAGACGCACACACACGCTCGCTCACACAGCCGGACCGGCAGAAGCACCGCGCTGCCCGTGCCTCGGCAGCCGCCGCCTCTCCGCACCCGGCCCCGCGCTCCCGCCGCCGCGGGGCGTCCTCCGCCCGCTGCAGCGCCGCCGGGCCCGGCAGCCGCCGAAGGGGGGCGGCGGCGGCGGCTCCCGCTGCTCCGCGGCCCCGCACCGGCAGCGCTAGGTAGGTACGGCGGTCCCGCGGCTGCAGCCCGCCCCGGGCGGCTCCCGGCGCTGCGGAGGGACGGGGACGGAGGGAAGGAGGGAGGGGAGGGCGACGGGAGCGGGGCGAGACGCGCTGCCCCAGCCCCGCCGGCGGCGCTCGCCTCGCCCGGCTCCTGCTCCGGCTGTGCTCCCGCGGGGCCCCGCGCCGCCCCCGCCGCTGCCCGGCACCCCCCGGGCACCGGCTCTTCCCGGTGAGTCAGAAAGTTTGCTCTGCTGGGCGCCCGGTGTTTGTTGTTGTTTGGGGTCCGCCTGTTTAGGCTGGGCTTTTATTTTCCCATTCCCGCTAGCGGGCTATTTATTTATTTATTTATCTTTTCTTCCTTTTTTTTTTTTTTAATTGCAGCCGCTGCTGCAGCGCGGGTAGAGCCGGGCTCCCGCGGCCGGCGCTGCCCCCGCCTCGCTGGGCAGCCTCCCCCGGGGCACACGCGTGGGCGGCCGGAGCTGGGGTCCCTCCCGCTGCCCCCCTTCCCTCCGAGAGCCGGGTGGCTGCGGCTGCGATGTTGCCGGCAGCCCTCCTGCAGTTGGCAGAACAGTTTTTGGTGGCAGCTCGGGAGGAGACTGTCCCATCCCTCTCCTGTGTCTCCTCGTTCCTTGAGAGAGTGTTTTGAAACAGGTTTCAGTGAAGCTGTAGGTGACAGGATCCCGGTGTCGCCGAGACCTGTGCTCCGTTTTGTAACTAGCAGTGTTACTGTAGCGGGTTATCAGCTGGGCAACAGCCGTATTCGACCCTGGTGAGGAGAGGGATTGGCTCTGGGTCATGTCCATCTTCAGCTGCTTTCATCTAATTGCTAGAAGTAGCTTGCTTGTTGTTTGGGGTAGAAGGAGCTCGCTTGCATTTTACTCTTTTGTTCTTTAATTCTAAATGTGGTTTGGTGGGGGCTCCTAGTTTCTGATAGGAAACTATCAGAAACTATAGAGGTTGAATAAATCCATCTCTGAGCAGGAGAGCTTTCAGGTCCTTCCCATGAACTGTGTATTTTCTATGTTGTGTGTTGTTACTTCTTTTTTTTCTTATCACTGGGAGTTCTGCTGTAACGTCTCACAAGCTTTGATGTTTTTTTGCAATGAACCTCATTCATTTTTTTTTCTCAAATTTAAAATGGAGTGATAAAATGCATAGGCGTTAATAAGTGAGTTGAAAGGACTTTGAAATAGTGCATGTTGTGCATGGTGTGAAATTGTAGATATACATAAAAGAATAATAACTGCTCTGCTGGTTTTATTTTAAACCTTCTCTATGACTTTGTGCTGAACTCTCTTCATTTGTCTCTCAGCTTTTAAGTCTGATTGTTTTTTGTACTTGAGGTCTCCTATCTTGTTGTGAAAATGCATTGGTAGGCACCTACATTTGCCTGGTTCTCATAATGTTTCTTTCGCTCCTTTTGCAAAGACTTGCCGAGGTCAAAAATAAGTGAAACTTGCTATTGTGGCTTTCAATTTTAGATTGCTTTTCCTCCTGCTGCTTTTATTTATTTCTCTATGTGATTATTTGTTTATGTATATTACAACTGAAGAGGGAGGGGGAGATTAGGGAATTGTCTCTGACTCTTCTATATGTCCAAAGGTACAAGATCAAAAAAAAAAAAAAGGTAGTGTAAAGAAATTAAAACACTGAAACAACCTAGATCTGAATTCCAAGAACAGAAAATTACGGTGGCATGTGTGCTTGCCCACACCAGGCATTCTGCAGCATGTGGTATTTACAGAACTTGCAGTGTACAGTAGCTCTCCAGTAGTAAGAGAACGCTTTGTATCCTTGGAAGTGAGAGAGTCTTTGACAAGTCAGCAAAACTATAGAAACAGTCAAGGAACGCTGATACACGTGTGAGTGTGTGCATATATAAATATCACCAGATTGCCTGAGTTAATTTTTCCTCAGTATAGTTTGTCTTCCTCAGCCTGGAATATTTACATGCTTTCCCCTGAAATTTGAGGCATTTTTTCCTGCTCTTCTCTGTTTGCATGTGTTTTAATGTTAGTCTTAGTCTCGCTGTAAAATACAAAATAATCTGGTAATAGATTTAGAAGACTTTATTACCAGGCAAACCAGGCAATAGATCATGAAATCAGACAATAGTATTTTGTTTCCTAGCAACCCCCTACTGCAAACAGAAAACAAAACGGTGGTGGATGCTTCCACATCATGATAGCTATATGTCGAAATGCCCAAGTAGTAGACACTGAAGTACTAATTGTGCTGAGAGATTCAATCCGATTTGTTTCAGCTGCTTAGTTAATATTTTTCCTTTTTTGAGAAAGATTTGCTGGGGTAAATGCAGTTAAATGGTTAAAATTTCACTCTGGTCTCATAATAATAATGTCTGTTAGAATGAAGAGGGCACAAAATTTGGTACAATTTTTGCCATTAAGAATGATTTGGAGTTGTCTGTTCATATTGAAGGACTGTTTCTAAATCTGTGCTATTACAGACCCTTCAAAATCAGATACATCATCTCCTGTATCAAACATCCAATATCTTTCTGGATTTTGTGTTGTTAGTGATTCTTTAGCTTTGTGTTTTAAAACTATGTTTATTAGAATATATTGAAAGAAAAATTCTTTGTGGCTCCTAGGAATGGAAAGTAAAATCCTAATACCTCCTTGACGTGTTTACGTTCTTGGTACCCAGTTCAGCCCTTCCAAGGAATCAGTGCTATCACCGTGCAGCAGGATTGGGTCCTAAGCCATCATCTTTCTAAAAGTGCTTTTGATAATGCAGTAGTTCCCTTAGTTAAAGTGCCTGAGCACTGAAATGGCATCTCGACCCTGAATCAATCTGGGATGCACTTTGTGCACTGCCATCTATCTGAAAAAATCCATTAGTGCAAGCTGGAGATCTGACCTGGGATGGGTGCAGGTGTTTGTGCTCTGGAAGCTGCTGGATGTGCTGAGCTGCTGTAGGAAAAGGAGCTGAGCAGGCACGAATGTGTAGTTGTACGTACAAGGCAGCAGAGAAGTTTCTATGATTTTGTCTCTCTTTTATAGGAGAAAATGGCAAAAAGGTGTTTGCTGAGTTTTACTTATAAGTCTTCACTATCCAGCAGTATTTACAGACATCACACAGTAAATTGAAAGAGAGGTAGTTTTCCTATTGGTTGCATCAGTGATTCTGTGAAAGTGAAAATATTATTCCAGTCTGGGAAACTGTAAAATCATAAGAAAAATTTGCTGTGGGGAAGACAGCAAGCTTAGTCAAGTATGCGTTATTAAACAACAGTATTCGCGGTAGGCATGCAGAGGGTGTTCTCTAGGTGACTTAGGGGTTCACAGCATTATTTAAGAGATCCCATGTGCAGTCACAGACAATTTATTTATATTGCCCATAGGTATTTTCCTGGTGCATCTCAAGTACTGAGGTACAAAAGGGTTACAGCAGTTGCCACTTGAATAAAAAGGGTTGAAGTGGAATGGTCAGAGAGTATTATAATTCTGATAAATATCTATGAGCAGCTATTTTCTTGTCTATATTTGAAATCACACATTTTGGTGCCATAGCATGTGTGGATGGTTTAGTTTAAAACGTGCTAATTGAATTTTGGAAGGCTTTATGGATTGAGAGGAAGTAGTCATTTTCCAATTTTTCTTCTCCGTTTCTTTCTCAGATGGCACTACTCCCAAAATTTGAATCTTACAATTAGGTAGTCCACAGATGAAGCTTGATATGGCTGCCTAATTACAGTCCCTACTTCACCTCTGCCTGTGTTTGCCAGGCAGCAGAATGAGAGAAGGCAAAGAAAACAAAAAGTACAAACAAAAAACAAGGGGGAGAGACAGGTCATGAAGTATTCTGTGTATAAACAATGGAAGTCATTTGGAAGTGATTTTAAATACTCTCCACAAAACTCCTTTTATGCTAACTGCATTTGTTGCTAGTGGTAAAGCTTTCATCTGCTGTAATGTGGGTTGGCTGCTGGTGGAGACAGCCAACCCATGGCCCAAACCAAAGACCTTCTTCTCCCTTCTCCCCACTAAAGATCATCTTAAGTGGAACAGTGAGTTATGTCCATTCAATTTAAAGGTGTTTAGGAGACAGGAATTAAGAAATTGACAGCTTTCCTCTCTCTCTTAACTGCACAGTGATACTTGTAGCTAATGAGCTACCAGGGAATGTACTGCATATCTTGCTGTGACACACAAGCCTTCCCAATTTTTTTCACAAGGCTTTCTTTTATTATTATTTTTCAAAGTGGGTACTGAAGTAATGAGAATATAGAGTTACTTACCGCACGTTTAAACCTATAGGCTACATGATTACTGTACTGAGGGATAAAATACTTAGGTATTTATTTCTTGTTCTTCTTTTAAGAAAGGACCAAATGCATGATGCAAGTTTTGGACTGTCTTGAGGCTTTGTTTTTAAAATCCTGTTACTTTAGTGATTGAGCTGTCAATTCTTGTCAAATACAGAAAGTAGACTATCCAAGTGATTACAGAAACTGAGGATTTTGGTTCAGCAGAGCATTGACTTGCACATCCAACTTTAAAAAAAAAGTGTGTGCTTAAGCTCATCTCTACTTGCTGAGATCAACTGGATTTAAGAAAGTGGTGGAAGTTAGGCATGTAATTAAATGTTTTGTTGTATAGGGCAAAACCTTTGAAACTGTCTTTGCTTTGTAGTAAATAGAACTTCAGGACAATTCCTTGAGGATAGTAGAGTGAGGGGAACAAGTAGGGGGAAAAGTTCTTGGGCAAAGGGTATCAAATCAGGAACTTACTGGTGGATGATAGTGATGTTGGAAGGGATTGAGAATTAATAAATGAGTCTGGAATGGGATTTAATTACAAAAAAGTATGGTTTGAGCTGTCAAGAAAAAGCTACCATTTTAGTGAACAAAGAGGTGGTATTTCCTTTTTATAAGACTCTGTTGTGAACACGTGGAAACTGAATATCATCGTAACAGGAAGGTATTGATAATTTAACGGATGCTCAAAGAAGAACAACAAAATACTCATGGGTCTGGAGGAACTAGTGTGAAGGGAAATATTCAAAAATTGACATCTCTAGTCTGGGACTGAATATGGGGAGATGGGTTAACTACGTGTCCGTGTTTGAAATGTATTTTAGTCAAAGCAATCAGATTTTTTTTCCTGTCTTATATGAGAGAATATGTACAACTAAATGGAGAGATTGAGGAAATAAAAGTTTAAGATGAATTCTGGGCCAAAACTCAGTAATAGAAAAATGTATTGTAGCCTATATTAGTCTGGGTGTAGTGCAAGCCCCCCACAACTCTTCAGATGTTTAGAATTAGAGCAGACAAATTGTTGGCAGGTGTACTGAAGAAGGCAATCCTACATTTTTAGGGAGGTGAAGTACAAGATAAACGAGCCCCTTGTCATGCTTCTGTTGTGGTCTAGTTTCAGCTGAAGGTTACAGGAGGTCAGATCCTAGGCTAGCCAACCTTGCCTTGGTTTCCAGTGCTGAGACAGTTGGGTTTTGTGATTGTATAATGCAGGATTCAGATCAGGGTCATCATGTGAGCTCAGGTGAGTCATTGATGGGATGGTGGATGTACAAGGATTAGCTACAGTAGATTTTTTTAGTAAACAGCTGTGGGTTTTTTATTTGTTTGTTTTTCCTTTTGGAAATGATGAGCATCTCAGGTGGTGTAAAGGGCACAGAGGTGACAGCTTCCTCTTTCTTGACAGTTTCTGCAGCATTTTTTTTTCATCATTTGAGGACACTTGCTGCCATCAGGTGCCATGATGGATAACAGGTACTGTTCCTTCCTTCCTGGCCCCCATCATGATGCCCTGAGCTCAGCACAGCTGTCTCCTGTGATCTGGCTAGTCAGTGTGCAGTGCAAGTCCTGAAGACCACTGCCACCAGTGGTGTGTTTTCTGGAAGAGACTGTGAAAGGGGGAGAGACAGAGAGATGATCTTTCCAAGGATGCATTGGTTTAAATGTCTCCATCAATCATGTAAACTTGAGAGAAGCCTTAGCCAGGGAATGTGCAGGTTCAAGGTATAATGACAGCTTTTCCTGGAATGAAGCTTAATACACTGGTTTACTGCAATGCATGTTACTCGAAGCCAGCATTCAGAAAAAAAAGATGTTGTGTGGACTGATATAATCAGGGAGTGTTTTCCAACAGCCATGCCAATTGCAGAGGAGGAGGTGGATTTCCCTCTGCTGTGCTTTATGGATACCTGACAGCCAACTGTTTAAACAAGGCCTATTTTGGTAACCATAAGGTAAAAACAAGTGATTCAGAATAACCCTTTCCATGTTAATGATTAAAACAGTAGTCCTGCAGCAGTGTCACATACAGGGGAAGGCTGATCTGGGATATCTGGGCTGAGCTGGTTGGTGAGACTGACCTTTGGTTTATGTACTTGACAGTGCAAGAAAGGAGTGTTTTGAAGTGCTGAAAGACAAGTTTAGGTCTTCTGTATGCAGTGTAATGTGGAAAAAATTGGTCTGTTAAAATCCAGTACACTCTCAATACACTCCAGGTGTCTTTGCTTATATAGAAGTCCTCTGAGACTTAAGCCAGGTTCAGTCCTTGCCAGTGTTTGTCCCTGGGAGCTGGTAGATAGGTTGGTGATGGAGATCTGAGAAGAGTTTCATTTTGAAGGAATAAAATTGGAGGAAGTTTTGTTTTTTTAGGCAGAACATAAGGATTAAGACTGAGGTTGATTGCTAATGCAGTGCTTCTGCTAGAGGGACAGTTTTTTTGGGACACAAATTATTCATTTGTGTACGTTAACACTCTTCTGTGTAAATGTGTCTAAGATCAGGCTTGTTGGATGTGATGGTTTAGACTGAAAGGTAAGTGTAAGATTATTATCTCCCTTTTGCAGGAAGAAGCTAGGTCAACAGTAATCTTAATTACAACTTGTTTCTGTTAATAGATCTTTATTTTTAGAGTTAAGTTAAATGAGGCTTTAAAGTGCTTTTATACAGGTACTTTTAACGTAGTGTTACCATTTAGGATGTGGGGTTTGGTATACTGGATCTTAACAATACTTGGGGAGGAACAGTTTCTCCATGTCCAGAGTGGATAATTCACAACTATTCTGGTATGGCAGGTTGTCTCTGTGTAGGTTTTAAAGGGACCAGTGCACTACACACAGTGTAAAAATGCTTCAGGACATAACAGCTCTGCCTGTTGTAGAATACAGTGAGGGTTTAATAGTATTTTTAACAATTCTGTTTGGATTTATTAATTCCTTTTAGGAAGCATTTTGTCAGGGAAGCGAAGAAGAAATTAAATAGAAGGAGCTGATAAAGGCATGGGGTGAATTTAGGGAGGTGGATTGCAATAACCAGAATGAGAGCATGCTCTTAGAACGAGCACTGGTTCTTCTGCCCTTATAAGAAGTATTTCAGCAATGACAAATAAGTTTGTTTCATCTGAAAGCAGCAGATTGCTTCCTAATATTTTGCTGGTCTGACATTCTGTGAAATTGTGTTATATTCTAATTTAGTGGCTGCTCTGTATGTAGAATAAGAGATTGCTATTTTCTACCAAGGGAAGCATTTCCTCTCTGTCTGCAGTGGTAGAGGTATTTTGGTGTTAGAGGTCCATGGATTAATCTCTTCTGATGATTTCTGATAGATGTTGGCATGACTCAGAAGAGAGAGTTGCATTTTCTGAATAAGCAATCTGCTTAGTCTGGAGTTTTTCTCAGAGGTGGGGCCTTTGCTTAGCAGTGAAATCTGCTGAGATCACAGCACAGGGGTATTGCTACAGACACATCAGAGTGTGGCTGTGGTCCTCTGCTGGCAGACAGGGAGCAAGCACTCTGGATTTACCAGCTGTAAATGGTGGTCTGTTCATGCATCCTCATGCCTCCTGTGCACACGCCCTTCTGGCTTCTACTGCCTTGAGGCAGAGCATAAGTGGAAGTACTGGTGGCAGGCTGTTCCATAAGAAAGCTGATCATTTAAAGATCCTGGGAAGTGCATTTGATTTAGAATCTTCTATATGTTGTCTTTCCATTAATTTGCCTAAAATGAGCATCTCTGTGGTAAATTTCTTTTTAGCAAATGAAGGCACCCTTGACCATTTTTTTGGTTCAAGTTTATTCATATCTTCAGAGTAAGAGGAAATACCATTTGTGCTGATGAATCATTTTCTGCAGTGTAATCTCCCATTTCATATGAACCGGAGAGCCATTACCATTTGTTTCATTGACAGCCTGTGAGGGAACATGCCATTTCAGTTCCCAGAGGGACCTGGGTGAAGCTTGAGCAAGAGCCTCAGTATGCTGTTGCCAATCTACTTAGCTACCCAGTTTCTTGCCAATTCTGTAAGCTTAACACTATTACATAAAAGCTTGTGAAACTAGGTATGGTGTGTTTGTCATTAGTTGGGTTGTTCAGTTTTATTTTTTGTGATATGTTTGCTTAACTTCCGTATCATCTTATAGAATAGATGTAATGTGTAGTTTATATAGTTTTCTTTACAAAAGAGAAGGGAGCTGTAAATTCACCCTACAAAGGAAACTATTAACGTTTTTTGAAGTAAAGGAGGCTGGAAAATTGGAATTTCTTTTTCAGTTTCTTGGAAAATACTAAGGGAGATTATATAACTGCATAAAGTCTCTGGGGAAAAGGAAAGGAAGCCTTGCTGATAATGAAAGAACCAAGTGGCTGCTTAATGTAATCCACTCTTCATGGAAAGGGGAGAGAAGAGAGACCTGTGCAGTCAGACCAGGCTTCATTTATCCAAAGCTGGAAGTAGGCAGCACTTCTTATGGGCAAATTGGTATAAGGCTGGCTTGCTGGTCTGACGCCTGTGTTTACCATTTCCACATTATCAAAGTTGATTCTGTTCGGTGTTATATACTACAAATAAAACAGAAATTATAAAAGTAATATTTTTCAGTCCAATATTTCTTGTCCAAGAATCAAGGGAGTAGTTTGAAGTGAGTCAGTCAACTCACTGTAATCAAACAATTCTTCTATACCTCAAGTATAAATGCTGCATGAGTAGCTAGGAAGAAAGGACGAGTGGTCATCTTGAAATGATGAAGAAAATCAGTTTCTTTTGATTCTCCAGTGTTAGACAGACTGACTGATGAAACTGAATATTGAATTGACAGCAGAAGGTTGAATTTGATAATCCTGAAGAAGAGATCCCTTGCATCATTGAACTACAACTTCAACCTTGGTAGCTTCAAGCTTGATATAACCTTTACATCATTGAAGTACGGTTGTGATGATCACTGAAGTCACTGTTCTAGGTTTCAGTGGCACTTCAATGTAATTTTGTTGTAGAGGAATAATTTTGTTATTGGGGGGACAAAGAGCAAGAGCCACTCACATTTTAAACACGAGGAAAATGAAGGCTTCAGAGTTGGTGAGAAACCTCCTTTCATGCTAATACAAAATGAGCAGTATAGAGTGAGATGTAAGCCTGTATGTACTGCCCTTTCAAAGACATTTAATTTCACTAGTTCACTGTTAAACCAATGAAGGGAAAGGGCAATGCAAAACTCAAAACCCAAACTTAAATGAAGCAGCACTTCTGTTAATGCAAGGTGTTTAGTGAATATGGAAAGTGTTCAGAAAGTGGCTAGAAGCATCCGTGCAAGACAAAATGCAGACCTTTGTAGTGCTCCCAGCCATGTCTCTGAGGGATGTCATGGGATGGCTGTACAACAAGGAGGCATTCTGTAAGCGCCTGAGGAGCAAGTGTAGTAGTGGCAGAAACAAATTGAAATGAGAACTTCTGAGGTAGGTTTGTCCTGATGTTAAGCTCATCTTGGTGAGAGAAAACCGTCTGTATGATTAGCAGTTGGCTGGAAACAAAAAGGAATGTTTATGCTTCCTTCCTTCAGTTACTCATGGACATCATCTGAGGAAGATTTTATTTTTACTTTTGCCTCTACTCTGTGGTCCTCAATAATGCAGCTTTGTTTAAACAGAAGTTGAATGTGACTTCTGTAAAGACTTTATACTGCATTGTATAATTCTTTTATGTTTTTATATAAATATAAAAATTCCCCAGAGACTCCCCAGGAAAGTGAAAATCTTAGGACGGCACGTAATGATGGTTTCAGAAGGATTTCCAGCAGCTACAGCCTGGTGATGCTCCAGTTCAGATGCTTTCTTCATCTAACTTGCAAATAACTGACATCAGATATCTGAGAAAAATATTGAAGGAGGTCTCAGTAGCTATAAAAACTGAATTGCAAGATTAAATGTTTTATGTGAAGATGGAGAGCAGGAAGAAGTCTGACCTACAAGGAAAAAGTCTACAATGCTCACAGTGAGTAGAGTAAAAATAATAGGCTGAATATGTTGCAAGAAATAAAAAGTTTAGAAAGTGTTTTCTAGTGGAAAGGATGTAGAGTGATCCGAGCATGGGTTGTTTGAACTCTGTGGAGCTTTATCGGTTGGATTTTTAAGAATTTGATACATGTTACTGTGTTGCCTGGAAAGAATGCAACTGCTTCTGTTGCATGGTTGTTTCCAGCTTTTTTTTTCTGTGATTCTTACCAAGCCCTACAGTGAGTGGGATAACAGGAAGTGATGAGTCTGAATGAGCATGGTTTCCCAACTTAAGCTGAAATCCAGATGATCAGTCTGTTACCCTTGTTTGTGTCAGAGCAGTGGGATGTATAGCAGTTGAGTTGTAGGAGATGCTGGCAGTTGAACATGGATGGTTCAGGCTTGAAAATTTTCTTCCCTGTCCAGGTAAGTATAGGGTGTTTTTCCATGTTCCACAGTTAAGCTTGAGACATTTTGATAAATTCACTTTGTCATTCATGATCCCATGCTAACACTACTTGAGGTTCAGACCTGGCTGGTGCAAAAACATCATGAAGCAAGCATAGCTAGAGAGAAAATTAATCTGCCCTCAAAAAGCTTATGTAGCCCTATCCCAAGCTGTTAAGGCACCCCTGAAAATGGACTAAAAGAATGGTAGATCTTACTGTCTAGAGACTTAGGACTCAGCTACTGTGTTTTTGTGTATTTTGAGTTGTGTGCTTTCAGTTTTGGACCACGTTGGAGGAATAATCATGTTACAAAATTAGTTTGGTAGTCTGCGGTTTGTGTTTTTACTAGTAAATGCTTTGTGGACTTCTTACAGTGTTTCCAGTTGCTGTCTTCAGTCAGAGAAAGAAAGTTGTCTGAATTCTGGGAAGCATGTGGGGAAAGACGAAGGGTCCATTAGACCCTAGTTCCTGCTTTCTCCAGATGTTTACTCCATAACTAATAGTAAAAGTAGCACGTAGACCAATAAAAATAACATAGTATATTAGAAGTACCAGAATATGACTTCTTTTGGCAGGGAATGTTGAACTCTCCTAGAAAACAAATTAGTTCCTGTGCATTATGTGTTCATGGAGGTTTACATGAGTAATGAGTCAAATGTTCTTTTAAGATGTATGGGGCCAGATTCAGATCCCCAGTGATTTAAATTTTGAGTAATTCAAAAGATATTTATGAGTTATACTTCAATAACAGATTACAATCTGGCTCTTATTCTTCAGGATTTTAATAAGGTTATAAAAGGGAAATTCATCTTCATTTTCCAAATGTGTAGCAAGTTACATAATTAATCCAATATTGTCTTCATTCTGGAGGAGGCTGTTTAACTTGAATTTCTTTGTCAAATGCCATGCAGACAAGCTCATGTGGTGGTAACATTAACTAATGAAAGAGTTATCCAGATATATAGTTCTGTCGTTAACTTGAATTGTTTTCAGTAGAGAAAGAACACGTTGCTGAAGAGAAGAAAGCATGCTATTTTTGCAGTGACTATGCAATTAGCTCATATAACCCCTGTGCTCGTCATGCTTTGTAGAAGATCCAGGGTGACCAACTGTAGGTCATTTGTGTGAGAACAAAGACCCTGGGGCTGAGAGACAGTTTATTAAGATAATTCTGTGGGGTGAAGATCAACTGTCACAGCAGTTGCCAGTGGAAGTGTGTGTGTATTTATTGAATGCTTGCATAAATAAGAGTTGCTTGAGCTCCGATGTTTTGAATACTAAAGGATGGGGAAAATGACCAGATAAATGGTTATGGTAGTGGTGTGAGCATGGAGCTGACCTCACCTTCTTTTCTGCAGGTTCTCCGTTAGTGGTGATGGCTCTGTGGATTTTCTGATGCAAGGTTGAATGCCTGCCATTTTAACCGTGGGGTATTTATTGTTTTTGTCCTTTAATCATCCACTTACTTTCATTAAAATGAAGGGACCTCTGTCAGTTTTGGCCACTCTTAACCAATGTCACCCAAAGTTAGCAATGAAAAGGGAGGAGAAACAGATGAAGTTGCAGACAGAGTATCATTTAAGATTCATTCTCAGGACACAGGGCTAAAAAGTATTTTTCCCAGATGTTTCTCTTTCCAGGTAGGAAAAAGAAAAGTTGAAATTAATTTTTTCATCCATGTCAAAGAGTACAAAGTGTGTTGTCACTTGCTGATGCCTCAATGTATTTGTCTCTGGGAAGCCCACAGCAATATGCTTTCTAAATGGTTTATGAAAAATGGACATACAATCTGTTTAAAACAAAATAAACTTTTTGCTTTTATCTGTTAAAGCAAAACAAAGCTGCTCTTGTTTGCAGACTACTCTATGACCTTAGCATGTGTGTAATGGCATGTCTGGTGCAGTGTTACTAACCATAGCAAGAGAAGCAAGTTCTTTGTCACAGTGCCTCATAAAGGATTTTCTGTGTATGTTTTTCTACTAAAAATCTTTGATAATCTGTTATTAAATATGAAAGCTTCTTATTTCAGCTTTACAAAACAGCACATTCTTCTCTCGATGCACACAGAAAACTCCGTGCTTAAGACTGAGTTTTGCAAACCCTTCCCCCTTCTTGAAACATTCATATGGAAATACACCACTAACTGTGAAATTCCCTAGCAACCTTAACAGCCTAGAAGAAGAGCTCCAAACCCCCGGAATACTTGGTTCTCAAGAGCATTTGTACTGTCTTTTGTTGATATTCATTATATTCTAATAAGTGATTTGATAAATTCTTTTGAGGATCTCTGCTATTTTTTTTCTCTCCATTCCAGTGGTTGTTTTGTTGCAACAGTGTGGTATTCCCACTGGTGGGAAGTGGAACCCAAAGCTTCTTACCATCTCTCCTAGAAAGCCTTCAAAAATCCATTTCATGGTGATTCCTTTGCTAATTTCTCTGCCAGTCCATAATTAAAAAAATAATCAAAAACTTTTTTTTTTTAGTGATAAGTAAGTTTTTGACAGCTGTTAGAGGTATTATTGGTACTTTATAGCATAACAAATTGCTTGTTGACTCAGTTTAGGCAGAGAAGTCATTTTTTCATATACATGGTGGCAGTAATATGTAGTACCTTGATGGGTTTTCTACCTCTTAATTCTCTTACTTGTAAAGACTAGTCATCCTTACAAATCCAGAGCTGATGCTATGGTATGCAGTATCTCAGGTGTCTAAGTGCAGAAAATCACTCAGGCATTGCTTCCGTTTATCCTTAATTCCACAGGAGTTGAGAGGTTCTGGCAAAAAAAATCCCACTACTTGATGGAGACAGGGCTGAACCCTAAAATGAAATCAAATGAAACTTCATTAGCCAGTGAAATTAATTTCACTTACTTTTGTTCCAGCTCTGGTTTCTAGAGTAATTTTTGGGAATGAATGTAGAGCTGTGGTTGTTTGTTGGGGTTTGTTTGGTTTGTTGTTTTTATGGGCTTTTTTTAGGTGGTTGATTTTGGATTTTCTTGAAATTTTAAGTGGTCTCTTCTGTATGTCTTTTTCTCTATCACTTTTTCTCTTCTTCCATTTTTATAATCCTCCTTTCTCCTTTTCTTTATGTCTGTCCCATGTCTTTTTACCACAACCTCTATTTCTTTTATATTTCATAAGGGTTATTTTCTGTTTAATGCACTGTCTTCTCTATTGCTTTCCTTTTATTTGCTCTCTTCATCCTTTTTACTTGCTTTTCCCAGTATTTTATATTTTCAGGCTCCGTCCTAGAGATTCTAATTAATTTGTTTCTACAGGGATAGAACTGTAGACTACTCTAGATTTCCTTTTTCATATCCTGTGGAAGTGATAGAAATGTGCCCATGTTACATGAAGCCAAGATGGGTAGTGAATGTAGCCCAGCAGTGCTGTATGGCCACACTAAATTTCTTTTTGTTCGAAGGCTTAGAAACTCAAGTTTCTCTCTTGAGTTCAGGGCTTGGGTAGGCTTTCTTGTCACCTTGCTCTCAAAAGAAATTTTCCAATAGTAATCTCTCTTTTGCTCCTTGCATTATATAAGATCAGTAGTATAAGAGGCTACCCATGCCTCTTTAAGTGTAATAGTTTTGTACAGTTTGTCAGAATGTTCATGCTTTTGCAAAAAGAAAGCTTTGCTTTTGTATAGGGATCCTTAATTTGAAGCAGTTATTCCAAAGAAAGGGAAATTTGTGCCATACAGTATATTTAATTATTTTTTGAGTGGGTAAGTCAATTTGAGAAATGTGGTTATGTTTTGCTAATGTCTGTACTCTTAAATGTTCAAGAAATATTCTCACATGTCTTAAATATCAAAATTTGAGTGTGAAATAGGTAGTACTATTAGAAAGCTCACTGAGTGGTGAGTCAAAGTAATTAAGGGAAAGTAAATAATCTCGGAGGTTCTCATTCCCCATGAAACTAATTTTGTATCTTATCCTTCATGTATTTAAAAATAGTTCCCTGCTAATTCGAGATGCTTGTGTACTATGTCTGTGAAGAGCACTTCAGTCCTATTGAAGGGATGGCAGATTAGGGAGTTATTTGCAACAGACTATTTTTTTTTTTATTTTAAGAGAGACTTCCATTTGGGCAATCTAAGCGAACAAATCTTGCTGGAAAATCAGCTTAATGTGCATTGAGACAGGAGATGATCAGCCAATCACTTTGTGAGGGTTTATGACGAGGAAATGTCTGGGTTTGTCTTTAGAAGGATACAGATGACAGTATTTTCTCAACAAAGATGAGCTTTTCTCCTCAGTCTAGTAAGGCCTTAACTGTTCTGCCATACATGCTTTTACCTCTACTGTTTGGAACATAGATTATTTTGTTCCCTAGACTAATAAAGTGTACCTTGGGAGGGGAATGGGATGTATTAGAAGGGCTAGACTGCTCTGGAGCTGCAGTTCTGCTGTGCACGAGTCCGACAGTGGTCTGACGGGAGAGTGACAAGATTGCACTGTCAACTCCATCAGTATCTTGAGTAGTTATCTTAAGAGGGCTAATAAATCTCCATGACATGTCTCCAGGTTCCTGTGCTGAGGAAAATGAATATAATTTATTTATTTCTGTGTGCATTCTACTCATGTACTCCTGAGGTCTTCTGTTGCCCAAAGAGGCATAATGCATATGTAGATTTATTTTTTCTTACTCAGGGAGGTGCAGGTAGTGAAATGAGGCAGCAAGGCTGAAATAGCACAGGGGCTCCATTTGTGTGTACAGTGTGCATGAAGCGTGGTGCTGTGCTGAAATGTGCGGAGGGAGCACACAGACTCACTCTGGGCATGTAACATAACTGCAAGAATTAGCAGCTGATGCAGTATGTGTAGGGCAACCCCTTGGGCTCTGAACTGCCTGCCTCAGGTGTCGTGATGAGCTGCTCAGTGTACACGAGCCCTGCAATTACAAGGTTCAGTCATAGCAGAGTTACATGCCTAAAGTAGACAGTGTAGATGTATTCCCTTGCATCAGATGGGGATGCATGTGTAGCTTATTAAATAAGGATGCTAACCTGTTTGATAGTGAATTTAGAGGAGCTGAAGATGGTCCCTTTTTCCAGATCTGCAAGATGAGCTGGTCAAGCTTTTATTTTTTTTTTATTTATTTTTTTTTCCTTTTTTTTTTCTTTAATGTATGTTAACAGAGACTTTCTGGTTAATTAACTGCAGATCCTTGTGCAAACTTTGGAAGACTGAAACTTTTTGCGCATGTCCTGCTGTCATCCTCATGCTCTCTGAAATCACTGAGGACTTAAGTGCGGAAAAAGTCAGTGCTTGGCCAGAGCTCTGCAGATTTGATGAAAGAAAATAAAACTATCAGTTAGCATTCTTGAGAGCAAGTAAACCTATTCAATGTAGAGGGAATTCTGTGACCTGTTATCTAGAGCAGGAAAGCTGTTTTTATCAATCAATCAAACAAAAAGTTTAAAATAATAGGAAAAAATTACTTGAGGGAGGGAAAAGCAGAGTTAAGGAATATTAGTAGGCAGCTGGTACTGTTTGTGACAATAGATTATTCTTAAAGCTTTCATAGGCTCTGTGTAGTGTATAGGAAAAAAACCTTTCCCTTCTTCTTTCAGAGAGAAGCCATGATTTTATCTCAGTAATTGAAAATAATGTCTGAAGTTGTTCTTAACTAAATTTACATGAACCCCTTTTACAATCTGTTGTTATCTTTCAGGGAATTTCTCAATAAGTGCTGCTGCCTGTGCTTGGATGGCATGATCCTGTATAGAAAACAAGGCTGAGCACATCCTATTCATTACTCAAAGAACAGCATTTCTAGCCTAATTATGGTGCCATTTGGCAGTGATGCTGTAGTTGAAGGTGATTGTTGGTGTTTCTGTTATGAATTGTGTGTGCTTAAATGACTTCATTCATGCCAGGCAGAAACCTGACTAACAATTTACTTATTTTCCTTCCTTCATTAAAAATCCCTAAGTAAGGAAAAGTTCTGACTTTCTTTGATATCTGTTAATCTATCAGTCTATTTGTTACAAAAATGCTATGCTTTTCCTTAATTTCAAAACTTTGCTGTGCAGCACACGTGGTAACTGGTTGGTGACTTGCATCACTCAGCACTGTGAGTTGCTCAGAGAAAGCCATGCCTGTGAAAGAGGGGAAAAGAAACACACACAGCATATGGAATTGTCTAAGTTGAGCAATCTGTGCACAGTTATGTCTGCAAGAAGAGATGGTTTCATTTGCCTCAGTTGCTGCAACTGGGCAGTATTAATATAAGGACTTCTTGCTTCCTAGGGAACATTGCCAAGTTCCTCACAGTTCTGTGAGCACTAAGCCATCCCTCTAGGCATCACTCAATAGTCAGATCTGTCACCCTTGCATTAATATACATTTACTATTCTGTCGTTTCCTGCTGCATAACAACCAGTACTAGGTCCAGTTGTATTTCTGTGTTTTTGGAAGAGATGGGGGGAAAAAATCCAACTAGACTCAACTAGCAAATGCTTTTAAGCAGTTCCCTCAAAAAAAGCAAAATGAGTTTTACAAAAATACTGGTTAATGTGGGATTTTTTCAAAGCATCTCCTATTTAAATGCTTTTTTCTTTTTGAATTAGGCAAAGGGCCTCATCCGAAGTATGTTGAACTTAGTGAGTGTTTTCTGAGTGACCTTCTAATGTCTGTTCAAGGCTGTGGAGGCCCCCAAAGTCGTAATGCTGAGAGGTGTAATTGGCCCTATAAATCTCAGTGGGTCATTAATTCTAAATCTCAATAATGTTAAGACCAAGATGCATGTAAATGAAGCAGAGTGATGAGCTTAGTAGCAAGATTTATACAAGCATTTTCTTGCTTTGCTTTGCCCAGTAGTAGAAATTGTAGTTTTGGCATGGAAACTTGCTTTCTACCTTATCACCAATTCCTATATATCACCTATGTGTTTTTGGAAATTTATAAATGCATCTTCTTGGGGAAGATGGCTGGGCATTTTTTTCTTTGCATATCAGAAGGTAATCTCTGTAAATCTCTGTAAAATGAATATAAGGCTCTCAACTCTAAAAATGTAACTGGATAAAACAAATTTTCAAAATGTTATTGCACATAGAAAACTTGGTCCTGAAAATCATGGAATCATAGAATGGTTTAGGTTGGAAAGGACCTCAAAGATCATCTAGTTCCAATCCCCCTGGATACCACTCACTAGACCAGGTTACTCAGAGCCCTTTCCAGCCTGTCTTGAACACTTCCAGGGATGGAACATCCACAATTTCTGCAGCCAGCCTGTTCTAGTGTGTCATCACTGCCATAGTGAAGAAGAGACAGTTCAAATTTTAAAGCACACATGTTAGTTTTGGTTTGGGTTTGTGGTGACGGGATCCTGAAGTGTGCAGTGTCTGTACTTGTCACACAGGTACACCACACAGGGTATGCCCATATCAAAGTGACCTGTGAATTCACTATCTCTGGGGTACTTGATGAGAATTGCTCATGAAAGCCTTATTGCTGTGCAGTGTGACCTGAAAGGCTTTTCAGTGTGTTCCTTTCCAAAAAGAAAGGGGAAAAAAAAAGAAGAAAAAAAGAAGACTTACTTGACTTACTTTTAGCTCAGTAAGAATGTTTATCTTGTTTCCACCAATCAGAAATGATTTGAATATGTCCTTATCTCATGGTATGTGTTGCGGGTGGTTGCTACTATATTAGTGCGTAAACAAGGAGTCAACAAAGAAAATGAATCAATGCAGTGGTGTGGATTTTGCCCCTTGTCTTTTGTTTGCCAGCTGTGTGTCCAATCCATTCTAAAGTCCCCTTTCCACTTTCCCTTGGTACAGTTGATCCTCCTTTGCTTCAGTCCCCTGACAGGGATTGTTCAGAGAGATGATCTTTGCACTATTCCTTCAAGGCCCAAAGACCCCCAAAGTATCCTAGCATAAACAGCACACTAGGAAGAAACAAATAAAAAAATGCACAAAAACACTCAAAGAAATAAAAAAATGAAGCTTTTAAAAATGAAACAGGCCATTTATGTGGGAAATTGAGTATTGGTATTTCTCATGTAATCTGAGGTGGAAAGGGAATTATTTGATAACCCATACTGTTCTGAAATAACATCACATTCAAGCTTTCTGAAATATGTATTTGTCATCATATCTACCTGTATTTATAATTGAAAAGATAAATTATGAAAGCATATTGCTTGGTCTCTGGCCTTTCTGTGCAAGGGCATGTGTATTGCCTTACCAGTTCTGAGATTATTAGGGATTATCCGTACAAATGCTGCTCAGGCACTTAGCAGCAGTGGGGGCTCAGGTGGGAGGAAAAGAAAAGGCAGGGTTTTCAGTTCTTGCACATGTGTACATGTGCAAGTACTTCCCTCTGTTCTTCAGGCACGAGCTTCAGTTTCAGTTTCATCTGTAATCTTCTGGCAGAGCAGTGATTTTGACTGCAACTTTGTTGTCTGCACAGCAGATGCCATCAAGCCTTTTGCTCTATCTGGAACGGTTCTGTATTCTTTTATAAATCTATCTGCAATTTTGTGTTGGTGCCCCTAACAAACATTAGTATTGGTGCACAAAATACTACATGATATAATTTACCTGTCTAAGCTACAGCCTGACCCAAGGGAAGTGTAAGGGGAATTGATATAGATCAACTGATGAGAATTTCTATTTCAGAGAGCATTAGGCATGCTTTGGTTCTGTTTTGAGAGAAAAAAAACTAGATCAGGATCTGGGATAATGAGAAAAGATGTAGCAAGAACCTCTCTGCTGTAGGTGAACCAGAATTTGATTCAGGCCAATTGGCTGTTCTTTGCAAAGAAGGATCAAATTCAGAATAACTGTGAAGCTGCTTTAAGCCAAACCTGTACTTCTGGCAGAGCATGAGTCTGCTGTGGTTGCAGAAGTGGTTCATCTTTGAGAACTGTCAGCCAGCCAGGTTATACCAAATATTCCCAAATAAAAGGTTCAAAAATGTTCATTCTACACATCTCACCAGAACAGATTTATGGTTTTCAAGATAGGTTGTACTTAATTTTGTGTGATAACATTTCTTTCTGCCATTTCTGTGTATTTAAGTTAGAATACAGTCCCAGGTTCTAGAATAGATAGCATTTTCCCTGCAAATAAACTTGTCTGGGGATAGTAGAACAGCAAAACTTTCATTAGTTTTGCTATTTAGTTTGTGAAATCTTGCTTATTGTCTTTCTGTCTCTGCCACAGTTTTTTTTTTTTTATTTAAAGTTAAAATTATGGTAGCATTAGAGTTAGTGTAGGAAGATGTTCTTCCTTTTTCTATGTTTAAACTTCCATTTCAGGATAGGAACATTCATGAAATAAATGGGCAGGAGATCTTTCTCCTTTTTAATGCCTTTATTAAGAAGAATCAGCTCAGGTGGGGAGAAATCGACGGGTCGCGCCCACGCCGCCGCTGCTCCTAGGAGTGGCACGGAGAAGGAGGGTGATGCAGCTTTGTCCGCTGGTCTGCAGACAGAGCTGGGGATTCCGTCCTCACGGGAGAGCAGCAGATTCCTGGTTTTTTGTCTAACACCCTGGGGCGTCTCTTTAATCAACTCTTTTCAGGTTAGGGTGAGAAGCAAAAAGGATCCAAGCAGGTACGGGACTACGCTCCCATCCTTAGACGTCACTTAGGTCACTTGTTGGCTCGTAATTTTAGGGGTTTTTCCTGGGAAAATTGTAAAAATTCGGGGCGCAATGCATTTCTCATCTGCATACTGGCTCTGATGTCACTCCTATTTTCCTCGTACCTGGAGGGTCTGTCCTGTGTCCCTCCCTGGCAAGCGGCCAGCATCAGGGGGACAATGGTTAATCACCAGCCATTAACAGGTAATTGAAAAACTCCTCTTTAGGAGTGAAAATAGCTTACAACCACTGGTCTGACTTGTTTTTTAACTCTGCAACCAAAAAAAAAATATAACTTTCTATTCATAACAATTCACAGGATCAACACACTCCTCTGGGTTCTCATTACAGTCATGGAAAAGAGATGTATGGTGGAACTTCACTTCTGTGGGCTCTTGTGGTGTCATTCCCTTAAATGATATGAATGGGAGAATTATCCCAGTGGTTGTTGTGATCCTTCTCTTGTAAAGGTTGCTGATAATTGCTGTTCATCATTTTGAAGAGACTATGTTCAAATATATCTTTGATTATTCATCTTCCATAGATTTGTGTCTAGGGGACTTAAAAGTGACAACAAGAGTACATAATAAAAAAAGCCCCATTTGCACGTAGGCATTTTTAATTCTTAAAAGTGAAAGAAGGAAAGAAGAGGGAAAGTCCTTTTTCTGATTCCTTTCCTGACTTCAGTTCTTTAATTGCTGCCTCAAACCCTCAATTTCTGCTCCTCTATGTCCCTAGTTTTGGTTAAGGAAAAGAGGTCCTTTCTCTTGGTGAAAGCCAAGGAAAGCTCAGTAGCATTCATAACAACTTTGTAGTCCAACTATTTTCCTCTGTGTGCAGTATAGTACTTATTTTTCTTTATTCTATTAAAAAATTTTGTTGTCAATTTTTAAGTGTTTTGACTGAATGTTCAGTGTTCTCTACATGAAAAATGTTGGTGTTCCTTTTTCAAGCTTTTAGAAAAACACATCCAAGGGGACAAAAATGTATAGTTTGTTTCTTCAGAATGCTGCTATATTGTGATAAGAGTATCATTCTGACTAAGGTTTGATTTCTAATCTCATTTGTTTGTCTGCACAAACTTTTATGTCATATAAATAACACGGATTATTATTTCCCTCAGTGCGGGGAAGTTTTCTTTCTGAAAAAGCTTGATTTTTATTTTTTTTTTCCAGAAACTCCTTGAGCAAGTTGGTTTGGAAACTGTTGTATTTATGTAATCTCAGCATTCAGTTTATGAATTCTGGTTCAGTTGCTTTACCATGGGATGCCTCAAGCAATGCGCGGTTGGAGCCTGGAGCAGGAGTGATAGATGACTATTAGCCTTGATGGTGCCCACCGAGGTGGGAACTACTGGTGCTGCAGTCTTAGGAGAAGTGTTCAGCCAAATTACTCTGCAGGGAAAGGCATGGGAGCATTCATTATTTTTCCAGAAGCAGAACAAAGTAAGTTTATAAATAAGACCCTGGGGAACTTGCTGAACTGCAGGAAGCTAGGCTGACTTCTTCAGGAAAGCAGTTTGCTTTGCACGACTGTCTGTCCTGGAAGGAAGGAAATGTCCCATATGGGTGATAGGGCAACAAGATGTGATTCAGTAGAGTCATATGGGGGGGAAAAATGATCCCAATATTCCTGTTAGGTGCTTGTTTCAGTGTACTTTAGGAAAGGGAATCCGAGAAATACAAGTCTAAGTAAGGTAAAACTGACTGTGTTAGCTCTGAGCTATAAATTCTGTGTGTCTGTAAGAACATCATTGGGAGAGGGTGCGATTTATCTGGCATGTTGTTTTTTGGTATCTTTGCATTTTTAGATCACATTTCTTTGAAGAAATAAAGGATGGGAGGGCTATCCAAAATGCACATGACACATGGCTCAGGTAGAAAGTGAGGACTGCCTAGTATAGGCCTGTTAGGGACACCCTGGCTGGATGTGTTGGGACCTGGATACAGTCATCTGGGAAACTATCCAAACTTTGTGAAAATGTGTGAAAATATACTGTCTAAGTAATATCAACTCTCTTAGGAAAAAAAGTTATGGAATTTTACTGCCAATTGTGTTTTGAATTATATAGATTGGGAATCTGTGCTCTTCTTAACCATAGAATGGCAGGGGAACATAAGGATCATCTGGTCCGACCAACCTTTTATGGCAAAAGCACATTCTAAACAAGATGGTCCAGCTGAGTCTTAGAAGTGTCTAATGTTGGGAAATCCACCATTCCACTGAAGAAATTATTCATGTGTATGGTTGTTTTTGTTGTGAAAAACATTCTACTTCTGTCATATTGTAATCTCCCCAGGAGTAACTCATTACTCCTTGTCTTTTCAATGTGACACATTGTAAAAGGGATCTCCATCACCTTTGTAGCCACCCTTTAAATGCTGGAGCATGGTGAAAAGGTCTCCCCTAAGCCTTCTTTCCTCAAGGCTGAACAAAACTTCCAGAAGGGCTGAGAGAACTGCCTCTCTTCTTGTGCCAGGCTTCCCAGTCCTTTCATCACCTTTGTGGCCCATCTCTGGGCCCACTCCATCCTGTTCACATCTATTTTGCTTAGTGAGGACCAAAACTGAGTACAGTATTCCAGGTGTGGCCTGACAAGCGCTGAGTAGGTTGGGACAATGCCTTCTTTGTCTCTGCTGGGGGTGCCCTTGATGATGCATCCTGTTGGCTTCTTTTGCCACAGCAGTTGCATGCTGTTCACTTCTGTTGAGCAGCCACCAGAACCCTCAGCTCCTTTTCCACAGAGCTGCTCCCCAGCTGGGGAGATCCCAGCCTGTGCTGCACTGCTGGATTACACTTTCACTGGTGCAAGTTTTTACATTTCTGTTTGGTGAACTTCATAAGGTTCTTGTTAGCCTACTCTTACAGCCTATCCAGATCTTCCTGTGGAATGGCTCTTCCTTACAAAGTACCCACTTTCCTGCTCAGTTTGATATCTTTGGCAAATTTCATCTAGGTGCACTTGATCCCATCATCAGGTCACTTATGGGGACATTAAACAGCAGTATTCATCCCTGAGAGACTCCCCAGGTTGCCAGCTTGTAAAGGAGCTCTTTCCCATAACCCTGTGAGTGCTGGTGGTCAGGCAGGTTCCCACCCACCACATGGACCACTTGCCTAGACCTCAGTGCATCAGTTTCTCAAGGAGGAAGCCATGGGAAACTGTATTGATAGTCTTGGAGAAATCTAGATAGACAATATCCATTACTTAACTCATATCAACTGAGCAGGTTCCTTTGTCAGAGACTGTGTTTACGTTTGTTAGACGTGTATTGCCCTTTGTGAATCCGTGCTGACCTTTCCCAGTTATGTGTTTCATCTGACTTGTGATAGCCCTGAGGAAGATTTGTTCCATAACTTTCCAAGGGAATGAAATACTACTGATGAGCCTTTAATTTTCTGGATACTGCTTTAAGTCCTTCTCAAAGATGGGAGTGACATTAGCCTTCTTCCAGTCTTCTGGGATGTATCCCAGTCTGCATGATTTCTCAAAAATTATGGAAACAGCCTCCCAATGGCATCAGCCAGCTCTCTTAACACCCTCAGGAGAATATTGTCAGGGCCCATGGATTTGCTGGGTCAAGCTTGAGTTCACAAGCCAACTCTTCTGTCACTGACAATGGCTCTGTGTTTGCATGAACCTGGTTATTTGTTTCCAAGGCTTGGGACCCAACACTGCTGGTGATGACAGAAGTAAAGAAAGAGTTGAGAACCTATACCTTGTCACCATTGTTAGTTACTAATTCATCTTTCCTCTTTAACAGCAGGTCGGTGTTTTAGTTTTGTACCTGCCTTTTGTTTACATATCTGAAGAACTCTTTCTTGTAGTTTTTTGCATCTTGGGCCTACTTTCATTTCAGTTGAGCTGTTTTTCTATTTGTATCTTTGACATAATTTCTGCAACCGCAGCAGATTCTTGACACTCGCCCTGTAGTTCTCAACTGGTATTTGTCCACTTGTCCATCTCTGCTATGCTCCTCTTGGTTTTGAGCAAGCTCAAAAGCTTGCAGTTAAGCCAAAGCGATCTCTTGCTCCATCTGCTTCCCTTACTTTTAAAGGGATGGACTCTTTGTCCTTCCAGGGAGTGTGCTTGAAAAACTCCCAGCACTCACTAGTTCCTTCATGCTCCATGAAAGCTTTCAATTGAATCCCTCCCAAATATCACCTAGTTCTGAATATCTGCTTTACCAAGAATTAGTATAAATACTTTCTGTTAACCAGAGCTATTGTAATCAAAAAGCAGACAGAAGTAAAGCTGCATTTGTCAGACACTAAATATGAATCTGAAAGAAATGGTTTTACAGACTCTGTTAGCTCCTGCTGTGGCTTAGATATCTGGAATCCTTTTTCAAGTTTACATTTGCCAGCAGCCGGGGCTTCCATAGTGCAAACCCCATCAATCATCTGCTTGTATTTCTGCAGCATACAGCACAGCCAACAGGGCATGAAAATCTAGACTGTCATTTCTTGGAACTAGGAGAGGTAGCAAGAGAGGCAGTGTATTTACTGAGAACCTCTGTGTGAGAGGATGTCATCACAGACTTCTTGTTTTTCTCAGTTGTTTTGTTTTTTTTTTAACTGTCATATGCATCAGTCTCTTAAGATGTCTAGTCAACTACGACCAAAACTGTTATGTGTCCTAGATACTCTTCATGTCTTTGAAGTTGCTGAGAAAATGAGTTAGTTTGTATCTTGAGAAAAAGTAGCCTGAATTCATCCCAGGTAACTTTAAAAATAAGTCTTTAACAAGGCCATCTATTCTAGAAACATACATCACCCAGCTTTCCTTTGTGTGAAGAGAGGCAGATACAGACCTAGAAAGGTATCTGTAGGCGTAGATTTTGGTCTTAGCATGGCTGACATCTTCTAAAGGTATCTGTTTCTCTGCATTGCCCAGACAAAGAGTCTAGGATGGTTGCATACTCAGTTCAGGTCCTTCAGCTGAGAACAGCATGTAGGTGGAATCTCTGATACTGTGGGAGTGGTGGACAGCAGCTTTTCTATAGCCTCTCTTCACCAGCTGTATACTGTTGGGCAGTAATTTAGAAATACATGGGTTATCTGTACAGCTGAGATAGCTCATGACTGACCTTCAGCTGTGTTGACACAGGAACAGGTGGAAGTC
This sequence comes from Passer domesticus, assembly GCF_036417665.1. Classification (NCBI taxonomy): domain Eukaryota; kingdom Metazoa; phylum Chordata; class Aves; order Passeriformes; family Passeridae; genus Passer; species Passer domesticus. Next base: position 61,820,388 of record NC_087475.1, on the reverse strand, counting down.
GAGAAGAACTGCTGACCATCCAGCACATCTTTCAAGTAGAAGCAATAAAGGAAAGGTAGTTGCAATACCTAATTCATGCATTCTGATGATCTCTCAGGATACAGAGCACCAAAGACAGCTGAGACCTGATCAGTAAAGTAACAGCTTCCCTATAAGCTTGCTAGAATACTTTGGAGGGTGTCTTTGAGGGCTGAAGAATGGTATGATTATGTTAATGTGCTTTAGGTCTGCTTATCTCCATGGGAAAACATGATGTTACCATTTTGAGGAAGAATAAGTAAACACATGTTTCTGATACCTTTCAATCCAAAGAAATCACTTACCTTTTGAGTGCACTCAAAGGTACATTTTTCAGGGGAATTGATGAAGTAAAAAGGGGTGCCTTTCCTGGGTGTACTGTTAGGAATTTGGGTGTGACTGTAATAAATATTATTCATGTATTTCATATTGTGTTGAGTTGGGATTTTTGAAGAGAAGCTCATTAGCAACTATATTATAAGTTAAGCAAATTACACTTTCTGTCATTTAAGTGCTAATATTTTATTGAAGAACATCATTCACTAACTTTAAATGTACTGGTAGTACTCATATGTGATTAACAATTAGTTCTTATAATCATTGCATAAAACACAGAATAGGCATTGCTTTAGTCTGTGAAGTTCCCTGTGCATAATGCCGTAGGTGTGTGATCAGGGCACATACCTTCCATGCTGCTTGCCTATTTTGCTATTCATCCTAAGTAATATCATATATGGAAAGCGGAAGTTGTGTAAATGCAAGTTAGTAATATTTGTAGTGTCCCTGAGACATATTCCAAGCAGCTTGTGTTCCCAGGTTCAGACTCTGTCTGAATTTTGAGAGAGCTTTTTCCAGTTTTCCCCTCCCATAAGTCTTTTTGTTGAGATATTCTTTTTCAGTGTCGGGGGATTTTAATTTTTTAATCGTTCACAGATGGCAGAATGCTGCCTGGCTGTGGTGAGCATCCCTGGATGCTGACACCCTGCATTTCCATGTTGTTTCAGCAACAAGGGGAGTTGATTGCAGTCAAGGGGGCTGTGTTTTGTGGAGGGCCTTTTCTATTGCAGGAATGGTACGAGTGAAAACTAGCATCATGCTTTCTTAATTCCACAATGACAGTAAAAGGACTGTGCATTAGTGGTGTTCTAGCTAGCTCACTGTCTTTTGAATGTCTTTATTAGGTCAGAAAACTTTAACATGTACTTACATGCAGTCTGTGTTTTGAGCCCTCCACATCTATTATATGCCATGGAGGCTTTTAAAGTGTAGCTTAGCTCCCAGCATCATTCTTCAAATTACAGTAACTTACTTCTTGGCTGAGAGCGCTTTTGAGAACTAATCTGTAATGTGTTTACTTTGGCTGGAGGAATTGAAATGCTTTAAAGGAAAAAAAAAATTAAAAGCTCCCCAAATGTTCCCACAGCTTTTCTTTCTCCTCTTATTATGCTAATCTGATTGTTTTTAATGTGAGGACTTCTTTTGCCTTGGGTCTTATATACTCTGCAGTGTCATAAAAGGTATACCACTTTACAGCTAAGTAATGTTGACTTGTAAGTTAGAAAATCTGATGTTTTCATTTGGAATACTGCACTGTGTAGGAATATGTCCATTTTTTCTATTACTCTCCTGAAATATAAGAAGTCACCACATTTAACATATATGACGTCTTACCAGGATGTATAACTAAGAGGCTGCCAAAGTGAGCTTGAGGAGAACAAAAACATCTACTTTAATATTCAGTTTTTTAGTCTTTGGAAAAATAGTTTATTATCTGCCTTGGTTATTGCCATCATTTAGATAATGGGAAAATTAATGTACTATTAGAGTTAATTGCCCTGTCTATACTTACTGGGACAAAGAGATTCTGAAGTGATAGTGAGAGTTTTTTCTGTATTTGGGAAGTTTTGTTTCTTTATTCTCTGATAGTTAAGTTCACACCTGTGTGTAGTGTAACCATGGAGATCATTCTTGCCTTTTTTGTGGATTTCTCTTAGAAAAGACTAGGCTAATGTTCACACTAATTCAAGGGGTAATGCAGAACTCTCTTTCAATGTCCTTGTACAATTCTTGTAAGGGTACCTAGAACCTTGTATTTCTTTCTGCTCCCCCATTCCTTCAGAGAAATTCCAGTGGGTAATAATTTGCCTTCAGGCTTTGTAGTGAATGGTTCAGGTAAGTAGGTTCCTTTCCATGGCCACGTGCAGTTAATATGTAGACAAAATGGTGAAGGAGAATGCAGCTTGGAACTCATTGATGTCGTGGTGCTGATGATATGCAGGCCTGCTGCCCTTGTGCTGGACCCAGCTGCTAATTTCCTAATGTTTGGCTGGAGCCTGGGCTTGGATAAAAGGGAGCTGGCTGTGGCTTGGGCCAGATAATTTGGAGATGCTAATAGCTCATTTGTTAAAACGAGTAGAGGGCTTGGCAAAGGGAGAAGGAGTTTCTTTCTGCCTCACCTCACTGTTTCCCTCTGCTTTCCATCTCGAGGGTGTTTATTTTGTAGGTGCTCTTTGGAGTGCTCAGGGACACTGGTGTCCTAGGTTTGCTCGCAAGGGGAACAATTGCTGCTCTATACTATGGACATCATCTCTGGGGGCCTGGTGTCAGGAGAAAAAGGAGTGTACAGTAGAAGTACACCATTTTGTTCCATTTCTTCCTGGGACCAGTGCTGTGGACTCTGTCCCTCTTCTGCTGCTGCCTGTACCTTCCCATCCCTCAGGAAGAATACAGCTCCAAGCAGTGAGCACAGCTGAGCTCAGCAAAACGCCAGTGCCATGGCACTGGTGCTGGGAGCAGGTGGGGGGGACAAAGCAGTGGCAAACCAAATCAAAAGGAGCTGAGCCCAAGCCAAGCCCCAGCCAAGTCCAGTGCAGCCGAGTGGAGTGGTCCAGAGTGGGTGGCACTCCATGGAGTCAAACCAGCAGAGCAGTCTGGAAGAGGACAGCACTGTGTGTAGTCAAGCCAGAGGAATGGAGCAGTCCAAAAGCAGAACGCATGGCACAGTGTGGCCAATCTGGCTTTTTGGTGGTTTGTCCTTCATTGTTTCTCATTGGCTCAAGCTTGGGGAAGGGGAATGCTAGCTATGGAGAGCATCCACCATCTTGTGTTTGTCCCAGTGGCCACACAGAGCTGAGCTGAGGTGTGATGCACACCTTTTCTCTGTAAAGTAGCTTCTCTTTTGTATACTTTGGTAATTAATGTTGCTGCTGTCACTATGTTTCTTACTCCATTGCTGTTTGCTTTCAGTAACTTGTTATCTCAACACATAGACTCTGTCCCTCTTTCACCGGGGTGGGGCTGAGAGAAGGGGAAAGGCTTATCTAGATTTTAATTTCCATCTGGTTTTAAACCCCCATGACTGGTCACAAATGCACATCTCCATCTTTCTTCTTTGTGATTACAAGTGTTTCTTGTGAAGATGAGTCTTCCTATCGTACATATTTCCATTTGGTACATTCTGGCTTGTTGCAGCAGGTTATCCATGAGTATATCCTTGTAAACCACTTGAGAGAGAGGAAGAAATGTCAGCTGTTGCAGGCCGTTGACTGCCAGTTACTGAGTTGGGCTGGCTGGCAGGAACACATTTATGTCTGTGGTTAAAAGCTCTGGATTTCTTTTCTCTGTTGGCTTGGATTCAAGGAGCTTTATGCAGAAAAGTTTGGCTTTACTTGAGATTTATGGCTGGAGTTCACATAGATCCTTATGTGCATCCATAGGAGATGAAGACTCTCGGTATGTACGTCTTTGGTGCGTTAGCCTAGACGGAGTGTGCACGAGCTCTCCTTCAGGGCCATGATCCCTGCTCCCTGGGAAGAACCCATCACACACCAACCGTGCTTCCTCTCTGAGAGATCAGTTGAAGAAAGAAGTGAACTTACCACTTAGGAGATTGTGGCTTCTCTTTTGGCAAATAAGTACCTCGTGCTGCTTCTTAAAGAGGGAAATTTTGCAAGATTTTCTCTGTGTCTTCAGTAGCAGTGCCCCAGCTCAACAGCTTGAGGTTAGATATTTTAAGCTGTTGTATCAGTGTGATCAGCCCTGGGTTTAGTGACGTGTGGAGACACTTTCTTATAGGACAGGCAGATCCAAACTCTGTACTAGTTACAGAAGAATTTTTCAGTATGAAACACAAAGGTGGTTTATATATATATATAAAATTATATAATACATATATTTTTACTCACTCCATCTCCACTAGCTCAAATTTGAGGACATATGGCTGCATGATTTACAAGCTGTAGCTTCCATTGTTAGCCATAAGTAGGAAACATTATGAAAGTGACAGAGGGATGGATTGCTGTGGTCAGGTCTCCATTTGGGTGGAGCAGATGAAATTCTGCCAAGTAATATTGGAGGAAAACTATCACTGGCCAGTTTTTGCAAGTGAGATGTCCAAGTGCAGAGGTGTGAATTTGAACTTGCACCAGGAGGCATGGGATCTAATTTAAAGTGCCACAGACTTAGTTAAAACATGCCAGTTGACAGCTCTTGCCATCTTGGATTCAACCCAGAATGAACATTTCTGAATACTAGAAAATAAATATGAACTGGACTTTGAAGTAGACTTTCATATTTGTGTACAGGGTATGCTTACATAGGTTTGTATTGTTTCTAGCTAACTGCAATTAGAATATTATAATTTTAAAGAAGCTTTTCTTGTAACAAAGGCTGTATTGTGTAATAAACATGAGCTTGGTCACTTGGTAAAAACACTTTGATACAACTTTCTTTAGCTGGCATTGTACAAGATAGATTTTAAATTTACAAAGTGTGTTCATCATAAAGAGATCAAAATACACTGTAATTGAAATAGCTTTGTTTCCAGGGCAATTCTTTCCTCAATTATTTTTATGTGTTCTCTACTTCATATACCCTCAATTGAACTGTTTTATTCTTATCATTTTTATAACTTTTTAGTGGTGGATTTGTTCCTGTTGGAGTTTGGGCTTTGTCATTTCATTTAGCAGTTTTCTTGGGAAGTCAGAATGTTACATAAACGCAGAAAAGATATGCTATACATCAATTTTGATTATCTTGAAAGCACTACAGAGTTTAGATCTATAAACACATGTACAGATATTTTAAGCACAGTAGCAATTCTGCTAAACTTGATGAGTCTCTTTTCAATAGGAATTTCTGAGCACTAAGTGCACAGACCTTCACTTGCCTCTGAAATTCATTCTTTCCAGAGTGTGGCTTACTAATAGCAGGGGTGTTTTTTTATTATTTTTTTAACAGACTAATAGGAAAAACATTAGAGGGAAGCAAGGTCTTCTGGTAGCACGAAGGGGACAGTTTGAAAGCTGCTGTGTGGGGTCCATTTTTCAGCTAATGCTGCTTTTATCCACAGCTGACAGCAGCAGCAGAGCAACAAAATCTTGCTGCTTGAACTTCATGGTTCCTCCACAGTGATTTGCTTTTTTGTGGTTAGTAAATCACACTACCTAATAAGATGTTTTAATATATGATAATATATTTTAATAGCTATCTGGTGTAACTATTAAATTATAATATTGCCCGTTAAACTCCATTAGTAATTACTGAGACTTTTCTTCCAAAAAGGTGATTCCCCACCTCCATCTCCTTTTGCCCCTAGGGAAGCTTTATTAATTTCAACAGAGACTTGCTAGTGATGTTCTTTCCTTTTTACAAATAGGTTGGAGTGTCTTTTAGTAGAATCTCTAGGTGTTTCTGGAAGCAAAACATTAAAAAATAAAGACAAATTAGATTGTTCAGGAAGAAAGGAGAAAAAACAAAATAGGGACGTTGGAAATAAAGGTGATGACTGAATAGAGCTCAGGGAATAAAAATATCCATGTGGGAGAATGGAGGGAGAGGGAAGACCAGGCTGAAGGAGGAAGCAAAAGAAACAACAAAAAAAGCAAACTGCTGTGCTTTGCCCAGGATATACAAAGAGCCCTAGGTACTTTCTGCAAAAGCAAAACACTTCCTACATATTGTGAAGGGAATGTGAGCATTTATCTTCTTTTGGATGAATTTTTCTCACAACTGGAAAAGTTTACCAAGGATTTTTTTTCTTTTCTACTGTACTTCTGCTCAGGATTTCTGTTTTCATGCAGGGGAAGATGTACTTCTTGAAAAGTGTCTTTCACCAGAGCGATACAAATGATGCACTTGGAACAGCATAGTTGTAGCCACATTAGCCACATTGAGAAGAGCAGAGGCTTTGTTCTCCCCACTAATTTGCTTTCTTTGAAAAGTTGGCAAGAACTTAAATGTTCATCTAAAGTGGCACTAGTAAAGACTAGTATGTTCCTATAACTGGAAAAGCACTGAAGATGCAATGGTCCCTAAGCACCACCAAACAAAATAGGAGATCTTAGTTCCATGAAAAACCAAGTGTTCCTCTGGCTCCACTTTGAGGAGGTTTGACCCTGATACCCATCAAGAACACAACAGAGCAGAAGTGAAGGGCACTTATGCAAGTAATGTCCTTATACGTGATAATGTAGTAAGACTTTATGGAGACACTGCAAAATTTTCTTCCACATACCCAGTGGCAGATGACTACTTGTACAGGAAGAACAAGATTTTGTTGTTTGTTTCGTGCAGCCCTTCTGCTTTTCCCAACTCTCTAAGTAGCACATTTGTGTCAGGGAATTTCGGCATAGTGGCAAATGTTTCCTTTCAAATTGCACATCCTCTACAGGGAAGAGCCATTGCAACTTCCTCTTTAATTTTCCATCCCAGCCCTCTTCCTACTGGGACACTTGTCTGTACTGTTTCACAAGGTTAGATTTGTGATACCACAGTTACCTATTTTTTTCTTTAACAGGGGCATGATTGTGTTCATCAAATTTATTTTATCAAGAATCATCAAGTAAGGGGTAAAAGCAGAACAAATTTGATCATCTAACAGTATTTGGTGGGGGAAATTTTCCAGATTGTTTAAAAAAATACATGAAGATACTAAGGCCTTATTCATAACCAGTAGTTAAACTCCTGGCCTAAATCTAGCATGGATGTTGAGGCAAAGTGCAGAAACCTTCTCCAAGCAACCTGTATTCAGCCATTGAAACTTCCACAGTATTTGACAAAGTCAATGAATAGATCAACATATCTGGTCTGTTTGGTAAATTGTTTGAACAAGTTCCTCATTTCTTGGTAGCATGTACTACCTGAGGACTGCCATAAAGACACACAAGGTACTAGCCTATCTGCTTATCACTAACAGGGTTAAAATGGGTTGGAAAGAAAAGCTAAGTTAGTCCGTGTCTTGGGATATCTCCTAGTCTATGCAGCATGGAGGACAAAGAAATGAGTCTTCAGCACTGCTTTGAAAAGCAGTGCTTTATCAGTGCTGCCACAAAGAGCACACAAGGGACAGAATCTTACCAAGTGTAAAGTGTGTGACATATCCCAGTGACAAGTGGAGAAGCTCCAGTGATTAAGTGTTTGGTGATCTCTGGAGTGGTATTATAGGAGGAGCTTTCCTGGCCTGTACACTCCAACGTAAAGACAGGAAAGGAAAATTCTGGCACCCAGATGGCCACCCAGGTGTTTTCTCACTCCCTCTCTTCAACAGAACAGGTGGAGAAAATGAGATGAAGTATAGGTTGAATGCAAGACAGTTGAATGAGGAAAGAAGAAGGCTGCCTGTGGAAGCAAAGCAAAATGATTTGGTCTCTACTTCCATCTGCAGGGGATGTCCACCCACTCAGGGAGAAGCAGAAATCCCACTACACATAGCAGCTGCTTCAGAAGACTAACACCTTAATAACGAATGCATTTCTCCTATCTTTATTTCTGAGTATTACACTGTACAGTATGGGATGTCCCTTTGGTCAGCTGGGGTCAGCTGTCCTGGTTGAATCCTCTCCAAGCCTCTTGCCCATGGGGGTGTGGGAGAGACAGCCTCGGTGCTGTGTGGGTGATTCTCAGCAGCAGACAGCGTGTGGGTGTGTTACCAACACCCTCCTAGACACGAATGCAAAGCAGAGCGCTGTGAGGGGTGTCAGCTCCCAACCAGGTAGGCCCACTACAGCAAGGAAAGTAATCTTTCCATGAATAGATAAAAGCACAGAGGAGCTGTCCTTGCAGAGACAGAAAATATAAGGAACAGTACCAAACAGGCACCTGTGTACAGAAGCACCTTGTGGAGTTGTGCAGAAAAAGAGAAAGACAGTGCTAGTGCTGAGTGTGAGAGTGCAATCCAGCACTTGAATAGCCATGTCCTGCAGTCTCCACAAAAAATGAGAAGTAAATGGCTGTTTCATTTTCATTCAGGGGTTTCAGCAGATGTGCAGTATTTTCAACACTCGCTGCTCAGAGCTAGTAATGATTGTCAAAGATGTAAACTTGTGTAGGTAATAATGTTGGTTCCTGACACTACTGTTCATCCTCCTAAGGAAGGGAGCAGGCAAAAACCCCACAGTTACAGATACTTGTTATCAAACAGCATAATCATGAACAATGTCTGAAAATACCATATAGATGTGGACTAAACTTTAGGCTACTCTGTGGTGTGGTTAGTTACTACAGGAAAAAGCTGCACATATTTATTTGTGTGGTAAATGGCACTATTACTCATACTGTTTCTTTAGTGAGTTATTTTGACTAAAGTGCCACATTTTCACAAAATGACCCATCAACTTATAATAAAATGCTCTTTTAGTAAGTTACTGCTGAAGGGATGTACTCAGAAAGTAATGAAAATCTACCAGGCTTCATAACACAAGTTTTCATTTCTGTTTTTTTCAGTCTGTTGCAAAGTTTCTTGATAGGCCATCCATAACAGGGCCTAGATAATTTGCTTAGGAAGCTGCTTTTGCTGTATTTAACCTTTTTTTGGTCAGTATTTTGTATTTCTAGATCCTACTACATTAATGAGGTTGAAAAATACTGCCATTGAAAATTAGTTATGGGTCAGCAGCTGCTAATTTTACAATGCTGCACTATTTCCTTCTCAGCTTTGCAGACGCTCTCATATCTCATTTTATGGCTGCCTGGGGATAGATGTGAATATCAAGCAGAATCCAAAACTTTTATTCTTCTGTCCAAATGGTTCCACTAAAATTTGGAAACATAATTTAAGTATTCTGAAAGTGAAGGGTTATAAATACAAGTGTCATGATGAAAGCATAAGAATTGTGTAAATAGGAGAACCTGGTGTGATTTTGCCCAGAGAAGCTGTCAGTCTCTTTCTTATATGCAGAAGTATTCAAGACCAGGTTGGAGGGGGTTTTGAGGACTTGTCTAGTGGAAGGTGTCCCAGCTCATGGCAGGGAGCTGAAACTATATGGTATTTAAGGTCCCTTCCAACACATGGAATGATTCATGATTCATGCTGTTGAGAAACTTCTTTTGTTTAGAAGAATGATTCACAGTAAGGGTCACAAGAACCATCTCATGGTATGTCAGTGATCCCAGGAGAACCAGAAACTCAGAAACCCAGAACCCTCTCCCTGTCTTCTCCCCAAACATTCTGTAAGAATTTTATAATTTTTGGACAATTTTGTGACGTTTTCTTTACTGCAAGTCATCCGTTTGGGAGAACAGTTCCAGTACCAAGCTGCATAGCTACTGTCCAGGCATGACTGCTGGAGAGGAGAATAGAAAGTTTTTAAAGGAACATTTCTCCCTGTTGAAAGACAATCTCCTCCCTCCTACCACAGTTTTGAGATTAGATCCTCATGGATACCTGGATGCAGTTATTCTGCAGTGTGTCACTCATCTCCATTGTTTACCTCTCAGCATTCCAGATGAATTTTGGCCTCAGTACACAGCTGCCAGGGGAAAAGTGTAATGCAAACTCTTGTTTTGCAATGATCGTCTCAGGTTTCCTCAACTTGGAAGCACCAGCTTCCTGAAAAAGGCTATACCAGGTAGAGTTCATCTCACCCTCTTCATGTGCACCTTTGTCTAGATGAGATAAAAAATCTTGTTTCTCCACAGCTTTTAGCAAATGTAATGTGTTACTGTCTGCCTGTGGAGGTGAGTGCAATATTTCTTCTATTAGTTGGTGTAAGTTTGAAAATACCGCTATGATCCACAAAGAGAAAGTAAAAGCTGCCGCTGAAATGTTAGGGGGGAGTCTGGGAAATCACCTGGACAGACCTATGTGGTTCATAATTGTGAGTTCAGTGGGAGGCTGCTGAAAGCCTTATGTGTGGATCCCGTGACTTAGAAATACTTCTGCCATAGCTAGAGTATGAGAAGGAGGGAAAGAAGGTGAGGGAAGAGCACGCCCAACAGACCTCACTTGCAGACAAACCTAGGACCAATCCCAGTTTCTTGCTTCTGGCCTCCTGAACCAGAGATTCTCGGGGCTTGTGTGCATAATTCCTTATGAAAGGTACCCTTGCTAGAGTCTTTGTAGTAAAGTGTCAGGAGTAAATATATCTATGTAAAAAGGAGACAGGGATTTAAAAAAATTTTTTTTGGTTGTCTCTGCGAAGGCCAAAACTCAAACCTGCTTTTTATTAATCTTTCAAAAGATTAATAACGTCATGTGTCATCTCTTATTTATGGGCTTGGTGTGCTTGGTACTCAGTCCAGCAAACATGTAGGTGTGTGACTGATGTACTTCAGTTTGCAAACTACCTCCAGTGTATTTGATAAGTTCTTGCTAGAGACTTTAAGCCATCTTTTGGCCTGAATGAATTTCACATGAAGTTGCACTCTAGAAGATTTTTTCAGCCAGCAGCTCATTATTTTCATGAGGCCTCAGATGTGGATTTATGAAAGATCTTGAATAGAGCACCCTGATGCCTCTGTAGTTCAAGTGGCTGGAGTATGGGCAAAAGAATAGGAAGAGGCAGTTCCAATCTCTGCCACAAGCATTTCTTCCTGCTTAGGATGGTGATTTCCTCGCTCCTCATTGGTAGACTTTCAGTCCCTTTGTATACCAAATGATACTCTGCACAGAAAATTCTGTGCTTTAAGTGGAGAATAAGGAGTGGTGAGGATTTCAAAATGAAATTGTTGGGTCCCAGATGTCTACTAAGTAGATTTTCATGTCTTTCCGAAATTTAATTCAAAATACATCCATCTTTGGATCTTGTTTTCTATTCTGTATATCTATATATTGTCACTATGCTCTGTATTAGTTAGAAGTCCCTAAACCTGCATTTGATTCCAACAAAACACTTAAATTTTTATTTTTTCTTGTGTACAGTGTGTTTTTTTCTCTCTTTTTTTTTTTTTTTTTGCTTTTATTCTGTTCTCTAAAAATCATAGCCAGAATAAGTGGTTATAAACAACATTGCAGTTTTGACTAAACTTGGAAATGGAAAGCAGGAGTTAAAGTTGAAAACTGGGTCTTAAAATAAACCATTCAACTCATTTTGTTGTTAGTGATTACATTAGTGTCCAAGAAAATGTGTGATCTTGTATATTACGCATGCTATAGTCCTCAGGCATGATAGGGTTAGATGAGGACAGAGTGTCAGATGTAGCATTTGTCATTACCTTTTAGATGCCTAATTTCATGCTGTTGTGGATTTGTGTTGAACTATTATACTTGAATGTAGATCTTTCTTTGACTCTGTTAGGTTTTTTAACAAAATTTCTTCTTGACAAGCTTTATTTCCGTGTCACTTTCAACAGCAGAAATGTTTCTTGTTAAATGCAGCTTGTCTTCAGTTTTGATTTTTCTTTAAAGAAAATAGTGTGTGAAAGTAAATTCTGCTATTTGCTTCTCTTTTGTAAGTACTGATAATGTGTGTTATTAATTACCTTGCCATTGTATGGTTAAAATTTTTTTTTCAGTAACTCTGCCTTCTGTTGTGTAACTGTTCCATAAAGGTCGTATTTTTACCAGACAATAATCTTAAATGTCATGCTTTCCATTATGTTTAACTACTTCATATCTAGATATATACCTGGTGAAGCAGAGTACTTTGCTAAATGAGCTTTGAAGATTGGCAAAGTAATTTAATTCAAAATAAAAGGAATGTTGTTATTCTTCCCATGCATGTATGTTGCTACTTTGATATCATCAGATGATTCTGAGAATACATGTAGTTGATCTCTGTTTTCTGTTTATAAATGTGGCTGATGTACTTTATACCAAAAAAGCAGTGCTTAACACCTGGCAGCGATTTAACAAAAAGAAACACTTTGTGCCTGAATGCCATTTGCCTTCTGGCATTCTCTTGGGATTCCCATAAAGCACAGGGAAGTGAAACAACTACCTGCGTGTTTGAGGATGCCAGTGTCTGACCAGGGGTACTTATATGTGGTGGTTATGTATTTTTGGAGCAGTGTTTAAATATTTCATAGTGGTTTACTTGGGCATACGCGTGTTAGGTGTGGGCATGCAGTGCACACCACAGCAGAAGGTGACCTGTAACCTCTAGAGCATTAAAGGCTTTTAGTGCAGGATTTAGACTAGTATTTGAAATGCTCGTGGTCTTTGCTGCATGGTCTCCAGGGAGGACACAAACCAGGATTTTGTTCCTATTCTCAGTCTTTCATTTCCATTATTGTTCCAGATTGTTTGCATTTCCCTTATAAGCTTATCTCTTTGCTTTCCTCTTCCTCCTTCTTTTATAGGTAGGGTAGTGGTTTAGAAGGAAAGAACAAGGAAAGATGGGAAGGCCCTCCTCTTAACACCTCACAGGGGGAGAATTTACTTCATGAAGCAAAGAGTTAAACTGTCTTATGCAGCCAATTAAGTGTATCCTGTCTTTTACTATGCATGCATGCCCTTAAGGAGGTAATAGTAATTTATGTTGGTAGCTTCTGTCACTCTCTCTTAGTGACCTGGGCTCAGACTGTTACATGTTCAGTGCAGCTTGACAGTGAGGGAAGAAGACCTATATATATACATAGGTGTAAGACAGGATTGTTAAAACTGAGGTAGGAAGGTGAAGTTAAAGATCATATTGTTTGCTCGTCATTTGCAAGCAGGTAAAAATCAGGTCTGGTAACTCTTGCAAGGTCCTTGACCAGTCATTAAATTACTTGCCTTAAGAAAGACCCGCCAAGTTGGCAATTAATGGGATGTAGTCCAGCCAAGAATGTTTTAAAATTAGTCGTGTATGAAATTGTGGTATAAATTTCTTTTGCCTCCCTACAGTTTCTGCAAGTTCATAACTGGTGAATCACTGCTGGTCTGTTATTGAGCTGGAACTGGGCTTATCTTATACGATACTAAATGTAGAAATGATTTTGCACTTTCTGGTACTGGAAGATGAGTCGCCATCTTTAGGAGATATATGCTGAAATATAAAGAAAAATTATACTTTGTATCTATTAGGTTTTGTTTTTCTGAGATTAGATACGTGTATTTTGCCCCAAAAATACATGTATATATGTGGGTATATGTGTACAGTATTTTATAAACCTGTTTGCATCTGAAGTACAGCTGCTATGTACCTCCTTGCTCTGGCCTGATTGTAGGCTTGTGTTTCTTTTCAAGAAAACTATTTGCTTGACTCTGAGAAGAGCATCAACACAACCAGCCTTCCTTTTGACACCTGATTGCTTCGTGGTGTCTCAAACACGGTAACCCTCATTTCCATATTTCCATGTATGAACTCTCATAGACTACCAATGACATTTACAGGTCTTAGTATTTGAGAGTCTGAGCCATAAACGAGGGCACTCCATTTGTGAGGGCACAAGACAAAAATGTGAGGCATTTAGGAAAGCAGCTAAAGGATAATGAGGTAAGAGGGAACCGAAGGCTATGGGTAGGTTGGAGAAGTAGAAGGAAATGGTGAATTGACCAACATGGTAAGTGGTAGCTTAGCACATAAAAAAAAAAAAAAAAAAAAAAAAAAAAAAAAAAAAAAAAAAAAAAAAAAAAATTGGCATCTAAACAAAGCATATTTTAGTGGATTCTGCTTGGAAATGTTTAGGTATTACAGTGGAAACTAACCATAAAAAGTGGGAAAATACATCAGGTGTGAGATTACAGTAAGGAGCCTTTAGAAGTGAGAACAAGTTATGTTGGATGCACAAAGGCAAAGAGGAGTGATGTGGTTAAAGTGAATGACAAAGGAAAACAACCTTTGCAACAGGCAAGATTTTGTGTTTCAGATAGGGAGAAGAGGATGCCTGTAATGATGGATCTGATAAGATTTTTGTGCAGGAACATGAGCTGTGTGAATGGATAGGAAAAGGTATATAATAGAGAGGTTATGTAGAGCAAATCCAGTGAACTGACACATAATTGGGATTTGAGAGACTATCTGAGTTGAAAATGTCATCCATATTGTGGTTTGCAAAACAAGTAAGACAGTGATGTTGTCCAAAGTGATTAGAGGAAGATATGGAGAACTGAGACAGGGGAGGAAGTTACCTGCTTTGTTTTGCTCATTCTGGTCTTAGGCAAGACTTCTCATGGGGAAGGGAGAGGGAGAAGGATTACAAGGGGGATTTTAGTTTTGGGGGAAGAGGGTTTAATGGGAACAGTAAAAAGGAAGGCAAGCCAAGAGCAGGAATGGTAGATTTATGGCTGGTCCGCTGGGAATTTTTGTTTGCTGATGTTGTGCAGAGATAAGGCATGGATGAAAGGAAATTAAGGACAGAGATGCTTTGAGTACCTCATAGGAAGCTGGCACCTGAAATTTAGTATTCCTTTGATAAAGAAGGACTTCTAGGATAAAACATCTGTGGAAGTTTCATGTGTATTTTATCATGTATCTACAACTCAAAATTGTAGGATGTAATATATTTTGAGATAATTTTGGACACAGCTGATTTTATTGCCAGAAACATTTAGATCTGGGGAAACATTTAAAAGATGGATGAAAGCTGATTTGGAGTAGAATTTATGTGCTTTAGGGAACAATGATAACTATCAGAAGATTATGTACTTGTTGGGGTGCCATACTTGAGAATATGCTCTTTTTGAAGACAACCAATGAGAACCAAAAAAAAAAAAAAAAAAGAAAACCACCACAGATGAGAATTTCTACATAAATCATATTGGCAGCTAAGTAAATACATATACATACACATACATATATATATATATATATATATTTAGAGCGATAAGCATTTTTCATTCCTCTTTTGCACAGTTATTCCTGTGATGTCATGAGACTTCAAAGAATAGGAAAGAGAGTACAACCTCCCCTGGGATTTCATCTCTATTCATGAAAACAAGGAATACTTTAAAATTCACTATATTTTTTTAGATTTTACTAATTTCTGGGATCTAGATTGTCAATTTGTAAAAACTGGCACAAAGCTGTTGAAGTGAATAGTGTAGAGAAAGTGACAATGTTGATTGAAAATTGTGTTTGGACCAGAATTTGTGTTAAAAACCCACCCAATTATTGTTTCAGTTGCTCAGAGAATTTCTTTCATTGTGCGAGACTTTAGGAGATTTTTCTCTCTGTGTGTGTGCAGAAGGTCCAAAGTGACATCTGAAAACCAATACATGGAATAATAACTTGAGGGAGAAGATTAGCCAGTTCTTGTAGTCCCAGACTTGATTATGGCTAGACTAAGGAAGTGAATTCTGTTCAGTACTCTAATTTGTAAGATGGCAGAGAAGAAAATTGACGAAATCCTAAGTTATGTTTCAAAATACTTTTTAAAGAATGTTTTCCAATAAAGAGAATCAAAGTATAGAACTTCTGAAAAAGAACCCCAAACACAAAACCGACTTGATGCCAGATCTCAGTGATTTGTGGAAGATAAGCAACTTTTTTGAGTTAGTGAGTAGGAAGAAACTCCATTACTTTATTAAAGAACTTAAGATTCTGCATTCTTTATGCATCTATTTTTTTGTTTGTTTTTATAAGTTCTGATCTAATAGTATACTAGTGAATGTAGTATAATTTTTAATTTAAAAATTGAATATTTAGAGTCTTTGACTCCATACACAGACATTTATTTTATATGTATTTGCTGTGTGTCTCATTTTTTTCTGTCAGGGATTTTTGAGTTATTAGTGATTGCCATGAAAGGCCAGACCCTTGTCAATATTGCAGAACAGTATGATAGGGCCCTTTGAATATGGTATGAAAGGAAAGCTGGAAGCTTACCATCTGGAAGAGACCCATCAGAGTAGGCTGAAGCTGGCATTTCTGGCTTTCTGCCACCCGTTTCCTGCTGTCTGACTAACCTCGGGATTGGACAAGGAGGGATCTCCAGGTGGCTTAGTGTCCTGTTTTTCCTTCTCTCTGCCCCATTGGGTGAACTAACCTGCAGTACAGTCAGAATAGTGCAGTCCTACTTTCAGAGGTTAGACAGTATATAAAAGTAAGGAAATAAAGATGCAAACCCCCCCAAAATACAAAACAAACCAAAAAGTCAGAAAAGCTGTAGAAGAAAACCTAAAATCCATGTATTTTGCTGGCAAAATCAACACATTGAGTCTCCCCATAGCTTTATAGAATTTTTAGCTATAGGGGACCTCTGGGTGTTTTTACTAATATTTCCTGTTCAAAGCAGGACTGCTAACACCATTTGAGATCATCCAGGCTTGTATTGGTGCACATTGCTGAGCTGGTTCCATATGCTGGACTGTTGTGCAGATGAGGAACCTTTCTTTGCAGAAAACACAGCTCCTTGTTCTTTTTGTCTCTCCTTTCCAAAAAGCATCCATGACCATATTCTGGTCACCTGTGCCACCTCAGATCTGGGATTCTCATTATGCCACAGCTCTGCTATCATACACAAACTTTCAGTTCTACTTGTTTATTCTCAGGCTCTGTGCAGTGGTGTACCTACCACTGTTTGAGAAGCCTGAATGCTCTCTGGTTCATGGCCTTCTCCAACATGTACTTCCCTTTTGTCTGCACTGCTTCCTACTTTACTTCTGCATTTAGATACCATTCCCTCATGAGCCTAGCTTAAAAAGCTTTCTCCACTGGGTTGCAAGCCTGTTTGCAAAGATGTGCTTTTGTCTGGACCTTTATTTGAGATCATCCAGCATCTTGTGTCTGGAAGAATGGGACTGGGGATAGGAAAGGAAACTACACTGCATAGCTGATTGAGATTGAAGTGCTTCTGCACATTTTTACAGCCAAGGACCATTATGATAAGGTAGTGAAATTAATCTGGACACAGTCATCTCCTGCTGTGTCCTTAGTGCATGAGATTCATCAAACTGGCTAAGCAAGGACTTAATGCGCCTTGCAGGAGCTTGTATGAGGTGTTCAGAAGTTAATGAGCTGAATTAATTCTAAGAAAACCGAAAGTAAAGTCTCAACTATATATAGATAGAGAGATATGTATAGGTACATATATAGCTGTTGGAAAGAACCTTCCTGAGGAGGAAAAGAGTTTATGAGGCATTTTGATGTCTTTATGTGAAGCTGTACAAATTTCAGCCACTTAACTTTAGCAGAAATATCCTGGAGTGTTTGAAGTGGGTAAATAATTTAAAATAAATAAGGTCAATGAAGAAGACCCTGTTTGCCAGTCTGAAATGTAAATTCTGAAGAACCTTTAGAGATTTTGCTCATACAGAAAAATGAGAGTAAGTTGTTAGGTCCTGCATTTTATAAACCGTGGGGTGAAAAAAGTTCAGTTATCTCAGCACTTTGTTTGGTCAAGATCTTTCAGCTCGTGGTCATCTGTCTTTGTTGTGTGAAAATGTAACTAATTTTTTAAAAAATACTCTTGAAAATGCATCTGAGAGGATTCATGAAGACCAGATGAGATTTGTTTAGATGTTTTTCTCAGAAGCAGTCTGTCAACAATATGACATCTTTTGAAAACATTATTAAAGATGTTATTTCCTGTTCCAGAATTGCCCGTGGCTACAAGAATAGGTAAAACTTTTATGGTGACATTTGCATTCTCTACTATTAAATAGATGGGTTTTTTCTACTGTTTTACTTCAGGGCAGGCATTTGGCAAATATAGCAATGCTGGTTGTTGGACTGGATTCTGTTCTGAAAATTTTATTGCCCATGCAAGCATAATGTGGACACACAGAGAAAAATTTGAAGTACATTTAGTGAATATCACAAAAAAAGTTCATAGGCAATTTTTTTTTAAGTTTATTAGTAATCGTGAAAACTGCAGAGTTTGTCTTTTGACAGCTTTTGTGGTCAAAAAGGTGTATTTATTGTCAGAACTCTGTGAAGATTTTCTCACCTCTCACCTGTCTCATACATATCACCTACACTACAACAGAGCATGATATTGAACTATGAAGATCATGGTAAAATCGAATGGACATTGATGCAATATTTGAATTAGATTTGATACTTAAGTCATTCCTTTGCTTCTCTCTAATTAAGATATTTGGGAGGTACCTGCTACCACTGAATTAATAATAATGTCTGCTGTAAGGTAAGGGGAGCTAGATTATTCAGTCATGGTAGCTTTGGTGAAGAAAGTGTACTGTACCAGCAGGGTGTGTGGTCCAGGATCTCAATGATCAATTGTTATGGTCTCACTTCAGAGTTTCTCATGAGTAAGACAAACGGGCATGATTCTGAGCAGTACCCATTTCTTCTCTGCCTTTGCAAGAGGGCAGAAGGGAGCTTAGTGGAGCTCCTTTGCTGCTGGTAATAGTTCTGGAGGTCATCGTTGGGATACCGAGAGGATGTACTCTGTGAAGATGTGGTGATCATTGCAGGTCTGCCATAAGTTCCAGCCCTTAAGAAGTGCCAGGGAGAAAAAAAAAATCAATCTGACAGCTGTTCCTCTGTGAACTGGCCCTGGGAATTGCTGAACATCCTTGGCACACATGATTGTGCATATGACCTGGGCATGAGTAGCTCTGAATTTTGTTAACCCCTGAGAGCAGTCATGGAAAAAAATTCAGAAATCTTTTAGGCTATCCTGGTGTTCCACGGCAGGATCAGTTATATTCTGTAAGATCCCTGGTTTGTTCTTGAAAACATTCTAATCTGGTGTGGCACAGTTCTTACTGTTACAAAATAAAAATCTTTCTTGCTGCAGTTTGAACATTTTACTTATCACTCTGTCTTTTGTGGATGTTTCTTCTTTTCAGCAGCCAGTTTGGTATATAGCAATTTACAGATCTCCTTCTTGGTGTCTTTTTTCATACATTAAACAATCCTCATTCTGTCCATGAATCCTCACAGGTTATGTTTCTAGAAACCTGTCTCTACAATTGTTCTTCATCTTTCTTGGAGTGTGATGCCCCAAACTGAATGTAAGACAGCTCTGTTCAGAGAGGATTACTTCACTAATGCTGTAGCTTTTTAGTGGTATTGTATATTTATGCAATATACAATATAGGTATTCTCTGCTTGGGATCCTCTCCTACAGAAATGCAACTGAAAAAGTGATTCCTCCAGCATATATACAGTTCATTATTTATGCAATTAATCATACTATTAATTATTAAGATACCCAAGTACCTTGCATGTGTTCCTACTAATTGAGTGTGATGCCACCCTTAAGCTGTAGATTGTACCCAGCATCAGGTTATAAACATTTGAATGTAGGTGCCTAAATGTACATCGTATGTTAGTGGTGTCACTAAATTCCCAATCTAGTCAATGGAGCTTGGCCAATTGGACATGGCTTACTGAAGGTCAGATGAAGAATCTCATTTAGGTCCCCAAACACCAATAACTGTATTGACTTGTCCTCCATTAACTGTAATAATAATTAGTTTATAATCTGGATCAGGATCTCATTTCATCTCTCCAATTTACCCATGTCATTCTGATTTCTGATCCTTCCTTCAAAGATACTTGCAGTCTCTTAGAGCTCAGTATTGTCCCAGAATTTCATAAACATAACTTCTATTCTACTGCTGAAGCCATAGATATAAATATTGAATGGCATTGGACCTGAAACACAGCCCCGTGGAGCCCTACACAATATGCTGCTCCGTTGTGATTTCAGCAATTGTTTTCTGAGGGTTTCTTCAACTAGACAGCACCCATGTTAGTACTTTAATAATTAATTTAAGCCTGCTGTTGAAAAATGCTTTGCTGTTTTGTGGTTTTGCATCCTCAGGATTATGAACTCTCCTGCTTTATAGTGGCATTTGAAGAACCATCCTGTTCCCCTCCTCCCTTTATTAAACTGCTCTCTTTACCTTCTGTGTCAAAAGCTGACTTCAGTTTATTTTGAATTTTTGCAGAACAAAATGTTCTGATGTATTTCTTTCTCAACTACTCCCAGATGTCAGAGTTAAAATACAGTAGTTAAAATACATACTATTCCAGTCCTGTACTCTGGATGGTTCTGGCAGTGTTTTGAAAAATCGTTCCTCCCTGATCTCCCTGGTTTGGTGGTTTGCAACAGATCCCCACCATGGGAGTGTTCCTGGTTTTTTCATCTCTAACTTTGCAATCATTACATGGAAGTCTCCCCAAGATCTGAATCTCCCTATGGCCTGAAACTACATCAATTCTATGAGGTCTTAATGTACAGTGCAGCACCAACCCTTTTGAAAGAGCTTTATACCCCCACAAAGGTTATCCAAGTCTCTGTTACTCCAATTAAATAATTGTTTCTTTAGATATCTGGCTTCTCCAGTTTCTGTTCAATTGTATAGTATGTGTACTTTGAACTTCAGTGGACTCATTCACTGTCCTTTCTTTATGTTCTTATTTTTTTTCAGGTAGCTTTCAGACCTAACAGAATTCCTTTTCAAAGATCCCCACAGGATTTTGGTTTTTTTCCCAAACCAACCTGACTTAAAAGTATTTTTCAGTTAATGTAATAAATCAGGGTATAAAGATGCTTTCCTCATTTTCCTGATATGAGCTCCATTCCTGTCCATTTGTTTACACAGTGCTGCCCACTTGCTCTGGAAGGCAAATTCCTCAGCATCTTCAAAGTCTAAAATAGAAAAATGTCTCATCAAGAATAGGATCAGTTAAAAGTCTTTTTGTTTCTACATCTAGCAAGTTCTTTCCCTGTTGCTGCGGTGGTGCCACTGATTGTGGTATTTAAATGAGTAAATTAGCACCATCCACTGTGTTTCTTCTCTTTAGTGCTCCTGAGCTGGAGCTTGTTGGTGTTGGAGATGCAACTTTGCCAGCCACTTTGTCCACACAGGACTGGAACCATGTCTTTCAGATTTCACTGTGAAACTTACTTCTTTGATCTTGTAGTTTCATTTCAGCACATACAGTTTCAGTCAGCCCTTGTGACAGTGAAAGTAAGAGCCTTGTAACTCTTAACCCAGGCTTCTTGTGCTCAAACTGGCTTCCTTGTCAAGGGTTTAGAAAGCAGTCATGCTTTTGATGTGGCAGATTAAGAACTGTGTCTCATTTTAGAATTTTATCATACCAGGGTTCCTTAAATAAAAGATGTGGAGTTACAGCTAGGATACTTGATCTCCGAGTACTTATTTTCCATTTAAATAAATTGATTTTGCACTGTTCTGATGAGGTTAGGGTGCCAGACTTTTGGTTTACTGGATCTTAGGAGAAGCGAGTGTTGTGCTAAAGAAATCCCACTGCATTGGGAGGCTTTGAACCTTGTGGTTTTGGCAGCAGTGTCTTTGACTTGCCAGCAGCCGAGTGAAACCCTACAGTGTCTGTCTTGAACAGCAGTGAAACAGTTAACAATGCTAACATTTAGAACAGCTGTAGTTACTTCTCTGCTGTTGCCATCTGAAGGGGGGAGTGGGGCCTTGAGCTCGGACCTCCATGGTGGCAAGGTGGGAGCACAGCCAGACTCTGCAGCGCTCAGGCCCTTTGTCCAGGGCCAAGATACCTCAGGTGAAGTACATTTCTTGAAAGCTGGAAAAAGCAGAAGTGAAATTGTAAACTATGGGCAAATATATATTCCATGTTCTTTTCTGGACCTCATGCCTAAGTAACTTTAAACCTTTTATCTTCTTTCTTTTATGTATAAAGTCATGTCCTTTAGCTCATTTGTAACACACAGGCTTTTAGCTCCAAAGCCTCCATCTCAGTCTTGGGTGTTGGCCAGCATTTGGGAGTCTCAAGTTGTGAAATGGTGTCATTTTTCTCTTTGAAGTGCTTTAATTCACCAGTTCTAGGGAGAGCTGTCGGAGTGGGGTCTGTTCCCTTTTCATGGCTCAAAGGGCCTGCTTATGATATGCCTGATCAAATGAAGTTAGGGGGAAGATGCATACTGCAGTTTTGATTTCTATTAGTGAGAGCCTGAAGAATGACTTTCCTGTGTGATCTCTGATGTTCACTATGTTATTTAAAGACCTAATGTTCTGTCGTGTATAATTTATGCAATAGAGGTACATTTCCGTTGTATTAGATGCAGAACAATATAAGCAGCAGTAAACTGCTGTAATTTTATATTATTTTTTTAAGGCGTCACAAAAATCAGGCTCCTTGAGCAGCCTTTTCCCTGCTAATTTATTTTACTCTGCTCAAAAAATCATGGAATCAGAACTATTTGAGGCTTGAATGGATCTCTGAAGTTCATCTGGTCCAACTGCTTCTTAAAGTGGAGACATCTAGATCAAATTACCCAGAGCTGGATTTTAAGCATCTCCAAGGATGGACATCCCAACTTTCGTGGGTACAGAAGGCATTTCTGTCACTGTATGGCCCTTCTCTTGGCAATTTTCCCACCCCCTTATATTCAGTGAGAATGTCCTTTATCACTAAGTGTGTTTGTTGCCTTTTTTGTTGCCACCTTGAATCTTTGGGAAGAGTTGGAGTTTATTTTCTCTATACCCTTCTTTTAGGTAGCTAGAGACAGCAGTAAAACCTCTGCTTATTGTCCATTGATAAAGGCTGAAAAACCCCTGAGTTTCACAGCTTGATCTTGTATGTAATTTTCTCCAGAATTTAATTTGTTTCTCAGACAAAGGTATATTATAATACAATGTTTAATATTTATTTTATTTTTAAAAATGCAAAAGAAATCTTCAAATGTAACATATTTTGAGGACATGACCTTTATGTATAAACATTTTTAGGAATTGCAGGTCGCTGTTGTGTGCATTTGGGTTTTTTTGTAGAGCATATATCTGAATGCATGTTTTTGAAGTTTCTATAGAATGTGTGTAGAATGTTATGATTAATGCTACTGGAATTTTAAATCTTTCTTTTTGTAAATAATTATTAAAACAATATAAAATCAAAATCTGCAGTAGTGCTTTTTGTCTGTCTGTCCATATATGTACAACAGCATGATAGAGAGAAAAAGCAGTCCTGTCCTTGAGGTTTTGTTTCACCAGAAGTATATTACACATCACCTGTTGATGATGTCTTCTGTTCAGCTTGG
The DNA here is from genome assembly GCF_036417665.1 of Passer domesticus. Classification (NCBI taxonomy): domain Eukaryota; kingdom Metazoa; phylum Chordata; class Aves; order Passeriformes; family Passeridae; genus Passer; species Passer domesticus. Next base: position 61,797,285 of record NC_087475.1, on the reverse strand, counting down.
AGGAAATGATCTTCAGCTGGATTCCCCGGAGAGCTAATCAGAGTCAGTGCTACTGTTGGGATTAACAATGAGAAATTGCTGAGCTCGCCTTGGCAACTCTTACCCAGCTCTGGAGCATTTGTTGTCAACAGAAAGACCAAATTCTTCCAGACCTGATGGTGGGCAGGAGGCTGTTCCACTACAGCATCGTGCAGATCTGCTAGAAAGGTGAGGAAGCTGCTGGCTGAGGTGTATATCCAAGGAATTGGAAGAGTCTGCTGATCAAACTAAGCTCCTCCGGCATTCAGGTTTGCAGATTTAAATTAAAGATAATTGAGGGTTTAAATTTCACCTTAAACATAGATGATACTGTTTTCTAGGTAATGAAGTTGCAAGTACTCAGAACCTTTAGGCTGCCTTCTGTAGAGCCTTGAAAACTAAAGTCTTGTCAGTGAAGACAATAATTGATACTGTCCTTGAACCTCCTGCAAGTCCTTGCTTTTTGGCACAGACTTAATTACTCAAATATGAAAAAGCCAGGAGTTAACATACAAACTTGCAATTCCCTGATCTTAGCAGATGGATCATAGCCATTTCAGAGATCAATGACTGGTAACTGAATTATTCACTCTCTTAGCAAGGAAATATCTTGGTATCTGATCTGCAGTTTTCTTCAGGAAGCCCTAGTCATTTAAAGAGAAATTTTTTCCCACTTGGAAGGAATTTTATGTGTACTAGATACTCTTTGTCTTCCAGCTCTCATTTAAAATTAAAAAAAAGGAGGTCTGTCTAATCCCTAATCCTCTCCTGAGGTTCTTAAATTTTGCTGGAGAGTATAACCTGTCATAGTATCCAAATGTGCATCCTTTCAATATGAAGATTTTGGTTCCACTTACATAAAAATTTAAATATGTGTCTAGCAAGATATATGCTTCCTACATGTTTCAAAGTAGTTTCAAACAAATATTTTCACTTTAACAGAAAATGTTATCTTCTTAGTAATATGTAATGAGTTGTTAACTGTAACTAGTATTTTTGGAGTCCTGATACTCAAATATGTAGGGGTATATTAAAACCAATGTGTTTTTAATGTATCTTTCTGGGCTCATCCTTTCTACTTTGCTTGCTGTAAGCCAGTAAATTTGTTGTTTGGTTTCATGTTTCTATCACAGAGTGCTGCAAAGCTCATATTTTTGACAAAGAACCCTATAAATGCCTGTCTCCCTGTTCTCTCTCTGCTGTTCTCCTTTCTCTCGACAATGAACCATCTCTCTCAACATCTCCTTTACAAATTGCCACTTCTGTAATGTTTCCTAGTTTCACTGATTTTGCCAGTTTTGCCCATGCTTTGGTAGCAGTGGCAGGGAAGATCTCAGTGGCTGACTTGGTGAGAACCCCTGTCTCTCAGCCCCGTGCCGGGAAGGACAGGAGCGCTGGGAATGGAGCACGGGGCATGCAGTGAAGAGCAGGGCAAAGAGACCAGCTCTTGGAAGAGAGGGACTTCTCAAGTGGCCTCTTTGCTGGCTGAAGAGCCCTATCGTGGTGCCTGGCCTGAGAACAGATGGGGAGTAGGGAGGAGACAGGCTGAAACCCTGCTTGCTTATCTCCACGCTCTTCTCAGTTGCTCTGTTTTTTATGCCTTCAGCTCAGCTGTAAAGCAATAATTAACCTGAGCCTTTTAATTTCTCCCAGTTGGCTTTAAATTAACTCTGTTGTCATGTTGCGTGGAGTAATCCTTCAGGCATCAAACATTTGAATTTTTTATGGCTGCATGGGTATTTACTGTTTGGTCAGTTTTCATTGTATTATTATAATGGTATTCATTATTTTTGGAATTTTTATGTTTGTGGAGAAGAGTGTCTTAGATACTGTACACGTAGAGAAAAGAAAAATCCCTGCTCTGTCAGTGCTGCAGGGAAGTCCAAAGATTTTAACAGTACTCAAGGCCAAACCTCCTAATGTGAAATAAAATGTGGCAAATTAGTTTGGGAAAATTTCAGGTGTAAGTCCTGTTGCCAACCTCTGTTTGGTTCTTGAATAGACTGTTGTTTGTTTAGATGTACTGAAGTGGTGTTGTTTGCAGTTGTTTTAGGTACAGACAGCTCTTTTCAAAGAAGGAAAATTTTGGATTTCTTGTAAATGGCGTTCTTTAAACAGTTTGCAGTAGGCAAGAGCCAAGGAAAAGACAGGATCTTTATTTCAGTACAGGCTCTCATAAATCTCATATTAGTATCAAAACAGTAGGACTAGTGATATTTTTTTATATATATTATCGGTTTATTTGTGCTCTAGTTGTTGGAGAGTCTAAAACTGCTATTTTATTAGTGTTGTTCAGTAATATGGTCCGTAACTATAAAGCCTATTAAACACTTCATAAAGCCTTCATGGAAACTTCTTACACATATTAGTTACACTGTGTTTTTGTAAGTTATAACCCTTTGGAAATTGGCTTATTATCAGTTTTCCATCAAAGTGAAGTGTTCAGAGGAGTGGAGAATGACCTAATGTAATCTAGATTGAAAGCATCAGGGAAAGTTGATGTTTATCCTTGCTTTGATATTGTATATGTTAACAATGAATTCTTGTCAAAACACATCTAGATAGTTGCAAGGCAAGTAAGAAAGGGTGCTGCTTGCATCACTGTAGTAATAATAATTTTTAAAGTGAAGCTCTAGCCCTCTTATTTATTTGTGAAATGAGTGGCAGAAACTCAAGCACAGGACAAGATAATATGGATGGGGTGAACCTTAAATATTCAGAACATGAACTCGCTTCTTTGCATTTGTTAAATGATGGTATGGAAATCTAGTAACGTACAAAAACTAATCTAGCAGTGTGCCAAAGTAATTAAAGCAAAGTAAATAATCTCCAGTGTTCTTATTCCCAACAGAAAATGTTTAATATCTTATCTTTCCAAAGTAGTTTTCTGCTAATTCATGATGTCTTTGTAGACTCTCCTTATTCAGCCAGTGCTGTTGTTTTCCATGGTGTGGAAATTTCTCCCCTCCCGTCCTGAGGGGAAAAGACGTATTGGGTACTGTCTGTATTCGAAAATATTGTTTTATCCATACAGTGGAAATGAGAAGCCAACAGGAAAGGACATAATCCTCTCTGGTTATTTACTGTTTACTTAGCCATAGGGCTTTGTTTACCTCAAATGTATGTGGTATATAATACTTTGTATCATCGTCTTGGTGCTGTGGGACATTTTGTTGCTGGAATCCAGGAACCTGATACAGATCTTGTTTTGGTACAAATTAGAAGTAGCTCTGTTAAAGTAGGTGAAGCATAAGGCTGTTGTGAGGCAGATCAGATTATCTTTGAGTCATCCCTAAATATTAGACTCTGATGACCCATAGCTCTTGAAGTTCTCTGTTACTGCACACAGGAGAAACAGAATAGGTCATAAATTGTGTTAAAATTGTCCATAATTCTTACATAGGAGAGCATGTTTCCTTATCTATTAGTGTATGCTGAAATTTAGTTTTAAGTGAGCCAATAAGTAAAGTTTAAGTCAGTTCTGTGGTGCAATGGTCTGACCTGAAACTGCTCCTTTACTTTTCATTTTGGTCCTGATTAGAAGAATGTGCTGCTGTGTGTAGACAAGGAAATGACAGAAGACAGCAAGAGCAGATGCTAGGCAATTAATGTACTTTTCTGACCAAAAAAGAGAAAAAGTCACTGGTTCTAAACAAAAGAACCTTTTGGAGACTGCATGACCATCTTTCAGTCTGGACTTTTTATTTTATGTCACAGCTACTGTGAGAGGTTTGTGACCTCACTGATTGTTGGAAAATTGCCAGTTCTGTTACATCCCTTTTTTCCAAATAAGTGTTAGTTTATGCACGATGTATGGTGCCTTTATTGGAAACTTCCAAGTGTTACGAGGAGGTTGAATCCAGCAGTCCAGTTAAGATGAGGCTGCCAGAGCTGCATGTCCCTGGGTCCAAGCAGGGCCAGGCTGTATTTCTACAGGAGCGTGCTAGTGGGCACACACCCACACACACAGTATACATTATATACATGGCCAGCTGCACAGATCCACAGATGCGCTTTGTACTCATGCAAGCTTGAACAGCAGCAATGGCTACATCCTACTCCTCTCACTGGCTGCCCAGGACTTACACCTCTTAATAGGGAATATATAATGTGTATGTGTGTACAGCATGGACAGTCACTACAGTCACTGTTCCCTAAATATCCTGTCTCTGCTGGTGCTGGCACCTGGACATATGAGCTGCCAAAGCCTCTGTTTTGGTCCAGCTTCCAGAACAAAATCCCTGACACACAGACATGGACACAAATGCACAATACAGACCCCCTGGCAGCTGGTTTTCCATGTGCCAGTTATCCCGTAGCTGGTTCTGGATTGTCTTTCTCCACACGGGTGTCCCAATCCACACCCAGGTCCTCCAGTCCCTTCAGCAGCTGGCTGGGACTCCCCTAGTCTCTGTCATAGCCACCTCCTCTGATGGCCTTGCTCAGAGGCTATGGGGTGACCCAGATAGCCTCTCCCATGGAGTTCTGGCAGTGGGTGACTCCTCTGGTCCCCAAGGTGAAAGCTGTCTTTGCAGGGCTGGGTCAGGGCTCATGTCTCCCAGGGGTTACTGGGGCTCCCTGAGCTGCCACAGTGCCTCATGGTGAAGCTCCATGTGTGCTGCAGATGAGAGGCTCCAGTGATGGGATGAGGGAAATGGGGCAGGAAAAGATTTAGGTCCTCCTTGCAAACTGATGATCCCCTGTGCTCCTTTGGGTGCATGTGGAGCAGTTTTTTATCACAACAATCTAACACCAGGTAGCTAGACAGAGCAGGTTCAGTGGAGCAGCTTTTCCTTAATATTTCTTGACATTAACAGCTCAATTTCTCAATTAGATTGGAAAATAAAGTTGATTATGCGTGTCTGCAGGGTGACACTGTGCTTTTGACCAGTAACTGTAAAGTAGATGGGAAAGGTCACAAATAAATAGTGTTTTAGTTTAGTAATACCACCTGGAAGGCCACAGTGACTTAAGGCAAGGCTGTTGTTATTGTTCCTACAGCCAGCAAGCAATGTTTAAAAGACTTATATATTTATAAAGGGACAGATTTGGATGACATGGCTCTGTTTATTTGAGAGCACTTTCTGTAAATATAGAAGAGTTTTTGTGCATGTTTCTTTTGTGGCATTTCCATGTACTTATTTTGTTTCCAGTAAATATTGCAGGCTTAAGCCTGCCTGTAAAACAACTTCCGTCTTCACACTCAATCTCTGGCAGAAATGACATTCAGAGATGAGATGTACAGATGAAGATATTTGAAGAAAATAGTGGATTTGCTTAGATAATACTGATGCTTTTATAGGGTCATTAATAATGATCTGTTAGAGCTAACAAAAACTGTTTAGAGGGTACAAAGCAAAAGTGTTTAGTGTTAGCTTTAGTTTAATTTTCTCTAGTTAGGCCATACTCCTTTCCTCCAAGGAAAACAGGACTGCTTATTTTTGCTAATTAGAAGTACATCACTGGTCTGAATCACATCTGTAATTAGTAGCAAGTTTTAAGTAGATGTCAGAGATTTTTTTTGGTATAAGATTTGCATTGTTAATCTACTATACATGCATACGTATGCGTAAGGACAGATTTAATGAACAAAAGGAACAGCTGGTTGTTTTTCAAAGCAGTCAGGTGCTTCCTAGGCTGACATTGCTGTTCCTTCTGCTCAGAGCTGAATTTGTTGCATCTGAGCAGCTCGATTTTGTCACTGGAAAGTAAGTGGGGTTGGGAAACCAGACAATAAGCCTTTGCTTTGCTTCTGTCATCCAGTCAGGCTAGTAATGCACTCCACAGAAGTGTTGGTGTAAATAGCATTCCTTCAGCTTGTTTGCTTGATTTCTGAGACAGATAGAGGGAAGAAAATGCTCAAGGGAGGGAAAGGTTTTGAGGGAGGGCTTGCAGAGAAGCAGGCCTGGGAGATGGAAGAGCTGGTTTGGAGCATGGTTCATGTCCCTGCTGCATCCAAACTGAACCAGTGAATAGGTGCAAATGTAGATGGCAGGCTAAAAATGGAAACTATTCAAACCAAAAGCAATTAATTTGTATACAGATGGCTTTCTGGCATTCACAGCTGCATAGATTTTGGTTGTGTACTTTTTTAGATGTGCTACAGAAGGTTAAAGCCTCTATACGTCCATCTCCAGCTGTTCATGCACATAAAATAGATAAGAAAATGAAGCCAAGTGAGCATTGTGTGTAGTGCCAGACTTGCTTGCTGAGATAGGCATCTCAAACAGTAGTGCAACATCCTGGCCTGTCAAATGGCCCTTGTATTGGCCTTTTATGAGAAGAAATTACATATTTTATATCAAAGGAGTCACTTCAATTTCATAAAAATGAAATATGGAGAAGTGCTACATATATGTCATATCTCTAGGATAAAACCTGGGACTGAGAACCCTGAACAGAAGTGGAGGATTGCTGAAAATATGAAATGTAAGTTCTTCAAGCAGCTTTGGTATATCCTGGAAACTGTGTCTCTGGAAACTCTATGATTTAAGCTGTTTGACATAGAACCAAGTGTGCTTTTCATGTGCTTTTAATACTGCAATGCAGGCAATTAAGTATTAAAAAAAAAAGAACCATTTTTGGTTAACAGGAAATATGCTTTGATTTGCAATTTCATGTAGAACATGATAAATACTAGTTTGGGTCAGTGGAAACCTGCATTTTTGTCTTGCATTTCTTCAACTTTAAAAAAAAAAATTTAAAAAGTTTGAAATATCTGGTTCAAATGGTCAAAATATTTAGACCAGGTTTTCCAAAACTGTGGGGTAAGTGCCTCTGCAAATATTTCAAGCTGATACATGACCACCGTTGCAATGCAATTACTGCACCATGTGCATGTATCGGCCACGAGTTGTCACCACTACTCAAGTGGAACAGTTGCAGTAGCCCTGGCATAAAATTATCTCAGTATTGTTTCTCAGGTTTTTTTGGTGATGTTGTTAACTGGAATGATCTATCTGTAGCTTCAGGTTTTGGAGTTGGCTTGGTGGTTTTTTTGTGGTTATTTTGTTGTTGTTGTTGTTTTTTTTTTTTTTTTGGAGAGAGGGTAAAAAGCTCATATCTGTTTTACTTTTGGTCTGACTTCCTACTGAAAAGCACCACAGCCACCACTTAGTGAAGCCCAGTTGGCTTGCAGACCATTGGAGTGCCTCCCAGAGGACCTCAGTCTTCCCTTATCAACTGTGTACAGTACGGATCTGTGCATGGACTGCTCTTAATCTCTGCATGCTCCTGCTGCGTTGGCACAGCGGTGAGTCTGCAGCTGTAGGAGCCATGCACTTCATCTTCCTGCTTGTTTCTTATTACAGATCTCCCTTCTGGCAAGTGGGTACCTGGGAACGGATGTCAAGAGTCCAGCTTGTTCTCTGTTGTGAGAAGTGGGACCTAGTCTTTCAGACAGGAATTCTCTGTGGGAAATGAGAGGGTCCATCCTGCCAAGTCTAGAGGGATATTGCACCTGTTTACTCATCACTAATAAGACTTCTCTATTTAATGTTCTCTGGGGTATGTGTTTCTCCCTTGATCTGCTCGAAGCGCTTTCTCATGGTTAATGATCTGAATTTGCCAAGCACACTGACTCATTTTGGTGCTGGTTTCCATTATGTAAGCTATTAACGGGTCACTGCTCGGATGGTGGAAAATCTGTTTCAGGCTAATAGCGAGGTGCACAAGTGCCTCTCCATGGTATATTTGCTACCTGTGCACACGTGTTCTGGCTTGATAGGTGGTAGAAAATCTCACAGCAATATGGGATGCAGCATCTATTCTATTAGCAGTCAATTCCTAATCAGCCTTTCATTAGCACATACAACACTTCACCTTTTCTAGGGTTTTTTTACTATATGACTAAAGGAGAGTGAGAGGAAACACGCTGATGTGCAAAGGAAGGTGTTGATAAGTAAGGAAATCAAATTCTTCCCAGGAGAAGCAGTGTTCTTGCAGTAGAGGAGGTAATAATGCAGGGTAAGGAAGTGTCTTGGAGCTGCATATTAAATCTGTCTCTCTGGCATTTTCCCTGAAAGTCAGTAACAAGGCTGTTGAGGAATTCGAATTTATGAAGGCAATTCAGAAGAGAAGTAGTGCGACACAGAGAAGCATTGAAGAAAACTTAGTGGGGTTTATTTTAGGTCTCAAGTTTTGACAACTCAAAATGACACTGTACCAGCAGACAGCAATTACTACAGGAGCAGATCCTTCTGTTGCCTTTTCTTTCTTACATTCAGATAATGTCCTTTTGCTTACAGATGGTTGCCTTCATATGTACACAGAGATTTTTAGTGTTTCCTTCACTCTATGGATAAATAGAGAATCAATGAATGAAAATTAGAGATGGGTCCAAGCTTGGATTTTATTTCTGAAATTCACCCATTTTCCATGAGGAGAGGATCACGTTTTCTGGCCGTGGCAACATTCCTAGAATAAAAGAGTTCAAGGCTATTTTCTGTTTATAAGCTGTTTCTATGGCTGAAAGCCCCTAACAGGGTGAGCTTTTGTTTGTTGATTTTTTTTCTCTTTAGGTGATGTCTGAAAATCTTTCAGGGATTGAAAGAGGTGAGCAAAGAAACAAACAAAAAAAACCACCTCAAAAGAGCCTACCATTCATACCTCATTCATTTTGGAGGAAGGTCTCTAAGTTATGAGAAACTAGGACAGTCCTAGGAGGAGCTTTCATCCATGCAGTCATTCACAGGCTGATAGCTAAAGCCAAAGATCTTTGATGGCAATACCTTTCCTTACCAAGGAGAAAATGAAAAAGACAGTCTTTGGATGTGCTTGCACAGGAAGGAAATATCACAGTTAATGCTGTGCTGAGGTCTGGAAAACATTTTCAGCATAAAGCAGTGCAGAGACAGTTTCTCTAGAAGGAAGAGGGACACTGAAGGATTTATTGTGTTGCAGTATTTATTATGTAAGAGGAATTTGCATGGTAAAGAGAGAAAGCAGATTTTATTCAGAATATAGAGGATGGGATGAATGATGTTAACGAAAAGCTGATTGATGGAAGCAGAAGTTTTTCTACTACGCCACTCATATTTTCTGAACCTCAGCAATCATTTTATGGACATCTGAGTTAAATGATGGGTGTATTAATCCTTTGGCATGCTGAATTTTTATAGAGAGGCTGTTGTGCCAAGATGGTGGTGGGATGAATCCAGATGTGATCCTACAGATGTTAGTTAGGGGGCCTGTTCTCCCCGGCTTAGAGGACAGCTTCAGAGAGTGATTTAGTCCAGATATGCTTGGCATTGCATTTTGGCACTACTGATCTCTCCCCACATGGAGTGGAAATGTAATACAACCACAGCTTGGATTTAATCCATCCTCTTCTAGGTCCTTCACCAACCATTTCAGTTCAGGATTCCAGCTCCCATATGCTCCTTGATTTGTCCCACTGAAATTGGAGCCCCTAGACAAGGGGTGGATGGTTGTTTAGTTGCCTCTGTTTTTCCTCAAACACAGGAACCCTCGTGATTCATGGGTGGTACTCTGACAGTTTGGGATTGTTCTGTTTATTTTAGTTCTAGTTCTAAGAATAAGACTGCTTGAATCGCTGTGTTAATAAATACAATCCCAAGTAGAAGCATGTGTTTTGCATACTATTTTTGTTATCTGATTGGGCTTCTTCACATCCTCCTTTTGTGACTAAGTCGAACCCACAGTCTGCCGAGTGTCTGCCAGGATAAGAACCTGCCTGCCAGATTCAATGCCACTAATCATTTCCCTATTTTGTTTATTTCAGCTAAGATCCCTAAACAACAGCCAGCAGGTCCTGACAAGAGCTTGTTTGGTGGATGGAAATCAGTGTCCTGATTTCTCTTTGACAACCACTGGTGTTGTGCTGGTGGCCATAATTGGTAGGACGTCACATCCCAAGAAGATCTCTATGGCACTGCCATGCCTTGAGATTGCTTTGAGCCCCCTTTGTAGCAGATAAAAATTTCCTATAAGAAATTAACTCTGCAGGGATGAAGGGCTTGTAAACCAAGTGTTCAGAGTGACACCTTAAACTGAGGCACTGTGAAAAGCCAAGATTGTGTGCCCTCGCTTGAAGCCTAGCAATCAAGCTGAAAGCATAGAGATTGCCTTGTGATACACTATTATCAATTAACCACCTGTCAGGGATTTTCTGTGACTCAAAGAAGTAATGGTTGGCTGGCTGCTGCTTCCTAGGTAGTCCCTCATAATATTGTCCTATTTCCTTTGTCTTAGGTAAAAGCTAATCTTTGACATTGCAACGATTTGTGTTTGTTCTCATTATGTCAGGCATGTCTGTGAGATGAGTCAGATGAGCAACTCATCATGACCAAGACAGCTGAAATTATACAGAAGATACTGATTTAGTTGCTGTTATTGTTTTCTCTAATATATGGGAAGTCAACCATATGTTAATTATTTTTCTTCAGAACAGCTCCATTAAAATTTAAACTGGTGTTGTTAGTGGCAAGAAAATCTCTTTCAGTCATGCGAAAACACTGTGTAGCCAGCAGACCTTATAGTCCTTTGCTTGGGCTGTAAATCTTTCAAAAGCTGATGTGACAGAGTGTGCCTTTCTTCCCTAAGTGAGAGATGGGACCCTTTACTCTTTTGTATTTGTTATTAATATTGATTAATTACATGTATCTTAAAATTCACAGTTTATGGAATTGTTGTCCTTTTACCTGAACCTGTCGAAGGGATCTAATGTGGGAGAATCATAAGATGATATTTTAAGATTGCATGGGGGATGGTGGTTAAAGAACCTGTGGTGATTAAAGAACCTAGGCCTTCAGTATTGGTGAAGTTGTGAGATATGTTCTTCTAAACTCCCATTTTCTGAATTACAGAATTTGTACAGTGCTTTCAGTATTTAGTTCTCTTTGTCTTAAGAAGGCCTAAGCTGAAAAAAATCCAACCCACTCTGTGATCTAAAGAAAAACTGGAAAGATTTTTTGTCTTAAAACTGTTGGATGGCTTCCTGTGCAGACAAGGAGTGTTATCTAACTGATAGGAGCAATTTTAAGATATGATATGCATGCACTGCATGAATAAATTTATAATTTTGGGCCTTAATTTGGTAATGCAATCACACTTAGAGACACTTCAACATTGTGGCAACAAGCAGTTTATATAAATTTACTGGATTTTTGTATGTAGTTATCTAAGAATCTCGTTTGTAATCAAATAGTCTTTTTCTAATTCAGAATGCCAAGCCAATTTTGGTAGTCTTTTGTAAATGTTTCTAATTTGAAAATGCCCTAATTGTTATGTTTGCTCAATATTACAAAGTGCAGGGGGAGTCCAGGAATATTTTGCTTTACAAGGATATGAATATGTCACCCACAACACACACAGAGCCAAAGTAGTTTCCTAACAATTCCTGGGGCATGCTGCAGAGATATTTGTGAATACTTTGTGAAGATGATTATCCCCTTGTTCTCCCTTTTGTCTCCATTGTCCCCCAAACTCAAAACCATCCAAACAAAACCTTAAAAGAGTCCTCAGAATGGTAGGTTAAAAAATGCATCTCAAAACAAAACAAGGGAGGTGCTATTGATTGCGATTTAATCCTAAAACTCGGACTCCCAAACTGGAAGATTTTAAGAAAAAGGAAAGCTTTCCCCCCTCAATCTTCATGCAGTTTGATTTTCCACGACTTCTGTTACTGTGGGTGTGAGGGGGTGGGAAGCAATCTGAAGTTGAAAAGTGCACCTTTGATTTGGAGCCTTCCCTACTTTCTCCAGCTGAGATGATTTCCTTTTGCTTACCCTAAAACAAGGACAAGAGTTCCAGGCTTTTTATTTCCGTCCAGCTTCTTCCTTCCTATTTGACCACCTGGTCCTCTAGATATCCTGCTGAAGTAGGACTATTAACTTACAAAATTCCAAGCCTCCAAATGCTTTTTCTAGCCTTCAAGTTACTCTTTTCAATTAAATAAAAGTGGTTTAGTGTGGCAGGTATTTGTTTAGTTGGTTGGTAAAGTGGTTTATTATGGCTTTTTGTTTGGGGGTGGGGGGAGGAAATTGTTGTTTGGGGGTTTTGTTTGTTTGTTTGTTTGTTTTTTGTTTTTTTTTTCATTCAGTTTATCAGTTTTCCATTATCTTTTACGTAATAATCTGAGTTTGTGGCAGGACTTCATATCAGTTTTGGTTTTCTAGAAGTGAGCACACTAAATCAATGACCTCAAAAACTTCTGGTATCTAATGCTGAGTGTTACAGTAAGCGCACAGCAGTAAACTAGAGTCATTCCACTTCTTCCTTCATCTGTTCCTCTGTGTGGCGTTTGGAAAATGCTTTAATCAGCTTTTCCATTCCTCTGTCTCATCGTATTCAGGTCTTGCTATTTGTTATTTGTTTTTGCTTTGCTTAGACATCACGGAGAAAACAAGCCCGAGGGCAGCAGCAGAGACTTTGTTGCTGGATTTACATACAGAGGTCTATCCATGTTGCCCAGAAAGCTGCAGGATAAAATGAGTTCATCACATTCTCAGGGTATTCTGGTAGGCAGTGTCTTCTGCCTTGTGGTCATTTGGAGATGATAAAATGCTGCTTCATATAGACCATTCCCTGTCTGCTCCTTTTCCTATCCCTGCCTGCTGTCCCGGTCACTTACACTCGTGCAGCCCTGTCCTTGGGCCCCAGTGCCTTTCCCTTCATTATCTTCCCATGCTACACATCCCAGGCTGCTCTTGGAGCCCTGTGCAGCAGCCCTGTGTGCCCAACCCCTCTGAACTGGAATGCAGCAGCTGGTTTTTCTCTCGGTGTAAGTTCAGACCCATTAAAAGCAGTGGTTTCCTCCACTGAGGCAAGGTGCAGGTAGACTTCAGGGTCACAGCTGCCACCTTATTGGTGTAGCTCAGCCTCCAGGAGTAGGAATTAGCAGCTGCATTGTTTAAAGGGTGGTACATGATTTATGCTGAGTGTTATTTTAAAACAAGAGAAAAAAAAATCTTAAATGTAGAAGCATTTAGAAGAATTGTGTGTGATAAAATTCTAATATTTGCTTTTTCCTAACTCCTTTGACAAGGGAAAGAAGGTAGGAAAATATTAATTTGGGTTCTCATTTGGGAAGTTCATTGGAAAAGGTAAAGAAATCAGGGAGAAATAATGTGAATAATTCAGAATGAGTGATGTAAACTATGAGCTGTTGATCACTGCTTTATTATGCAGACATAGATTTCCATTAATATTCCTTCTTTTGAAAAACAGAAATCCTGTCTGTGCTGTTGTATGCTTAATTGAGCACTTGAGGCAAAAAACCCCTCATGACAAAAAATAAAATAAAACATAACAAAAACCCCTATGGTATGCAGATTGGTTCTTCAGATGATGTTAATATTTTTTTTTTTTTTGGGAAAGTTGTTTTGTGCTATACATCCTAACTAGATTCTCTGAAGTCTCAGACCTCTCCCATCAAGTGGGTACAGGGGTTTGGTCAGCATTACAGAGTGTGACTGCAGTGGGGAAACTGGAGTTGAAATTGGTCATGGAAAGCTAATGTTACACTTGAAAGCACTTTCTTCATAAAATATACTTTTATGTATATATACACTAATATTTTCTAGAGAGAGAAATCGGACCCATGGTTAAATTGAATAGTCATTCCTTAAGAAGGCTTCTGTTACTTGTGGTTTAACTGTAACAGAAAACAGACTGTGTATTAGCACAGACTCTCAGCAAGATATTTTAGTTAAAAAATGTCAAAGCCTCTTCAAAATAATCAGTAAAATATTGCCTGGCTTTAAAAATGAGTATCACAACTTTAAGAAAACATTGTTGCCCCACTTCTTGTAAATCAACATGTGGCAAGATTATTTCAGTGGAAATATGTGCCCACAGGCTATGTATTTTCTGTGTTTTGTTTAACACCGGTTGGCATCTGAGATCAAGAAAGCTTAAACCAATTATGAGTAGCTGTTGCAGCAAAAATCATGATTGATACTTTACAACACAGGGTCGATTCTTCTGGCAGTGTTATTGTATTAAGCGGGGGAAAAGGGGATATCAGGCATGCAACTTTGAAGCCCTGAATTAGCACAGTGCTCTGACCACATACAGATGTTTCCTCCCTCTGTGCAATCAGTGTGTCTTGCACTGATTGCAGCCTGCAGTCTTTGAAGGAGAAACAGCTGTGCAATTGTTGCTAAGCCTATTTCCCTCTTCCCTTTGATTTATTGGATTATTTAATACAACAGAATGATAGGAATTTAAACATGAAAAAGCGCTGTTGAGTCATCTAGTCCATCTTGCACCAGGATTGTCCTCTCCAGATCTTTGTCCAGTCATGGACAGGCTTTGTGATGTGATTGGACTTCAGCCAATTTCCTTTGGAAGATTATTATACATTAGAATACACTTCATTATAAGAATTTTCCCCTGTCAGCCTAAACTTTACTTTGCTTGGTATAATCACATTATTCTTAGCTATATTTTCCTGAAAAACCCTATTAAAAAAATCCTTAGTGTGTGTATCCTTTCAGAGCTTGTAGATAATTATCATATTTCCCTTTCAATAGTGGCTTTAGTCAAGCTATACATATTTAGTTATTTTAATATTTTCCTATAAATCAGCCTTCCTGATGACTTTTATTGCTATCATTGAGCCAAATCTCAAATTCTTCTATTTAATATTCAAATAGAAAAGGAAGGACTGAATAAAGACTTACAGATTAGATCATGATGTCATTGAAAACCCATCCTTTGAACCAGTGTTTGTGCCTTCAGATCTGTCTGAATGCCAGCTCTCCTGAGGCAGACTTCAGTCATAAGATTTGTCTCAACTTTCTTATCTATGGCATAAGTGCCTACATCAAAGCCACTTTCCCTAGATTCCTTTTATGATCATTGGACCCTATAGCTGCATGCAATTAATCTAAGCTCTTTTAGGTATCCACATTTAGGATGAGATGAATTGAGTGTTGTACATAGAGGTATGTATTTCTCTCTGTCTAAGGTCTCTGTCCTGGACCTGACTTCCTTGGGTAGTTAAATACAGGGTGGTGGGTGTTTGGACACTGTGGTTCAGGCAGTGAGAAGAGTCAGTGCTGGCCATGGCAATGCCACCTCACCTTCAAAACAGAGTAGGAATGAGACCATTTCTAACACAGTTGAATGGCATTGAATGCAACACACAAGTATGATGGTTGCATTGGATAACGGGGTGGATGAAACTGCCTTTTGCACAGGCATAGAATCACAGAATATCTCCAGTTGAAAGGCACCCCTAAGGATCATCGAGCCCAACTCCTGCAGGACAGCCTAAAACTAAACCTTGTGACTCAGAGCATCATCCAGATGTGCCTTAAGCTTTGACAGGCTCAGTGTTGTAACCAGTTCTCTGGGGAGCCTGCTCCAGAGACCAGTCACCTTCCCACTGAACTTCTTCTCTGTGTCAAATCTGAGCTGAAGCAGGTTTACCCAGAGAGTATGAGTCTAGATGCCAGATATATTGGTTTTCAAGTTTCTTTGGACTGAAGGAAATCTATGATCAATGCCTTTCATTTTCAAAGGCCTCTGCAAAATGGCTCTTACGTGACAGATGCCAATCGCTCTTCCCTTCTCTATCAGGTATTTCTTCTCTGCTGACAGCTTAGTGCTCACAATCCTCGCTGCAGCCCTGGGCAGATGCAGTTCTTACTTCTAGCCACAGGTTATGGATTGCTCTTCATACACGTCCAACCATTCCTGGTTTATACTGGAGTAACTAGGAAAAGAAATGAGCATCTGCCTTTTGCTTATTAGTTTAAAAAAAAAAGTTAAATACATTTTCCCAGTGGTTGTTTGCCTTCTGTCAGACTTTCTGACAAAATATGCTAAGCCTCCATTCCTAATAACTTGTATATAATGTCCAGGAAATTAAACCTTTGTACTAAATTCCTTTGGAGGGCAAACATCAGAGAAGGAGGAGAGCTGTTGAAATTGAGGAATAATAACTGCTCCAGATAATATGTTTATTAATTAGTCCTGAATGAATATAGACTGAACATTAACAGAAATTTTTCAAGCATCCCAAGAGGGTGAAGCTCTGGAATAAACTCCAAGTACACTTAGTTGAGAAGAAAAACAAAACTTGAAGAGAGAATTTGGTAAATTTAGGGAAGTTTTTATGAGAATATGTAGAAGCATTTATAGGGATTGAAAAAAAAAACCCCAAACCAGCCAGGCTTGCAATATGAAGTCATAGTGTTACCAAAAGGGCTAAATGGGAGACTGGCCACTGTTCATGTGTCTGCACTATCATTTATTTCATGTTTAGTGCAGTGGTTAGTGGCGTCTGCTGGTTGTTAACAGAGGTCAGAAGCCCACAGTCCAAGGTCTGTATAAGAATTTCCTTGCTGTTGCCAGACCCTTGGAGTTTGGGATGTCTCTTTCTGAAAAATATATGGGACTCTGATCTTGGTCTTTTGTTGGTGATGCTAGGAAGGGCCCGTGTGGAATGCATGTGTCTCTGTGGAAAAGACATGGTGTCGTCAGTCCTCTTGGGCAAAGCAGGAACAGAAACCTGGACAAGACCCAGTTCATCCTTCTGAGAAGTGTATTCCTACAATACTGCAGCCCAAGCCTTTTCCCAGCTGAAGCCTGTGCTGAAAGCTTGCTAGTCAATGGGTTCTGCTCCTAATTCACAGTAACTGGAACAAAATGCAGCTATCCTCATCATTCACAGAGACACGCAATCCTCAGAGACTGCAAGCCTACCACAGCATGCTATAAGTCATCGTGACACTGGCAGACAGTACAGGGCTGTCTGTTGGGACAGCTAGCTTTGAAGCATCAGCATACTGGAGATGAGAAGAACTTGAAGTGTGTGCTAGGCAGGTATTTTTAGCTGCCTTTTCTTAAAATTGCCCTGCTTTCCTAATACTGTTTTATCATCACCGTGGTGAACTAATTCTGCCACTACCCTGTCTGCTAATTATTCTTATCTTGATAAGCTATTCCTCATTGGATCTGACTTTTCAGAGAATGACATCTTGGTGCCTGGCCTCATTTTCTAACAGTAGACATGAGCGACTGCTTAGGAAGACTTCCTAGACTCCTCTCAAGTTGTTTGATCTTGCTGCTCTTC